>NC_058084.1:148668600-148984562 GCF_014858855.1 Bufo gargarizans
TATTCTTGTCCGCAAAATAATTTTTGCGGGGCCACAGAATGGAGCAACAGATGCGGCTCGGATGCGGAACAAAACCACGGTCGTGTGAACAAGCCCTAACAAAGCTAGAACCAGCCCTGCACCTCACTTGGATCCCGAGATCTCCCCTTCATTGCTCTGCTAGATTTATATCAAGCTGACAGCTCAGGGGGCGTGTCCTTTCTGCTGCAGCTCTCTACCTATAACAGCCACATCTTCTAACGCAGGCACGCTCAACCTGCGGCCCTCCAGCTCTTGCAAAACTACAACTCCCAGCATGCCCGAACAGCCTACAGCTATCAGCCTACAGCAGGGCATTGTGGGAGTTGTAGTTTTACAACAGCTGGAGGGCCGCAGGTTGAGCATGCCTGTTCTAACAGAACATATGGCTGGTGAGAGTGGAAGATTTAAACTGAGCACGTTCAAGCATTTCAGTGAGGGGGACAAAAAATAAGGAAAAGGCCAAACAGCAGGTGGCGCTGTACAGATACAGTTTATTAAATAACTCAGTGGCTATACTAAATATTAAATTACATGAAATTACAAAAGTATTGAGATCCAGGTGCTGGGTTGAAAACTGTAGACTATGTTTAGTGTCGCAACCCCTTTAACGACTGTGGGTGACCTACTGCAGCGACTGTCATGGATCCTAATCCTGGGCCAAGCTTTCAGGCTTCCTTTTTGACTACCAGTCATACTTGTAATGGTTTCATGCACGATGTACATTATGTCTTCAAGTTATTTTTTATGAAGCCCAAACTGGGACCAGCACCTCAGCTTTACGCTTGTTTTGTAGGGGGCAGCAGAGATGGGATATACAGTACTTTACAGTATATATTTTTGGTCACTGCAAAATCTTTCCAGATGTTTTATTGTCACAAATGGCAGGGTTTGGGGAACACTACTGTTTTAGACAGCAGCATGCACTTATGTCACATTTATTTTTATATAATATATAATTTTTTTATTTTTTTTTTACATTGACTTTAATAGGCAAAAAACCCAATCTCCTCTCTATTCGGTCTGCACGCTGACAGCTGTCAGATTATATGTGGGCTTTAGAGGATTAGCCAACGTTGGGAGGGTGAAATCTGGGTTTTAAACATGTAGTTATTTTCTATTCACATTTTTTATTGCTCCGATCCACAGATTACATTTTAAGAAAAAATGCCGTTATTGGTGAAGGAGGTGGGGAGATAGAATTTCCCTCCTGCCAGGACAGTGAAAGGGTTAAGGTGCATGTTCACACGGCTGTTGTATGTGTTCTTCTTTGCCGTCATATTTTGTGACCTGTCTGGATTATATTCCGCTCTTGGTTTGATTCCAGTTACGGCTATTTCTCAGAGAGTCGCTGTCCCATGATAAAGAGGGAGCACGTGTCCTACTCGGCCTTCTCAGAGGGTTTCCAGTTGCATCTAAATATCCTCAGTCATAGTATATTGGAAAGTTGTATAATGTTTCCATTCCTCCCCATCTATTATTGCTGTTAGTGAATGGGAACTTTGCTTACATTCAGAGACTGAAATCCCATCCTGACATAGGCCTGCTGAGAACTTCTTAGGCCCCTTTCACACGGGCGAGTATTCCGCGCGTATGCGATGCGTGAGTTGAACGCATTGCACCAGCACTGAATCCGGACCCATTAATTTCTATGGGGCTGTGCACATGAGCAGTGATTTTCACGCATCACTTGTGCGTTGCGTGAAAATCGCAGCATGCTCCTCTTTGTGTGTTTTTCACGGAATGCAGGCCCCATAGAAAATGAATGGGGTTGCGTGAAAATCGCAAGCAAGTGCAGATGTGGTGCGATTTTTCACCCACGGTTGCTAGGTGACGATCAGGATGGGGACCCGATCATTATTATTTTCCCTTATAACATGGTTATAAGGGAAAATAAGAGCATTCTGAATACAGAATGCATAGTAAAATAGCGCTGGAGGGGTTAAAAAAAATAATAAAAAATAATTTAACTCACCTTAATCCAATTGTTCGCGCAGCCGGCATCTCTTCTGTCTTCTTTTGTGAGGAATAGGACCTTTGATGTCACTACGTTTATCACATGGTCCGTCACATGATCCATCACCATGGTAAAAGATCATGTGATGAGCGCAGTGATGTCATCAAAGGTCCTATTCCTCACAGATGCCGGCTGCGCAAACAAGTGGATTAAGGTGAGTTAAATTATTATTATATTTTTTTTTTTAACCCCTCCAGCCCTATTGTACTATGCATTCTGTATTCAGAATGCTATTATTTTTCATTATAACCATGTTATAAGGGAAAATAATACAATCTACACAACCTTAAACCCAAATCTGAAGTTCGGGTCTGGGTACCACAGTCAGTTTTTTATCACACACGTGCAAAACGCATTGCACCCGCTCGATAAAAACTGAACAACGGAACTCAATTGCAGTCAAAACTGACTGCAATTGCGTACCTACCCGCGCGTTAGGCCTAGTAAAGGGGTCGTCCCATCAGGACATTTATGGCAGATCCACAATATATTTCATAAATGTCTAAAAGGCGCAGGTCCGACCTTTGTGAACTGCTCTTCTCTTGAGAATGGGTCCCCATCTCACGCACTGGTAATGGAGCGTTGTGTGTCTCTTGTCATTTGCTTCTGAGGGACTTGCAGACATAGACGAGTGCTCTCACTGGGCTATTACCAGAAGTCCCAGAGAAGTGAACGTCACGGCCTACTTTCCATTCCCAGTGGAGGGAGACAGGAGCAGGTCCCAACTCTGGGACCCACGCCTATCAGACATATATGGCACTTGTGGCTTTTTTTTATGTGATTCTGCATAAATCGCTGTTTTTAATATGAGACGACCTATAAAGTGGGGGGCTTTTTTCTGGTATTTTTCTTCACTTTCTGTGTGTTTTTAGGTCAGTGGCAGATCTACCTTAGGCCTCTTTGTAGCACTGGAAAAATGCCTGAAAAAATGCATGTTAAAAGTCATCTACTTAAAAAATGTCATCCCAAAAAAATGCATGAAATTCATGGTGTTTTTTTACAAGTGAAAAAAGCCACAAAACAGCTGGGAAATTATACTAAGGGCTCATGCACACAAACATTTTTTGTCCACACCCGATCTGCAGTTTTGAGGATCGGATGCGGACCCATTCACTTCAGCAGGGCCTCACAGCATGCGGATGTGTGCTGTGCGCATCCGTATGTCCGTTCTGTGGCATCCGCAAACATTTAGAACATGTCCTATTTTTGTCCGCATTACGGACACGGATAGGGCTGCTTTGTTATGGCCCAGACAATCTGTTCCACAAAATGCAGAATGCAAACGGCCGGTATCCGTGTTTTGCGGACCACAAAACAGGCAACGATCGTGTGCATGAGTCCTAATCCTGTGTAAAATGTAAACCGGAGTTAGCACCTTCCTGCACTTCTGCCTTGTGAAATTACGACTCCCAACATGCTCCATTCACTTCTTTGGGAGTTCCAAGAACAGCCAAGCAAGTGTGTATGCTGGGAGTCGTAGTTTCACCACAGCTGAGTACCGGAGCTTGCTGATCCCTGATGTAGACGGTGTAAACTTAGGCAGGCTGTCTAGACCTGCACCAGGTAAAATCTCATCCTCTTTGCTGTTACTGTATTCCGCTCTTGATTTTCCACTTGCAAATCTGAAAAAAAAATCTGCAAAGTATCAACCCCTTAAAGGGAACCTGTCCTCAACTTTATGCTGCCCGTACTAACAGCAGAATAAAGTAGAGACGGGTGAGTTGATTTCAGCGGTCTGTCATTTATAAGTTAACAGTAAGAGGTTGCCGAGAACCAACATGACAATCATTGCAGACTGGGCCTGGAAAAGAGTCCTGGCCAACTGAGAAGAGTCCTGGTTATTCATGAATTCCTGCTCTCCCGCCCACCTGCTGATGACTCACAGTCTTCTGCGTAGTTTTCTCCCTTCTCTCTAGGAGAGAACTGCCAGTCATCAGCAGATGGGTGAGAGAGAAGGAGATTATGGATAACCATGACTCTTCTCAGGGAGATTTTACTCTTCAAGGCCTGGGCTGCAATGATTATGATGCTGGTTCTCAGCAACCACTTTTAGCTCATGGTGACACACCGCTGACATCAGCATTTCTGTCACTACTTTATACTGCCCTCAGTGGGGTCAGCATAAAGCTGATGACAGGTTCCCTTTAAAGGGGTTTTCCACTAATAAAACAGCAAAACCATAACTTTGTATGTCTTCTGTCTGCGCGATGACATGATTTTTTTTTTTTTTGTCTTGTAGTCTACACAGGTTTTAAGCCTCTTGAAGTTATAAAAAGTGATGCTTCTGCTCACTGACTGCAAGCAGAGATGAGAAATAAATGCAAAGTATAACAGACAGTTGCAGAGTCCTACATCAGGCTGTTGGCTCATTCATCGGGGGATCGGTAGCATCTTCACACTGGCCGATTATTGGGAACGAGTATTCGTATGAATGTTCATTCCCAATAATCCTACAGTGTAAACGTGCCTGTTATGGTTTGTGTTGTCGTATATACAAGTAATCATATGTTTCCTTTTTTATGTTTTTTTTCCAGCTGTTGCCTTTAAGAATGCGAAGCAGTATGACCAGGCTAAAGATGCCTTTTTAAAGGAGGCTGAATCTTTTGAGAACAACAAAGCGTATCCTTTGTTAAAATATTAGCTTGGTATTGTGCTTTAATCCTTTTTACATATCATGCACATGCAAGTTAAATTTAGCAAAAGCATTCACTTAAATGTATCTAAGCTGCAATACCAGACGCAGCCAATGGACAAGAGTGGTGCTTTTTCTAGAGGCAAACCCTCCTTAAATGGGTTTGTCCCATTAAAAATACTTATCCCCTTTTCTGTGGATAGTAGATAAGTGTCTGATCAACAGAGGGCCGACCGCTAGGGCCCCTGTCGATCATAAAAACGAGTTCAAATGGAGCAGTGGTCATGCATTCTCTCTGCCGCTCCTTTCAACTCTTTGGGATTGCTGAAGATAGTCAAGCGCTTCTTCTCAGCTATCTCTGGCAGTCCCAAAAAGTTGAATGGACGTGATAGCCATTAGTAATGTTTCCAGCTCTGTAGATGAGAAATCCGGGAAAAGAGTCTGAGAGATCAGTAATGACAGCCATTTATTTATTTATTCATTAATTTTTTTAGCCCAAATCCAGAATTCCATAAAAAACAAACAAACATAGAAATAACAGGTTCTACTTGACAGTAAGATTGATCCGTATCAGAAATGTATGGAGCAAGGTATTTTTAGTATTTTGTTTAAGACCGTCCTAGTAGATTATTATATTTTTTTTTTTAAACTCTGAGAACCTCTTTAATACGACAGTGACACGTGATGCAGCTACTGCACTGATCCCTCTTTGCAGATGCTTTTTCTCCTGATCTGCCGTACAGGTCTCATTATTAACATACCAGTGTTCCTCCTAATCCTACTTTAGGGACTGTATAAATTTAATATTGAAACAATAGTGAAAAACTAGTAACATGGGTGATGTGTAAGGGGATTACCGGTGAGTAGAGGGGAACGATTAGAATAGGAATGGTTGGTGTCCCATATAGTGACTATATAGAGAGCGATGTATGTTTACTATGTGGCGCTTTAGTTCTTCTCAAGTATTAAGTGTTTTTACAACTTAATTGATTTCATGTTTTGAAGCCTTAGCCAAATCCTTCTCCTAGTCTTTTCCATGCAGCTAAGTAAGTATTATCTATACAGCTGGCTGTGCATTAATGACCTAGCAGAAGAGAGTTTAATGTACATCACAATGCAAAAACTGTTTTCATTCCTTTCAGGGCGTTAAAGGGTTTTTCGGGAGTTAAATACTAGTGACCTTTCCATAAATCATCAATATCTGATCGGTGAGGTCTGACTCCTGGTACCCTCACAGTCAGCTGTTGGAAGAGGTCAGCGATGTGATTGGGTTGATCTCCAATACCAAGCACAGCCGCTGTATAATGTGCAACCCTGTGCTTGGTTTGCTATGAAGGAACCTTCTTGTTTGTCTGGGCACCGCAGCCCCTTTGAACAGCTGATGAGCAGGAATGCTGTGGGTTGGACCCCTACCAATCTGATATTGATGACCTTTTCTGAGGATAGGTCATCAATATTTCACTCCCAAAAAAAACATTTAATCCATTAAATATTAGATGGCTGAATTTTGTAAGACCACAACAAGAAAGTTCTTCAGATCTTTTTTCTTCTATGATGTAGACTTCCAATCTGTGGCAGAAAAAATCCACAAGGATTTCCCACTGAAATCTATGGAGTGCAGTTTGTGGGGGGGATTTCGCGTGGATTTTGGCACAAAGTTCTATGTTGTACATTCTTCTGCTGGGTCTTTTACAATCTTATATGTAATGCACCGTTCAATAAACCATCCTTTCCATTGCATGATATGAAGGCGTTTTACTGGGAACTACATTAGGATGTCATTCATGGCAGGGTGGATTTAAAGGGGTTTTCCAAGATTCTGATATTCATAACCTATTCTCAGGATAGATCACAAATATCATATGGGCGGGGGTCCGACACCTAGGACCCTGCCGATCAGCTGTTTGAGGAGGTATTGTGCATAAAGGATTAGCTGTCAGTCACTGAGTAGCACCACCTACTGGACCTCGAAGTATGGAAAGAGCAGAGATTTAAAAGAATAAAATACAAGTTATACCGAATCCTTTCCCTCAGAACTATATCAGTCTGCGTTCTAGCTTGCTGCCTGCAGATAGGACAAAATGGTCAACGTGATAGGGTCCCTTTAAGGTAGTACTTAGACAAGTTTTTTATTGTCAGTTTTTGCACAGGATTTTTGCAATCATCACATACTTTACAAAAAACACAACACAAAATGCCTGTGTGAATACAACCTAAGGATAAAAGCCCTGCCATGTAAGCAGGTTCCTCAGGGGGATTACTTATCATCCCTGCCTTGTAAAACATAATTAGAGTATAAAGTTGTCAGTAGGCAATAGCTATTCTTGTCCCTTGTTTACGAGCTCATTGCTCCGGCTTAGTTGTGTGTAGTATGGACTGTGCAGGAGTGAGAAAGCCGGGGAGAGAGTCTGAGAGATCAGTGATGTTTCCAGCTCCATAGATGAGAAAGTCTAGAAGAGGGTCTGAGAGATCAGTAATGTTTCCAGCTATGTAGATGAGAAAGTCTAGAAGAGAGTCTGAGAGATCAGTAATGTTTCCAGCTCCATAGATGAGAAAGTCTAGAAGAGAGTCTGAGAGATCAGTAATGTTTCCAGCTCCATAGATGAGAAAGTCTAGAAGAGAGTCTGAGAGATCAGTAATGTTTCCAGCTATGTAGATGAGAAAGTCTAGAAGAGAGTCTGAGAGATCAGTAATGTTTCCAGCTATGTAGATGAGAAAGTCTAGAAGAGAGTCTGAGAGATCAGTAATGTTTCCAGCTCCATAGATGAGAAAGTCTAGAAGAGAGTCTGAGAGATCAGTAATGTTTCCAGCTATGTAGATGAGAAAGTCTAGAAGAGAGTCTGAGAGATCAGTAATGTTTCCAGCTCCATAGATGAGAAAGTCTAGAAGAGAGTCTGAGAGATCAGTAATGTTTCCAGCTCCATAGATGAGAAAGTCTAGAAGAGAGTCTGAGAGATCAGTAATGTTTCCAGCTCCATAGATGAGAAACTCTAGAAGAGAGTCTGAGAGATCAGTAATGTTTCCAGCTCCATAGATGAGAAAGTCTAGAAGAGAGTCTGAGAGATCAGTAATGTTTCCAGCTCCATAGATGAGAAAGTCTAGAAGAGAGTCTGAGAGATCAGTAATGTTTCCAGCTCTGTAGATGAGAAAGTCTAGAAGAGAGTCTGAGAGATCAGTAATGTTTCCAGCTCTGTAGTTCTACCTGAACAGGCAGCGGTTTTGTTACTCCTTATATAGGTAGTTACAGAGGACTCTACGTTTAGAGGGCGGTGGTAGAACTTATCGATTCTTCTAGTGCATGCCCCCCACTCTTCAGAGCTTGCGCATTGAATAAATATGCTACTGTAATCATTATTTCTTTTATTTTATCAGAGCCTATGAACAAGCAGGAATGATGCTGAAGGTGAGAGCTGATCAACCAGATGGCGTTGTTGTGTTTTTTTCTTTTTTTGTTTGTTTTTTTTTGTCCTTTTATCCTGTGGTGTTTTACTGCCTAGAGCAGGGGTCAGCAACCTCTGGCGCTCTACCCCTTGTGAAACTACAACTTCCAGCATGCTCTATTCACTTATGCTGTGTTACAAGAAAAGTCAAGCAAATGTGCATGCTGAGAGTCCCAATCTCACCACGATGGCCTGCCGGAGGTGGTTGATCCCTGGCCTAGAGCACTACAAAGAAGTTCATTTAATTTAAATTTTCCTTCATAATTAAGGAGATGCAGAAGCTCCCTGAAGCCGTCCAGTTGATAGAGAAAGCCAGCATGATGTATCTGGAGAATGGAACGCCTGACACTGCTGCTATGGCCCTGGAGCGGGCCGGGAAGTGAGTCAGTAGGACATGAGCATGTCTGTTCCACAACCATAATCTGCAGTATGGCGCGTAACTCTCCGACAACAGAATGACTGACTGTGCACCTTCTCTGATTCCAGGCTTATAGAACATGTCAATTTGGAAAAAGCTGTCTACTTATATCAGCAGTCTGCGTCCGTCTTTGAGGTATGCTTGTGATTCTGCAGTGCCGTCAAGTAAGAGTGCCCTTAAAGGAAATGTGTCACCAAAAATGTTATCTGCCAGTTAAAACCAGATAGTAACGCATCTCCTTTTTCTAATCAGTTTTTATTTTCTGATTGTAGATTTTATTTTATTTTTTCCTTCTATTTACTGAACATGTTTATGGGGGCGGCCATCTTGCCCGAGATGTTCTTAACAGCATTTAGTCTACTTTCACACTGGCGTTTTGGCTTTCCGTTTGTGAGATCCGTTCAGGGCTCTCACAAGCAGTCCAAAACAGTTTTCGCCCCAATACATTCTGAATGTATAATGATCCGTTCAGAATGCATCAGTTCAGTCTCCATTCCGCTTTGGAGGCGGACAACAAAACGCTGCTAGCAGCGTTTTGATTTCCGTCTGATGAAACTGAGCCAAACGGATCCATCCTGGCACACAATGTAAGTCAATGGGGACGGATCTGTTTTCACTGACACAATCTGGAACAATAGAAAACGGATCCGTTTTCCATTGACTTTCAATGGTGTTCAAGACGGATGGCTATGTTAAATATAATACAAACGCATCCGTTCTGAACGGGTGCAGACGGCTTTATTATCTGAACTGATCCGTCCATGACGGATCTGCACAAAACGCGAGTGTGAAAGTAGCCTTACACAGCATAAAAAACTGCTTTATGGCAGCCCCATGGGCCATAGACACAATGGTCAGGAGGGGACCTCACTGACTTCTTTGGGAGAGTTTTCCAGGCACCCTCTGTGCCCTGTGCAGAGGTCATTGTACAAGGAAAGAATAGATAAGATTTGACAATTGCCTATTGTGAATGGTGGACCCTTTCTTATCTGTACACAGAGGTGATATCATTACAGACAGGATTAGAATGAGTTAACTGCAGTAAAGTGATCTGTACAAACCAAGAAGTGGCGCCAATTATTAGACCTAGTGGCCAGTACGAAAACTGCAGGATTTTGGGTTTTAGCTTAAATCTAAAAAGTGACATGGAAGTTTTAAAAATTAACATCCTCAAAAATGATTTAAAAATATGTTAAACATAAAAAAAGTAATTTAAACAGTAGGTCTTTATCTGATGACAGCTGAGTGAACTCATTTGGCTGTTTCTGTATCAGACTTCGGACCCCCAACTATCAGACATTCATGGTATATCTGAATCACATGGCGTAATGTCTGTAGTGAAAAATATTTATATACTTGCTTATATGTATTCTTATTCGGTTTGCCTATGTAAGTATTAATAATTTGAAACCAGAACCAGACTGAACCCTGGGTGTTACGTAAACTGAGATGCATGATCTAGCCAGTAATACGTATAGTACCAGTCCAAGCAAAAGTTTATTAATGGTCCAGGAACTTGCTTTGTGCTACCTGATAACCATAGTTCAGTGTTCAGGGGTGCGGCAGCCTGGGGCTGTCATGAAGGGAATGTACACATTCTTTCATCCTTTTTATTTCCATGTTTTAGAGGGGGATAGATTTATGAATACTGCCTATCAAGACATTATAGAGTCATAATCGCCCTCAGAAGGGTCAGTGAGATCTTGGTGCTTAATGTAAGGTGGCCCCTTTATCTCTTAAGGGATGATGTAGTGGAAGTAGAGGTCCACTTTAACTCTTGGTTGTAAATACAGAGATGTTAGAAGTAACACAGTTGTCATAGTTTGACATTTCCAAGAGTCTCACTAACTATTCGCTATACTTACATCCTGCTTGACTTTTAGTTGTCAAAATGAGAATGCAGTGTAATCCGCAGGCAGAAGGATATATCGTTTCATTTCTGCTCCGTAGCCTAGTGGACAGTCATGTCAGTGACTGACAGCTATGTATACACATTCATACAGGGAAGACTGTTAGGCTTCATGCACATGACCGTATCGGTTTTGCGGTCCGCAAATCACAGATATCGGCCATGTGAGCCGCTCACTTTCTTGTCACGCACAGCCCATACCATTGTAGAAATATTTACAATACTTTGCAATATGGACAAGAATAAGATAAAAAATCTTTTTTGTGGAGACACAGAACAGACATGTGGTTGCAGACAGCACACTGTGCGCTCTCCGCATCTTTTGTGGACCTGTAGAAATGAATGGGTCCGCAATAAATGTGAATCGATGCAGACAAAAAAATACGGATGTGTGCATGGAGCCTTAATCACTGAGAAGACTGCTCACAAAAACCTATGTAAGGCTGCAATAAAGAACCACCAATTCTGTATACCCTGGAGGTGTGCTGAGGTCTTCTACTTATTTGGTGACATTTCAGACTCGTGGCTAAGAGCCCGGCACTGCGGGCATCGGTTATCCTGGTTTCCACCTCCGAAGTTTCTCCGCAATAAAGACACCGGATGAAAATCGTCAATGAAAAGGAGGAATTGGAAGGAGGCACTGTCCTGTAAAAACTTGAAGTTTTTTTGTTATAACACATGCGGTGCATACAGAGACGAGCAGGACATATCAGCGTGTGGCTGCAAATAAATAAACTTCAAGTTTTTACCGGAGATCTGCTGGATTACATAACTGAAATGTTATGTTCAGAGAGGGAATCAAAAGCACGCCAGGGGCACCATTACATGTATTTAGATTGGAAAATAGCTTTTTGTGAAAGCTAGCAGAGTAAGGCTACTTTCACACTAGCGTTTTTTGCGGATCAGTCATGGATCTGCAAAAACGCTTCTGTTACAATAATACAACCGCATGCATCCGTCAAGAACAGATCCAGTTGAATTATATCTTATATAGCCATGACAGATCTGTCATGAACATCATTGAAAGTCAACGGGGGACGGATCTATTTTCTATTGTCAGGAAAAAACGGATCCGTCCCCATTGACTTACGGATCCGTCTTGCTCCGCACCACATTGCGGACAGAAAATTGCTGCTTGCAGCGTTATTCTGTCCGCGATGGGAATGGAATGCATTTTGTTGCATTCCGTTTTGTTCAGTTTTGTCCCCAATGACAAAGAATGGGGACAAAACTGAAGCGTTTTCACCCGCTATTGAGCTCCTATGACTGATGTCAATAGCAGAATTAAAAACGTTAGTGTGAAAGTAGCCTAATGTAACATTTAGCCATGGGACGACTATTCTTTGTTTACTGTTCATGGCAGGTGAAGTGACACATTTTGATCATAAATGACTGTAAATTCTTTGCAGGTAAATGTTTAAATATCTCATCTTCCTCCACAGAATGAAGAACGTTTACGTCAAGCAGTGGAACTTCTAGGAAAGGCTTCAAGACTTCTAGTGAGAGCTCGCCGGTACTGGCAACCCTTATTTATTGAATTTTTATTTATTTTTTGTCATCGCTGAGCCCTGTAAGCCTTGATAGGTGATGAATTAGCCTTGAATTCTATTAGCATACACTGGGATTGTCTTCAGAGCATCTCATCCCTATGCCTGTATCTTCTGTTCATAGAGCTACAGCCTGTGCTGTTCCTCTCATTCTTGATAGAAATGCATGAATAAACCGAAAGCTGGGCATGATCATTCCTCCTAACAATAGGATGTGTCTTTACACCGCTAGCCCTGATTGGACTGTACCTGGGAACAGCGTCCGTAAAGGGAATCTGTCACCAGTTTTCTGCTGCTAGGATCTAACCGCTCCATCACATGCCAATGAGTCCTAATATTCATGAGCCCACCGCTCTCCCCACCCGCCTGCCTCTGATTGACAGGTTTATCTATATGAATCAGCAGCAGGTGGGCGGGGCGAGCCAGGAGCTGACGAATATCAGGACTCACTTACCATGCACTGGAGCTGTTCAATACAAGATTTTGTCAGTTAAAGAAAGTGACCCCGCATTTTGCTAAGGAGACCTTAATTAGGACACCATAAAACTGGTGACAGATTCCCTTTTAAAGGGCTTGTGCCAAGTTTGTTCACAGGAGATAACAAAGTGATTGCTGGGAGTCTAACCACTAGGACTCCCATCGATCCCGAGAACGGCTGTCTCATTCCACTGCCGTTTTGGAGCAGCAGGCTGCGCATGCGCTTTTCTCCTCTGTTCATTCTCTGTGGGACTGTCAGAGGCAGTACAGACTATGGCTGTTTCCACACTCCCATAAAGAATGAATGGAGTGGCAGGGAGCATGCCCCTGGACCCCCTGCTCTCGGGATCAAAGCTGGCCCCGGCAGTCGCAGCCCCGCCAATCAGTTAGTTATCCCCTAGCCTTTTAAATGGGCTGTCTCTGCACATACATATTGCTAGTTTTTATTTTTTTATTTTTTGGTCAATCATTCAGCATAATGGACCGACCATGCAGTCTCCAAAGAAAGTACTGCAGACCAGTGATGGCCAGTTCGCATTTTTTGCCCGCGTACATATGCGGGCTGCCATCTTTTTTCACAAGTCCGGCGAGGCACAGGTAGGCCCTTACCTGTGCCTGTGCGCAAGCCGGTCTGAAAACAAGTGCGGTCAGCCACCGGGGGCCTTCATCGGGCTGTTCTCGGAACTGCCTGCTCCCGCTGACCACATTTGTTTTCAGACCGGCTCGCGGCACAGGTGAGGGCTTACCTGTGCCTCACCGGACTTGTGAAAAAAGATGGCAGCTCGCATGTGTTCACAGGCGAACAATGCAAACTTGCCATCACTGGTGCAGACAGCTCTCCTAGAATCGCTGCCAGTTTGTTTTTATCGATTGGTAGAAGGTTTGATTTCGTCAGTCACTAGAATGAAGCCACATGCCACCAGCGTCTATGCTGAGACAACCCTTTATTATTATTGCATCAAAATGTCAGGTACATTTTTCGTTACTGCCGATACAACTATCACACAGAGGCTAAAGTGGTTTCCGGTCAGCACCAATCCAGACAAACTCTCTCAAATCGCCTCAGTCATGTAACGATTTGCTTCACAACATACATAATCCAGTTAATTATTATACTGTCTTTGACATCTGTACAATACAAATCCATTGATTGGTAATGGCATCCAATCACCTTGTCTTCATTTGGGTTCTTGTTCAGTTTTATATTAACTTATTTACAGTATATTACGGTACTTTTTCTTTCAGGCTAGATGATGCTGTAGTATCCATTCTAAAAGAAAAGAATATGTACAAAGAAATAGAGAACTATCCTACATGTTATAAGGTATGATACGTGACCCTCTAGTCCGCTTGTGTCCATTCCAGTCTTTTGGAGTCTTAGTTTTTTTTTTTTTTCTGAATCTATTTTTTATCTATTCTACATTGGTTGGTTCACATGATAATGTGTGTTTTGGGGGTTGTGCATTGAAATTAGGCTCTGTTGACAGTCTTTGTCACAGATTCAGTGGTTAGCGCCGGTGCCTTGTAGCGCAGGGTTCTAGGTTCAACTCCAACTGAAGACCACATCCACATGGAGTTTGCGTGGGTTTCCTCTGGGTACTATGGTTTCCTCCCACACCCCAAAGACATACTTAGATTTTGAGCTTCATTGGTGAGAACAAGCAATGATAATGTCTGTAAAGCGCTGCAGAATATGCCGGAGCTATATAAGTGCGTACATAAAGAGTAGAGCAGTAGGTAGTTCTGTTCTTACTGTCAAAACAACAGACAACACAGTGGAGCCTGGTGGATCATAATATAGAAGACCATGGGGTCCATCATTCGACATGCGATGGAGCGTGGTTTTAGCCTTAAATGACAGAAAACCTGCATCCGTAAAAATCCCCTGTTCATAGGAGCACATGTAAGTAGTGGATAAAGACTGATGAAACCTTATGAAATAAATATTATGATAGTAAGGCACCTTTTAAAGGGGTTGTCCCAACATTAAATGTTAGTAGCGTGAAACACTAATTACTCTCCTTATTTACTTTCTGTTACAACTATTCTCCAATTCTGGATGGCACCCCTGGTCCTGTGACTGAGCTGAATGAGCAGGTCACACATGCTCCATTCCATCCTTCCACTGTCACCTGCCATCCCCTGAGAAATGCAAGGTGCTAGCCTGAAGAAAATCAAGCAGTGCAATGAATGGGCTTATCGATCCATGTGATGTACAGAGCAGGTTCTAGCTTTGTTAGATTGTCATGTACCATATTATGTCAGATTTTCATTTTTTACATTAAAGGGGTTGTTCGGGCGTTTTCTGTTGATGACCTATCCTCAGGATAGGTCATCAATATCAGAGCTGTAGGGGTCCGACACCCCTGTTGATCAGCTGTATGAGGAGACGGCGCGCGCAGTGTGCACGTGCCGTCTCTCTTCCTGCTTGCTGCTGTATGTCTATGGGACAGCCCGGACACCTTTAATGTAAAAAATGAAAATCGGACATAATATGGTACATCAAACAAAAGAATGGCTGATCTTGGGGAGACCGGCTACAACAAACACAGTGGAGCCTCATTTAAGAGACTCAACTCCACAATCCAAAGTGCAAAGCTCCCTGGGAAACAGTAATATGCAAAATAATTATGGAGCCCGAGTTATAGTTCTTCAACACATCCAGATATCCCTCAAAGGAAGGAAAACCAAGCAAAGGGGGTGCCCCCATTATGAAGATCACCAGATTCCTTAGGCCTCAAATCAAACCAGCAATGTTAATCAGACTTCAGTTGAGAGCCCCAGTGTTAATAAGACCTCTAATCAGACCCCAATGGGAATGACCCCCATTCAGACCTCAAATCAGAAGAACACCATGCTCAGACCAAATAAAAAAATAAATGAAAAATCGACTTGCCTCTGCTCTGGACACTGCTGCCGCTCCTAGGATCCAGCTCTCTTCTTGTTCAGCCTGCCACACACTGTGCTGTGACCCGACACGCACAGCATGAGGTAACAGAGTGCCTGACGTCCTCGTGCTGTGCGCAGTCACAACACGGCGAGCTGTCAAGGACCAGAGTCCGTAGAGTGCAGCATTCCCCGCTTCCCGATCCTTCTGTACTAATCAGTCTTTCCATAATGGAAGCGCTCATTAGTATTCGCCGTATAAGACCCACCTACATTTCCCCCCTCCCTTTGGGTGGAAAAAGTGCATCTTTTAGGGCGAAAAATACGGTAATTACGTCTTATTATACATAAAAATATCACACGTGTCTTCTTTGGCAGAATTTTATACCACTTTCTCCAACAAAATACTTGAATGAAATGATGGAGAACTATTCCTGACTTTAAAGAAACGCTAAACACAGAAGTTGCACAAAAAATTATATATCCCAGCCCTTCCTGCTTTCACCTCCATATTTGCCTCGCTCCTGTTTTATCGCCTAGTTAAAACTGAGAAATATAGGGTGATGTCTTGGAATGTGAGAGGTCTAGTACAGAGATGGCTAACCTTGGCACTCCAGCTGTGGTAAAACTACAACTCCCAAGATGCCCCCCTTGCTTGGCTGCTCTCAGAACTCTGTAGAAATAAATGGAGCATGCTGGGAGTCGTAGTTTCACCACAGCTGGAGTGCCAAGGTTAGCCATCACTTGTCTAGGAGGTCCCAGAAAACGCATGGCAGTATTCACACACATTCGTAGTTATGCCCCACATATTCTAGGTTTACAGGAAAGCCATCTTACAGCTGACACGGGAGGGAGAGTTAAAAAAAAACGAGTACAGGGGCTGGAAAGCGCATATGGGAACTCCTATTCCAGAGGTGTGTTGGTGGGAACCACATCAGACAACTGTTGATCCTGAGGGGAAATACGTTTTTTCTCTTACGCTCATATCAATGGTGTTCCATATGTTGTACTTAATCTGTATAACCCTCCTCCTGCTAATCTTTCTCTGCTACAAGCGCGGTGCGTTTTGCAGCACAATTTCCCTTTGCAAGACTACTCTGTATGGGCGTTCTTAATATGGTATTGGACGAATCTATGGATAAGTTCCACAATCCGTCTCATAGTATTGGTCCCCGTTCGTCTAATACCATCCTTGCTAGATTCCTCTCAGGTTTGGGGTGGCTGGATGTGTGGAGGGAAAAATTCCCAGGTCGTATAGAATATTCCTGTTTTACTCCTTCTGAGAGAGCTTTATCTAGGATAGATTATTTGTTTGGCACTGCTAATACTTTTCTAGCGGTACAAGAAGTGCAGTATGGTTCTCATTGTCCATCTGACCGTGTACCTATTATTATAGCGACGACCGTTGTATCTGGTGAGGTCAGTCGTGGTCCCAAGCTGCGCATTCACCCATTCTGGCTATCCTTGATGAATGTGAATGATCGTATCCCAGATCAACTTTATGCTTTTCTTAAAGTTAAAATAGTTGATGTTGACTCTCCCTTGCTGTGGGAGACCTTGAAGGCCGTGGATGTCTCAAATCCTCCATCTCGTATATCAAGAAATTCTCCCACCGTAGAGAGAAGGAGTTGGGCATTCAATGTAGAAATGCTGAATGTAAATATACCTCTGATCCTACAGAGGAAAATAGGACAGATTGGATGATGAAGGGGAGACTGTATATGACACATTTGAAAAAAAAAAAGTGATTGTAAATTGCTATTCCTCAAACAACAAGGTAATAAAACGGGTAAGGTACTGGCGCAGGTGATACGCAGAAAGAGCATGGCTCTTCCAGTATTGCGTATTGCAGGTGCTACGGGAGACCTGATTGAAGAGCCAGATGGAGTACTGGGCAGATTCAGGGAGTTCTATCAGGACTTATATGGATCTGAAATTCAGTATTCCACGTCCGCCCTGGAAGCATAACTCCAGGAAGAGTCGCATCCACAGTTATCCACTCTGGACAGGGAATTGTTAGATGAGATAATCACGCTAGAAGAGATTAATGAGGCGATCCAGGGATTAAATTCGGGGAAATTCCCGGGCCCAGATGGTATACCGCTAGAAGTCTATTCCAAATATGTGGATGTTTTAGGGCCGCAATTACAAAAAATGTATAGCTCTTCTTTTAAAAGAGGGCGCCTTTCTGAGTCGTTGTATGATGCCTCTATTGTTGTATTGCTGAAGCCCGACAAAAGCTCTCTGGAGTGCGGTTCTTATCGCCCAATATTTTTGTTGAATTTAGATTAAAATTCTAACTAAAATATTGGCGAATAGACTGAATAAGGTGATAACCTCCATAATGCATAAGAATCAGATGGGTTTTATCCCCGGTCTACCTCTAGCAGCATTAGGCGGGCACAGGTTATATCGCAACTTGGGTGTGCAGGACAAAAACAATGGGCCTTAGCTGCGCTGGATACGGCCAAAGCATTTGACTCTGTTGAGTGGCCCTATTTGGTGCAAGCTTTAAAATGTTTTGGTTTTGGCCCAGTTTTTATCCAGTGGGTTAATATTCTATTTAAGACACCTATGGCCAACATTCTAATTAACGGCTCATTAACACTAACTTTCCAGCTATATAGGGGAACTAGGCAGGGATGCCCACTGTCTCCCATTCTGTTCTCGGTAGCTATTGAACACTTGGCGGTTAGAATCCGCCAAGACTCAATATTTAAAGGGATATCTATGGGAAACAGAGGACAGGCTAGGTCTCTATGCAGATGATCTAATTTTATACATTGATGAGGTGGAGACATCGTTGCCCAGACCGATAGACCTCATAGAGCAATTTTTTTTTTATTTCTATGGTCTTCGCATTAACTGGACCAAATCAGCCCTTATGCCATTATGGTCCCCAGAGTGGCCCTCTGTTTATCACAATTTAATGGTTGTAGACCGGTTTAAATATTTGGGCATCATCATTACAAAAGATCGCCTCCTATCCCACAATTTTAAATATTGTTCCAATTGAATCTTATTTTATAGACAAGTTCAAGTCTTGGGATACCCTCCCCATATCTACCATGGGGAGACTGAACCTGATTAAAATGATTTTATTGCCTAAAGCGCTATATCTGCTAGAACATGCTTGCACCCCAATTCCCCGTAACTTCTTTGACCGCTTGCACTCTAAAATGGCCACCTTTTATTTGGGGCAAAGAAGGACGGAAACTAGTGTTGACTACCTTGCAAAGAAGGTGGAGCGGCCCTGCCTGACCTATTTTTATATTTCCTTGCTGTGTGTGTCACAAACTACACTTACTCATTCTGAATATTGCAGCAACATTTGCAGCTGTCCAATCTGTGGCCTGTATTGGAAAGCTTGTCATCTGTTTCGGGACAGCTTTTACAAATCCACAGACTAGCACACCAGGTTTCGAGAGCCGCAGAACTTCAGCAATATAGTGATCTGCCAGATGTTATTCCTTTATGGAACAATATGATGATCCCTCATTTGCTACACTGTGAAGGGGAAAATATATGGAAAGGCCATGGAGTGTTCACTTTACGGGACCTGTACGAGAACGGAATCTTATTTTCGTTCCCTCAGTTGCAAGAAAAAACAGGGATTACCCGGCCGCATTTCTTTAGATATTTGCAGCTGCGACATGCCCTCCAAATGCAGTTTCATTTTCTTAAAAGATCTGTATCCACCTATCCTCTAATTGGTATCCTCAAGACCCAGGGCCAGAAGGGTATGAGTTCCGCTCTTTACACACATCTCCTTGACCTTAAAATGTTGTCAACACCATTGGCTTTGGAGAGTAGGTGGAGAGAAAACGTACCTGGCCTCACTTCCGAAGAGTGGAGTGAGGCTTTAGCTGCCTCTGTTGGTGTCTCACCGTCTCTCAACAATAGATTGATACAACTATTTATATTGCATAGGTGTTATCTCACCCCGACCAGACTATTTAAAATGGGCAGGATGTCCCATACCAGATTACATAGATACGTGCAATTGAACGAGGATTTCTGGCATATAATGTGGGATTGTGAACATCTTCGCTCATTTTGGAGGGATGTCGTGGCAGTTCTGTCCACTATGATTCCTACCAGTTTGGAGATTTGTCCTAAGGTTTGTCTTCTAGGGATAGTTGAGGATGACTTTCGCTCACATTATGTATGTATTTTTCTGAGGGAAACCCTTTTCCTTGCTAGGAAGGCAGTTGCCCTTCAGTGGATGGCGGAGAGACTGCCTACGGTCAGTCAGTGGAAGGCTCTGGGTAAATCAAACTATCCCTTTGGAGAAAATAATGTTCACACACAGGAAATGCCCTAAAAAATTAGAGAAAATTTGAGGGCCGTGGTGCTCGTCTCAGTTAACGGTTTCTTCGGCCCATATGTATTGCGGTGTCTAGTCCTTGTTTTTCAGTATACGCCACGTGTAGTATTGCCTTTTTCGTTCAGGGCTCCTTAGGGCTTCAGCGTCTGTCTGTAAGAGAAGTGGTTGGAGCAGGAGCCTCCCTGCTGAGTCTTGTTAGCAGTAGGACGTAATGATTGATAAGCCCTCCTCTTTGGCTGAGTTCCACCCTCTCAGTTGATCTTCAGTTGGCGCTGGTTCAGATCAGCAGTAGATTAAACCTTGTGTTCTCTGCAGGATTGTACAAAACTGTTAGCTCATGCAGAAAAAGCAGCAGACCTACCAACAGTGAGGGCAACTATACTTCTTGCTTACTTTTAGGATCCATTTCAAGGCTCTGCATAAAAAAAATTTCTGTGTGATATTAACTTTCTATATTTTTTTGTAGAAAACAATTGCCCAAGTGTTAGTGCATCTTCATAGGAATGACTTTGTTGCTGCAGAGAAGTGTGTCAGAGAAAGTTACAGGTAAGAAGTTCTATGTTAAGGAGAACCAGTTATACGGTTTCCAACCCTACTTTATTTGCAGTATCAGTATCAGATTGGCGGGGGTCCGACACCAAGCATCTCCACCGATCAGCTGTATAAGGAGACGGCGCGCGCAGTGTGCACATGCCATCTCCCATCTCTTCCTGCTCTGCTGCTGCTTTACTATAGACATAGCAGCAGCAGGAAGAGCGAGAGAAGGGAGACGGCATGTGCACACTGTGCGCGCCGTCTCCTCGTACAGCTGCCCTTCAGGGGTGCCGGGTTTCTCACCCCTGCCGATCTGATATTGATGACCTATCCTGTGGATAGGTCATCGGTATTCAAGAGGACCTGTCACCCCTCCTGACATGCCTGTTTTAATAGCTACTTGCATTCCCCATGTAATTCTGAAGCATCTATATGTTGTGCCGTTCCTTTATTATTTCTACTAGAAGTTATGAATGAATTGCTAGAGGACTGCAGTAAGGGTACAGAGGGGAGGTAACCAGTTAGGGGTGTGTACCAGCACAGTCTCACTTTATCCAGTCACTGCTTCCATTCCTGGACTGTGCATAGACCCCCCCCTCCCCTTCCCAAACTGGTTACCTCCCCTCTGTACCCTTACTGCAGACTGCTAGCAATTCATTAATATGTTCTAGTAGGAATAATAAGGGAAGGGGTGTGGCCTGGCCGGCAATGTAGGAGGACTTGTGCGCTGGAGCTCCCGGGCAGTTCTTGAGAAAATCCTTCACCATCCTGTGGCTGTGGTGAATTAAAACAGCCAGGCACCACTAATATCCTAAGGGGAACCTCTCTGTAACCCCAGGCCAGTATGACCCGCTCGGCCAGAAAAGAAAAGGAGGCATCTGGACCGACCCCGGCAAAACAACATGGCGCGGCCGCATCTACTAAAGCAGCAGAGGTCGCAGAGCTCCTGGAGCAATATGCCCGAGTCCCCCCCACCACAAAAGAGGACCCTGTACAAGAGGGCACTCTGCCTGACGCGATAGCGGACCAAGCGGCAGACTTGGCCGATCATTCTGCAGAGCAAGGCTCCTGCTCCCAAGATGGCGGATCCCACGTGGAGGAGCCGAAGGCAAGTGAAGGGGGGGGGGGGGGCCCCACTGAGCATGGCTCACTGCACAATGCCTATGTGCAACCCTCTATCCCCACACTGCCACTGCTGCCCGATCCTACTATCAAGGACATATATGCGGCCGTGCACCAATGTAGTGCAGCTCTGATGACCCTTAACACGTCCATTGGGTCCCTCCAAGAAAATGTGTCCTTTATTAGACAAGATATCAGGAAAGTTAATGAAAGAATCACTGAAGCGGAGGGGCGAGTAAGCCAACTGGAAGACCAAGTCTCCCCTATGAAACGTGATCTGGCTTAAGTAATACACAACATCACTCTCCTAATAAGTAAAACGGAGGACTTGGAAAACAGATCGCGACGAAATACCCTTCGCATTTTGGGGGTCCCTGAAAAAGCTGAAGGACCCCGTGCTGTCCAATTCTTTGAGGACTGGTTCAGAAAGATATTTGGGAAAGACTCTCTATCTCCCTTCTTTGCTATAGAGAGGGCGCAGAGTGCTGTTTCGTCCACCACCACCGGGAGGCCCTCCTAGACCAATGCTAATGAGGATGTTACATTTTCAAGATAGAGATACCATTCTCCGCAAAGCAAGGGAGCACCAGAATCTATCTATGGCTGGACATAAAGTTTCTATCTTTCCTGACTTTTCAGCGGAGGTGCAGAGACGACATGCACGATTCCTGGATGTTAAAAGGCGCCTACGATCACAGAATATACAGTACTTCATGCTATATCCCTCAAAGCTCCGGGTAGTGTTTAAAGGAAAGACCCACTTCTTCGTATCCCCGGAGGACGCCAACTGTTGGATTCAACAAATGGAATCCCCTTCCTCCGAAAGTTACAAAAACAATTGATAGAAAAGTGGAAAACGCCGCACCTGGGACTTCACTGAGGAAAACCTAGAGGACTCTGGGGATGTGCGGATAAGTATAATGTTTCCTAATTGTTGAGAGCCCATTCTTCTACTGTCGCCACAGTGCTCCGGAGTAGCAATCTGGTGCCATCTTATAAGAATAACTTTAGTAGCCATACTTGTGCTGTTTGATATATGTTTAGTTGAACTACCAAGAGTTAACTGTACCAAAAAGCCATTTGTCATACTGTTTTACTGGTGCCCGGGTCTCTATTACTGAGATCAGTTCCATGAATGGGGATATGTTCTTGCCTTCTATGTTGCGGGTTACAGGAACTTTTACTGTGCCTCATGTCCTGTTCTGGGACCACCAAAAGTCCTTTTTGTTGGGGATATCATGTTCATGGTTTACTTGGGGTTAGGGCCCACAGAGAGATGATGCATGCAATTGTTCTTGTACTGCCTGGTAAATGCCTCATCTTGATGCCTAGATCTTCTTTTCTTTTATGTCTTCCACGGGATGATGGCGGATAAAACTCACATTATAGTGTGGAATGTTAGAGGCCTGGGAGATCCTACTAAACGCCAAGCGGTTTTTATGGCCGTTCAAAAGTATCAGCCAGCCATAATATGCCTCACTGAGACTCGCTTATCTAAACAATCCCATAGGCTACTTCATAAACCATGGGTCTCACAGGCCTTTCACTCCACCTTTTCTACACACGCTAGTGTCCTAGTCCATAGAGCTATTCCCTTTGAATGTCACTCTAGCAAAATGGATATGGAGGGTCGATATGTCTGCCTGCACTGCTCTATTTTTGGGGTACAATTCTTCCTAATTGCCATGTACATCCCACCGCCATATTCCTGCGGCGCAATAAAAGAGGTAATGTCATGGGTAGCTCAAGGTCCACAGGTGCCAATTCTAATGATGGGCGATTTTAACAAATATTTAGATCCTTCTGTGGATAAATTTCCGCCGCCCTATAACCTAACAAAGGCTACCCCCTAGGACCTCATTGGCGAAGCTACTCGGAGAACCGGACCTGCACGACATGTGGATAATCAGATTCCCCCAGGAACGGCAGTACTCCTGCTTTTCTGCGTCTCCTAATTCCCTGTCCAGAATAGATTTACCCATTGGGTCTCTAGAAGCATTGCCATATACCTCTGTTATAGAATACCTACCACGCTGCCTCTCTGATCATTCACCCATTCGCATAGAATTGAGTTTTGGAAAAGATAGAGGGCGCTGTGGTTCAGTGCTCTGGAAACTCAATCCCTTTTGGATACAATTATTAGACGAGGAAGACCCCCTGAGGGAACAAATAGGGGAATTTTAAAGGATCAGCAGCTATAGGGACAGTATGGGGCGCTATGAAAGCATATGTGAGAGGCCTTTCAGAAAATTAAAAGACGTAAAATTAAAACTAGGGAACTCACTAGAGCTATACAGCAGGAAGTGATGAGGAGTGAACAGATGTGTACACCCTCTCAGCAGTATGGAAAAAAGCACAATCTAAACTTACTGATCACTTACTGCATATAGCAGACAACAAACGATTTTTCATCAAGCAAAAATACTTTGAGGCAGGTTAGCGTACGGGTAGTCTACTGGCTAGAGTGGTCCGGTCACAAGAGGGTGCATCCAGAATAGCAGCAATTAGAACCATGGATGGGGAACACTCAGTAATTCTTGATCCATTCCATAACTATTATAGGGAATAATATTCCTCAAAATTGTCCATGGGAGGAGATGATGTGAAAGAATATCTTAGGCGAATATCAATCCCTAAATTGTCCCTAGAATCTGCCTCATACCTGGACGAACCCCTTACTTTGGAGGAAATTGAAGTAGCTTTGGGTTCCTTCCCCAATGAAAAGGCCCCGGGATCGGATGGGTTGCCGGAGGAATTTTTTAAACGATACCGCGACTGTCTCCTCCCACATCTTTTAGAGACATTTTAATGATGCGCTAAGAATTGGGAAATTACCTGCATCTAAGAGGGAAGCGATAGTAGTGGTTGTTCCGAAGCCCAACAAGAACCCAGTAAGACCTGA
Organism: Bufo gargarizans; assembly: GCF_014858855.1. Taxonomy (NCBI): domain Eukaryota; kingdom Metazoa; phylum Chordata; class Amphibia; order Anura; family Bufonidae; genus Bufo; species Bufo gargarizans. The sequence continues at coordinate 148,692,830 of NC_058084.1, forward strand.
TTCTTACAGACCCATTTCTCTTCTATCAAATGATGTAAAACTTCTAGCTAAAATACTGGGCAATCGGCTTAATAAGGTAATCACTCCTTTGATACATAAGGATCAGGCTAGCTTCATGCCAGATAGGAGTACGGCCAGTAATCTTCATTGACTGTTTCTGAATCTCCAGAAACCGTTAAATACAGGGGGATGCCGCGCAATAATATCCTTAGATGCTGCCAAGGCTTTCGATAGTATAGAGTGGGAATACCTATGGTAAGTTATGGGCTTTGGGTGAAATTACTGTATAACTCCCTGCTAGCAAGGATTAGAGGGAACGGGATACTTTCCGATCAATTTCCTTTACATAGGAGCACGTGACAGGGTTGCCCCTTGTCCCCCCTACTATTTGCGATGGCAATTGAGCCCCTAGCTTGCCTTCTACGTACTTCCCCAGACTGAAAGGGATTTCCAGTAGGACCCCGGGAAGAAAGAGTCTTGTTCCGCAGATGACTTCTTACTATATGTGGGAGATTTACAGAAATCTATAGACCCTATAATGAATGAGATTATTAATTTTGGGAAATATTCTGGGCTAAGAATAAACTGGGACAAGTCCACAATTCTCCCATTGGATCCTACCCCACCACAATTAGACCTCGCCCGTATACCCCTACAGCTGACCACTCACTTCAAATACCTAGGGGTGATGATAACACCAATACTAGCTGAATACATAAAACTGAATTTTGCCACTAATTGCTAAATTTGTAGTCAAAACTAATGTTTGGTGTAAACTTCCCCTTACGGTAATTGGCCGCTGTAATTTACTTACAATGATATTCTTGCCACAGCTATTATATATATTACACAACTCTCCGGTATGGATCCCACAAAGGATAGTCTGCAAGATTCAGGGGATTTTCGCTGATCTGGAGAAATAATAAGGGAACGGCGGGGACTGTCACCAATCAGGCAAACATAAATTACAGAGTTCCCTGTGGGAATGGAGTGGTGGGTTTCAGAAACTCAGCAATTAAAGGCAATTTATTTATTATTGCATTGTACTGATTTTGAGATAAAAATTCTTTTTTCATTTGGTCTTTATTAAACATTTTGAACCCTGGTCTCTGTGCAGTCTTGAGTTTATCTACCAGCAGGATCTGAATTTTTATGGTACTTTCACGCACTAGCGTTAGACGAATCCGGCAGGCAGTTCCGGCAACGGAGCGTATGCACACGTATATTTTTTTTTTTAACCCGGACACTGACTTATTCATTGAAATACCGGATTCGTATTTCCGGTATCATCCGGAATAACGGATCCGGTATTTAATTTTTTTCAAAGCTAGAAAGAACTGCACATGCGTAGATTGGAAAACCGGATCCGGCATTGCAGCAAATTCCGGAACACTTGGTACCGGATCTGGCATTAATACATTTCAATGGAAATTAATGCTGGATCCGGCAAGTGCGGTAGTGTTCCGATACATACTGAACGGATTGCTTTCCATTCAGAATGCTTTGGGACAAAACGGAAGCAGCGTTTTGGTGTCCACTCCCAAAGCTGAATGGAGGCTGAATGGAGGCAAACTGATGCATTCTGAACAGATCCTTATACATTCAGAACGCATTAAAGCAGCCCTGAAACGGATCTCACAAACGGAAACAAAAACGCCAGTGGGAAAGTAGCCTTAGTGTTTTACAAAGAGAGGGCCTTGTCCTCTTGTGACAGAAAAGTCACAAGCACAAACATTAGGGGCACTAACACACCGTGAACGTTGAAAATATCGTCCCAGAATGCCCCATTCACTTCCCTGGGGGTTATATGAACAGCCATGCAAGCTGGCAGTTGTAGTTTCACAAAAGTCTCTTTTCTATACAGTGTCTGCTCAAGCTGCATATAAATTGCTCTAAAATACGTATATATGACTTTTCCTTATTGTGATAGTGTTTCTTACATTTTAGGTTGATATAGGAGCAGCCAATAAAGTAGATCTGCAGAATAAGCATGTTGCTAATAGTAAATTGGTTCATGCTTCCGTTCCTGACATGGTGTCAAGGGCAGCGTTCTTGTGCAAAGAGCTTTTTCATTGAATTACTGTGTATTGTTTAGTATAGAGATCAATAATAACTCAATTGTGTGACCTCGTTTGCAATAAAACAATTTACTAAACCAGCGGATTGCAATAATAATGACAAACACTTCTTTTGTTACAGCGTTTTCTAAGGGAAAAGTCCTGGAAAGTTTAAAATGTTCTGCATCCTGAAAATGACTTTCCGGACTTTTCTAGTATTTCACATATTTTCTGTGCCCCAACATGAGGAGACTTCTTGTCACTGCAGTCCTTCCCATTATCCTTTGATTTAGATATTTTTATATCTCTTATATTCTAAAATGGAGTTTGTCTGTCTGTCCCGACTTCTGTCTGTCTGTTCTTTATGCGCGACCAAACGACTGGAGCAATCTTCACCAAATTTGGCGCATAGGAACATCAGGTGTCCGGGAAGGTTTTAGACCGGGTCTCTAGGACTTACCGTTCCCGAGAGAGTCCCAAAATATGACCTGCATTAGCCAATACAAGCCTGCAAGTCTTTCTCTTCAAATCCCAACTGCCATACACACTGTCACATGTCTCTTATCAGCCAATATAAGCTTGCAGGCCCTTAGTCTCCACATGCAAACAGTTTTACTCCAGGTTTCTATAACAACCCAGCCATTTTTCTTCACTGCTGTCGTTCAGCTTTAGGCTAGGGCTACACGACGACAATAAGTCGCACGACACATAGGGCACAACTACGCTGCTACATGCATCCATCTTGGTTGGAATTTTTGCGACTGTCGTGCCGCAGTCGAAGCATGTCTCAGTGCGACACCATAGCCTATCATTATAAAAATTGTTGAGACAAAATGTCACGCAACACATGTCGTGTAGCCCTAGCATTAAAGGGGCAGAGCACTGTGGAGGTCACTGTTAAAGGGGCGGGCGCTTTGGAGGTCACTGTTAAAGAGGCGTTCACTGTGGATGTTACTGTTAAGGGGACAGGCCGCTGTGGAGGTCACTGTTAAGGGGGCAGGGGCCACTAATAAAGGGGCAACTGTTGTGGAGGTCACTGTTAAGGCAGCAGGGTACTGTAAGGTCACTGTTAGGCAGCAGGGTACTGTGGAGGTCACTGTCAAGGGAGTAGGGTGCCGCGAAACTCGCTGTTAAAGGGGCGGACTGCTGTGAAGGCCAAAGTTAAGGGGAAGGACTGCTGTGGAGGTCCCATTTTAAAGTGGCGTGGCACTGTTAGGGGTCAGTGTTAAGGGGCAGGGTGCTGTAGATGTCACTGTTATGGGGGATACTGTCGATATATTTTAAAGACACACACAAACATTAAATAAAATAGATGAAATATACCTGTGCGAAGCCAAGTCCTTCTAGTAGTATGTTATATATTTCAAATGTTACTTGTACTTTGCAGCTAAATGGTCACATGGATTCTGCACTTGTAAATTTTAGACGCCGGTCGTAATAAACCCCTGTGCTGGTGGTGGATCCACCGAAGTTATGAAGAGGCACCATGCACACGGCTGTTGCCCGGCTGTGGCCGTATTGCATACAGTGAGTCCGCAATACATGGGCACTGGCCGTGTGCACCCCACATCACGGATGCGGACCCATTCACTTGAATGGGTCCACAATCCGGGAGATGCGGTGCGGAACGGAAGCACGGATCAGAAGCACTACGGAGTGCTTCCGTGGTGTTTCTGTCCGTGCCTCCGCACCGCAAAAGACTAGAACATGTTCTATTTTTTTACGGTTGAGGACGGATCACAAACCCATTCAAGTTGCATGGGTCTCCCTCCGTCCCGGCCTCCTCACGGATGTTGCTCGTGCATTGGGGACCGCAAATTGCAGTCCCCAATGTACGGTACGGTGGTGTGCATGAGTCCTTATCCTGTAATTGTTATTCTCTTTGTATAATGTATATAGTTAGATGTGCGTTTTAATAGCAAATATAATTGTCAATGCATTTAGAAGGAACTGTCATTTGCTAAGTGATTTGCATGTACCTCTTAAAGGGATTCTGTCACCTCCCCTAACCCACAAAACTGTTTTAAAGCAGCCATGAAGCACAGCTTACCTTGATTAGGCTGTGCTCTTTTATCTTGTAATCCGTCCAGCAGTTTCTGCAAAAAACGACTTTTATTGATATGCAAATGAGTCCTGAATGTGCCCAGAGGGGCGTTTTGTTCCTCTTAGAGAGCCCAGTACCGCCCCTCTTACAGTGCCCAGCCCGCCTTCCTTGCACTGTCTATCCGCCCCCAGCCTGCCACAGCCTCTCCTCCCTCTCCTCCCCCTCCCTCACGCCGAACGAACTTTCGCACAGGCGCAGTACCCACTGAGGGCTGCGCCTGTGCGATCAGCAGGAGACTGAGGGCAGGAGCTTCATCCTCGTCACTGGGCATGCGCCCAGCCCAGTGACGTCCGATGCTCGCTCTTCCCTCAGTCAGCAGGGAAGAGCGAGCATCGGACGTCACTGGGCTCGGCGCATGCCCAGTGACGAGGATGAAGCTCCTGCCCTCAGTCTCCTGCTGATCGCACAGGCGCAGCCCTCAGTGGGTACTGCGCCTGTGCGAGAGTTCGTTCGGCGTGAGGGAGGGGGAGGAGAGGGAGGAGAGGCTGTGGCAGGCTGGGGGCGGATAGACAGTGCAAGGAAGGCGGGCTGGGCACTGTAAGAGGGGCGTTACTGGGCTCACTAAGGGGAACAAAACGCCCCTCTGGGCACCTTCAGGACACATTTGCATATCAATAAAAGTCGTTTTTTGCAGAAACTGCTGGACGGATTACAAGATAAAAGAGCACAGCCTAATCCAGGTAAGCTGTGCTGCATGGCTGCTTTAAAATCGTTTTGTGGGTTAGGGGAGGTGACAGAATCCCTTTAAATGATGATCTATACATGGTACATTATTTCTTTTGTATAGTATTCCAGGTTTCAGCGGTAGTGAGGACTGTACTGCGCTGGAACAGCTACTAGAAGCATATGATCAGCAAGACCAGGACCAGGCGTGTGAAATTTGCAACTCTCCACTTTTTAAATACATGGATAATGATGTAAGTGCACGGAGTCTACATTGTCGCTTGGTTTATAAGCAAACCCTGTTACTTTAGCCATTAGCTGGGTACCGGAGCTGATGGGCCACCTCTAGCCTAGATACAAGATGATATATGGAGGCATACAGGTTCCATATGGTATTCTGCACATGTGTAGGTTACAGAAGCTGGCATTCCTGGCTGGTCCAATAAATGTAGTTTGGCAATAAATCTGGTGAGCGGGTAGGCCAAGCTAGTGGGGTGCAATCTGTCGGAAAACCCCTGCTGTGTGTGGCCGAGCATTATCCTGCTGAAAAATTGGAAGCCCTGCCATTAGAGGAAACGCAAGATCACAGGATGTTCTGTACATATCGCTGTCCTGGTAGGGTTCTTTGTGTGTGTAAAGAAGGTTCACTTGTGTCTGGATGGTGGGCAACTAAACTGTGGCAGCTGTCCATGCTTGTCTGCAGATCAAACAATCCTCTCTATTGGGAGCTTGTATACTGTGTGTGCGCATGCCCTCACGGAACCACAGCTCCCAATACCTCCTATCAGCTACATCATGATGGCTGACAATTCAACAAAACATCCATCCTGCTTCTCTTAGTCCAATGATTTGTCAGCTGGGCAAAATGTCTTTGCGTGCGTTATAGAGGCAGGTCTAGCACTCAACAATCTCTCACCAAGAGGTACAATACCCAAAAGTAGCCTCTGAAAGCCTTTTATACCCTCTTCTGGCAAGACCCAGTGTCTAATCAGACCACACCTGTAATCATTTACATATCTGCCTGAGACATAAGTACATGCCAAGTTTTGCAGCAATCCAACATTTCCATCTGGGTGCCTTTTTTTTATTTTATATTTTTTTTTTAATTTTTTTTGCAATGAGTGTATGTTATGTTGCGTCAAGGGATTTATAGTGTCTGATCTTTTTGTCTATAATATTTATTTATTCTGAATGTAAAAGTGGGAGCATATGGGAAGAATTTATAGCAATTGGAAACCAAAACAGACAATAAGATTAAAGGGGTTTTCCAAGATTTTACTACAGGATATGTCATCAGTATCTCAACGGTTGGGGGTCTGACACCTGGGAGCCCTGCCCATCAGCTGTTTCAGAAGGCACCGCCACATGCAGTAGTGCTGTGGCCTTTTCCTAGGTCAGTGACAACATGTTAATCAGTCATGTGGCCTAGGCGCCGCTCACAGGAGCATTGGTGCCTTCTCAAACAGCTTAAATCCCAACGATCAGTAGTAAAATCTCGGAAAGCCCTTCGACACTAAGGCTTTCTGTTCCTAGCACGGAAATGTGCACAGTGAAATTCTAACACCTTTTTAATATTTATTTCCTGTTGTGATAGTATGCCAAGCTGGCATTGAGCTTGGCAGTTCCAGGAGGTGGCACCAAAAAGAAATCTCCAGCAACCTCACAGAATGGTGTATCACAGCCGGCACAGGGCACCTCCCACACTGAAGAAGAAGATGATGAATATGCCGGAGGCCTCTGTTAGGATTGTCGTTGCTGCACACCTATTTTATGACATCAAGTCCATCCCTTATATCTACAATATTCACCACAGCAGATATAATATGAGATGTTTAATGACTTGCTTTGTTTCATGGCTTTATTGTGAAAGATACATTTCTACTTCTATCACATTCTATCTATACAAGAGCTCCAAAGAAAAATACGTAAGAGAATGGATTTGGATCAATATTCTTCCCCTGTGCTGCACAGTTAGCCATTGTATCTACATAAATAATTGTAGCATGGAAGTTTACTTTGTCATAGACTGATTAAGTGAAGTGAATCATTTGTACAAATGTGTTTCCTGTAAATTACTGGAAGTAATTGTGACCTGGCTATTAAATATTTATATCGAGCTGTATGCCATTTGAGTTCAATTCATGCACGTATATCTGTACTTGTAATATCTGTGTGATGGCAAATTCACTTCTGCTGAAGGCTCCTGTCCGGACTAACAGATTGTTCTGCCAGGAGCACACACACACACATCAACCCCATATCAAATTCCAGAATGGGCCCTATAGCTACGTCTACCTGCTTAGAGCTCCCTCAAATGTGATTGTCACCCACCTAGGGTGCCATCTTGCAACAAAGGTTGAGGGGGCCCAAATTAGTTTTATTTTTTAAATAGGGATTTAAGACCTATAGCAAAAAGATTAACTGAGATCGACAATGATCCCTACAGCAGAAATATGTAAAGGACATTTTACTGTTGAAGGGCTTATCATCACATGACCATCTGTGAAGGTCATGAAGCCAATGATTTGTAGCTTAAAAGCGCCACAGAGGAGAAGAGTGTGAGAGATGACCTGTGTAACTGTCTGGGGTCCTTGTTTAATGGGTACGTATTTAATTAGGGGGCCTTGTCTGAGGTCTTTTTTATTTAGGAAGTCCCCAATCTGGGGTCAGTATTTTAGGGGTTCTGGGATCTGTTTTTATGGTCTGGTCTAGGGTCTGTAGTTAGGTTTGATTTATTCAGGGGTCTGTATTTACTTTATGGTCTGTTCTGAGGTCTCTATCTTTCGGGTTCTCTAGTTTGCGTTCTAGGGTCTGTTATTAGTTTTTTGTGGTGGGTGGGGCTATAATTATTTTGGGCTCTGTTTTAGTCTGAGGTTTGGTTGATGTTTTTTATTAACTTAAGGGTCCATTCACACGTCCGTTGTTTGTTTCCTGATCTGTTCCGTTTTTTGCTGAACAGATCTGGACCAGATCTGGACCCATTCATTTTCAATGGGTCCTGAAAAAAAAACGGACAGCACAATGTCAGATTTTTTTTTCAGGACCCATTGAAAATGAATGGGTCCACATCTGGTCCAGATCTGTTCAGCAAAAAACGGAACAGATCAGGAAAGAAACAACGGACGTGTGAATGGACCCTAAAGGTGTGGTGAAAATGATATCCCCTTCTTGTCTCCGCCAAAAACTGGCTGATCATACAGCAGGATCCCTGCACTCTCCTGCTATCCTAATTGTAGACCAGAGATTGGATGGCACCAGACAGCACTGAAGAGTTAAGTAAACCGTCCATAAAACATAACCCATTTACTTCAATAAACTAACAGTGTTCCCATTACCCTCTTCTCTGCCAATGACCCAAACACCAATCATTTTGCATTGGGTTTTATGGCTTGAGGTTGGAGGGCCACAGTTTTCCTGTTCTGCTTAGAGCAGGAGTCAGCAACCTCCAGCTGTTGCGAAACTACAACTCCCAGCATGCTCTATTCATTTCTATGGGAGTCTTGAGAACAGCCAAGCAAGTATGCATGCTGGGAGTTGTGGTTTCACCACAGCTGGAGTGCCAGAGGCTGCTGATCCCTGGCTTAGGGGCCCCAAAATGCCTGGTCATGGCCCTGGTTTAGCCCTAGGCTGACTAAGAAGAGTGATTCCAGTAAAGGGGATAGGAAATTAGTTTTAATTAAAAAAGCTTTTTTAGCCCAGTCGAAGTAGAAACAAAGAGCAAGGGCTCATGTACATGAACGTATTTTTTGTCCACATCTGATTCACTTTTTTTTTTTTGGTGGTGTGTGGACCTATTCACTTCAGTTGGGCTGCGAAAGATGCAGACCACAATCCGTATGTCCGTTCTGCTGACCTGCAAAAAAAATAAAATAAATAGAACATCTCCTATTCTTGTCCGCATTATGGACAAGGATAGGACTGTTCTATTAGGGGCTGGCCGTTCCGCAAAATACCGAATACACACAGCCAATGTCCATGTTTTGCCAATCTGCGATTTGCAGACCACAAAAACGGTAATGCCTGTGTGCATGAGCCCTCAAACAGGTTAGTGTATATCCTAGCCAAGAGCTATTTTGAAATCTATACTTGAGGTGGTCACATTATGGCAGAGCTCCTGAAAGAAGGCAACTAATGGCTGCAAGACATAAGCCCGGTCTTTAAAAATTTTTTAAAAATTATTATTTATTTGTGGACTGCTGATCATTGTACTTTTCTGTCATGTTCAGGTATATGTTTAACCAGTTTAAAACTGGGCATGGCAATTTTCAGTTTTTTATTAATTTTTTTTCTATTCGGTTATATAAATGATTGTTGTACCTTTTTCCCATGATACATGAGGCTTTATTTTTGTCTGATAATATTTTTGTCTATTCTTCACATTTTTAAAGTTTTTGTTTGTTAATAAGACAACGTGCAACTATTTTTCTAATTATGTCTCCTTTCCATGACAGTTGTTTTGATATATTGGATGTATGGGTTTCTTGTTGCTGGGGGTCAGGCTAGAAGCTGCAACGTGGCATGTGGTGGCGTTTTTTTTTTTTTTTGTCTTTTTTTATTTAAAGGGGTTGTCTCACTTCAGCAAATGGCATTTATTATGTAGAGAAAGTTAATACAAGACACAAGCCAGCAAAGGATAATCGCAATACATTAGTAAGTGCCTTGTATTAATTTTCTCTACATAATAAATGCCATTTGCTAAAGGGAGACAACCCCTTTTAAAAATGTTTATTTTTTATTAATTTTTTTATATTACACTTATATCCCTCATGAGGCCATACAAGACCTTTGGTGGACATTTAACATAATTTTTTTTTATTTTTATTATTGTTAAATACAACCCTAGAGAGGTTGTACATGGCTGTACAACTTCACTGTAGAGCTGATCTGAGTCCGCTAAGACTCCTGGCCCATGGTGATCACATGACCTCACAGTTTCTATACACAGGACTTGTTGAGCACTGTCTATGGAGCGATGGAGAAGGCAAGGACAGTGAAAAACTGTCCCTTCCTTCTCTATAGGGACCACAGCTGTCACTGAAGGCCAGCTCCCCAATCCCACACGTGCACAATTAGCGTGCAGCTGCAATCTCTGCAAGGACGTTTTATAGCGTCCATTCAGAGATGAAGGACGACTACCCGGACGTATACAGTCAACAGGAGGTCGGGAAAGGGTTAACCCAGACCAATGCTTCTAATTAGGGATCTATGAATACAACTACATTTCCTAATGTCAAGTTTAAAAATACAGTGGCCAAGATTTACTAATGTGTCTGTGAAAAAAGATCTGTCTAAAATTTGGTGCAAAAGGAGGATCTAGGCAGTGGTGGGATTCAAATTTACCTGCTCAATGCGGACACACGGCGTCACAACATGTTCACATATACCATATATATGCAACACACATACAGATAAATACACCATATACATGGTACACATATATGAATACACTATATATACACAGTATTCACATACCACCCAACTAATGAGCTAAGCTATCAGCGGTTCGCGAAGCAATGGAAGTGAACTTCTCCAGCTGCCCTGCCGCCGCCTGAACACCGAATCGGGACACAGACGGTAACATGGTTCTCCGGTCCAGTTGTATTTTTAACAACCGGATCTGGAGAACTGGAGGGAACTGGCTGATTCCCATGCCATGTTTCTACAGTTTTTTCTGACATGCTTAACAGTGGAGCAGGGCCAAAAATGTGCCACAATTCTGGTTGGTATAGAGTCCGTGTCTATCCCTGCACCAGATTTATCATCCAGCCTGAGCCCTTGTGATAAATCTGGTGCAGGTCTAGACAGACGGTCTAAGTTTACCCCCAGTAAATCTGGACCAGTATGCTGAGATAGTTCACATAAATCAAACAGTAGGGGGAGCTGTTCTTTAACCTTAGCGGTAAGCATGAAGCCGTACAGCAGTAACACATGCTTCAAATCACAGAACTATTTTTATGAGCCCAGTGTTTGCAGGTTTGTGATGTTTATCTAGTGTCGGATACTCACAGGATATCTATGCACCTCAGTTACTACCAATGTAATTCTCTGTATACAATGTACCCTTTGTGGATCACTAGTCAAGGTACAGTACTGGCATCTTGGAAAATAATGTAAGCTGACTGAAATGGATTCCGATTCTCACTGAAATTATTTTTCCCTGGTCAAACAGTTCTTTACCGTATACTTTCTATAAGCATAGGGAACGCCATTAGAATGAAACCCATAATTGCGTTGTTTTTTCCCCAACCTAGTCCATTTGGAATTTTTTCAAACTTCCCACTACATCATATGCAATATAAGATTGTGCCTATAGAGAGTACAAAAAACAAAGAGTTATGGCTCCAGGAAGACCAGGAATATAAAACAAAAATGGAAAATCACTTGGTCCTAAAGGGGTTAAAGTACCCATTCCGTGCTCACCATGTCAACAGTATTTTCTTTAATTAAGTTTATATGGGAAACTTCTTTAACCCCTTATAAGGACTTAGGACATACCGGTACGCCATGTTTGCCGAGTCCTTAAGGACTCAGGACGTACCGGTAGATCACAGCATAAAAAGGGTCAAAAACCAGCTTCTGGGTTTGTTACCGGCATCCTCTGTGGCCAATAAGGATGCCGGTAATTAATTTCAATGCTCTCAGCCTCGCTGAAGAGGCTGAGAGCATTGAAGATGCAATTCTTATTTTGGCCACCAGGTGGTCAACTTAAGAAACAAGCAATAGTCAGCAATAAATGCATTTTAAAAATCCATGAATGCTCAAAATAAAAAATGCATTTTTGTACGATCAAATACGAGCTTCAAAATCATTACAAAAAAGTTTTAAAAAAAAATGTAAAAAAATATATAAAAATAAAAAAAGTTTAAATCACGCCCCTTTCTGTATAATTAAAAGATACATAAATTAAAAAAATATAAACATTACGGGTATCAACGTGACCTAAAATGCCTCACTATTAAAATATAAAAATATTTTTCCAATATGGCGAATGACATAATGGAAAAAAGGGTAAAAATGGCCAATTTGCCATTTTTTTATTGTTTCTCTTAGGCCTCTTTCACACGAGCGTGACGGATTAGGTCCGGGTGCGTTCAGTGAAACTTGCACTATTTTGCAAGCAAGTTCAGTCAGTTTTGTCTGCGATTGCGTTCAGTTTTTTCCGCGCGGGTGCAATGCGCTTTGATGCATTTTTCACGCGTGTGATAAAAAACGGAAGGTTTACAAACAGCATCTCTTAACAACCATCAGTGAAAAACACATCGCACCCGCACTTGCTTGCGGATGCAATGCGTTTTTCACGCAGCCCCATTCACTTCTATTGAGCCAGGGCTGCGTGAAAAACGCAGAATATAGAACAAGCTGCGATATTTTCACGCAATGCAGAACTGATGCGTGAAAAACAACACTCGTGTACACAGACCCATTTAAATGAATGGGTCAGGATTCAGTGCGGATGCTATGCATACACGTCGCGCATTGCACCCGCGCGGAAAACTTGCTCGTGTGAAAGGGGCCTTACTCAAGAAAAATGCTATCAAATGTAATAAAATGTGATCAAAAAGTCACACACACTCCAAAATGTTATAAATAAAAACTACAGATTGTCCCGCAAAAAAATGAGCCCCCTCACACAGCTTAGTAGATAAAACAATAACAATTTATTGGGGTCAGAATACATTTTTACAAGTTGAAATTTATTTATATGCTATTTAAACATAGAAAACCTATACATATGGGGGTATCGTTGTAATCGTACTGACCCAGAAAATAAAGGGCATGGGTCAGTTTTGTCACAAACAGAACGCCGTGGGAACAAAACCCATAAAATGGTGGAGAAATTGCGTTTTATTTTCACCCCATTTAGATTTTTTTTTACTGCTTTCCACTACATTGTATGTCATAATTAATGGTGGCATTAGAAAGTACAACTTGTCCTGCAAAAAATAAGCCCTCATACAGCTATGTGAACAGAAAAATTAAAAAAGTTATGGTTCAAGGAAGATAGGGAAGAAAAATGGAAACGTAAAAACGAAAAAAAAACTCCAGTATCCTAAGGATTAATGCACCTTTAAACAGCAGCTGTTGCTGGTATGGGGTTTGGTTGGTTAGGCGGGGGCACAATATACATATTATTGCTGTTCTGGCCTACAATCTCCTGCAGGTTATTTGACAGTAAACATAGAATATTAATTAGCTCTTCCATACCCAGTTTTCCAATCTCAGCACTCGCCTGCCCTACAGGTAGGAGCTCTTCTTCTGCCATCTGCTTTTTCTCCTTTTCCACATCATCTAATATCGATGACAATATGTCAGGAACATCCAGTTACTCCTCTCTCTGCATCTTGCTGACATTTTTTTTTAGGACATGGAGACTTTGAAGGGTGATTCGGAAGAAGTAAAGCCAGCAAAAGATGAGGATGGTCATCATTCAACCACTTCACATCCGCCCATAGGATATAAATGTCCTATGGGTGGATGTTTATCTCTGAATGGACGTTCTGAAATGTCCATTCAGAGATTGCAGCTGCACGCTAATCATGCAGCTGCCGAGCGTGGGACCCGCTGTCAGTGACAGCAGGGCACCCCAGGGAGAAGGCAGGGACAGTTCCTAAGTGTCCCTGCCTTTAGATCACTGTATACACAGCGCTCAACGAACACTATGTATACAGATCAGTAAGCGCTATGCGCTTCCTGTCCTGGCCCGGTGGTCATGTGATCTCCGGGGCCAGGAGAGTGCAGGAGCTGTCAGGTGTTCTACAGACCTCGATCAGCCCTGCTCTGAGGCTGTACAGCGTTGTATTCTGCTTTACAGCTACTCTGGGGGCTGTATTTCCCCTGTAACTGGGGCTACTATGTCAGCTTCAGTTACAGGAGAAATCAATGGTGAAGAAAAAAAAAGTGAACGTAAATGTCCACCAGAGGACTTGTATGTCCTTATGGGGGATGCAAAGTGTAAAATAAAAAATACAACAACAGTGTTTTAAAAAAAAAAAAGGTTTCAAATGTAAAAAAAAAAAATCCCCAATTAAGTAATAATTTTTATTTTATTTTTTTAAATAGACATATTCGGTATTTCCACGTCGTAACGACCGGCTCTATAAATATATCACACGATCCACTCCGTCCAATAAACACCATAAAGACAATAACAACTGTGTAAAAAAATGGCATTTTTGTCACCTTACATAACAAAAAGTGCAACTCCAAGTGATCAAAAAGGCATATGTCCCACAAAATGGTACCAATAAAACTGTCACCTCATCCTGCAAAAAATGAGCCCCTACATAAGAAAATCGCAAAAAAAAAAAATATAGCTTTCAGAACATTAAAACATATTTTTTTTGCTTCAAAAATGCTATTATTGTGTTAAAGTGAAATACATTTTAAAAAGTATACATATTAGGTATAGCCGCATCTGTAACAACCAGCTCTATAAAAATATCACATGACATAACCCCTCAGGTGAACACCGTAAAAAATTAAAATAAAAACATTGCCAAAAAAAGCTAATCTTTGTCACCTTACATCACAAAAATTGCAACACCAAGCGATCAAAAAGGTGTATGCCCCCCAAAATAGTGCCAATCAAACAGTCAACTCATCCTGCAAAAAATTAGACCCTACCTAAGACAATCGGTCAAAAAAATATATATATGACTCTCAGACAACTAAAATATGTTTTTTTTCTTTAAAACTGCTGTTATTGTGTTAAAGCGAAATAAATAAATAAAGTAGACATATTAGGTATCGCCGCATCCTTAAAAACCAGCTCTATAAAAATATCACATGACTTACTGTATTTTTCACCCTATAAGATGCACCTGCCCATAAGACGCACCTAGGTTTTTGAGGAGGAAAATAAGAAAAAAAATATTTTGAACCAAAAGGTGTCCTTTTGGTGGGTTTTGAACTAATGGTGGTCTGTGGGTGACACTATTATGGGGGATCTGTTGAGGACACTGTTATGGGGGATCTGAGGGTGACACTATTATGGGGATCTCTGGATGGCTCTTATTGGTTTTATAATGACAGCGGGGCCCGTGCAGTGACAAAAAATGTTTTTTGGGCACTTTTTTTTTTTTTACAGTGTTCACCTGAGGGTTTATCGTATTTTTTTTCCTATAAGACGCACTTTCCCCCTCCCTCCAAGCAGAGCGTCATATTGGAGGGAGGAGGGGCTGGGGGCTGGCATCTGGTTTTATAATGACATCGGGGCCCGTGCAGTGACTGTATTCTACTACACGGGCCCCACTCACTGTATATAATCGTATCTGTAATTGTAGGCATTGTTAATGTATAAAAAATTCTAGGTAATCAGTGCCTGTATTATGGTACTTACAAGCCCTCGGTAGGAGGGAGGAGGGGCCCTGGCAGCATGAGTCACTATGTCATGCGCCACGCCGCCTGCTTCATTCATAAAGTGGGCGGAGCAGGCGCGTGATGTAGTGACTCACGCTGCCAGCACCTGCCTCCTCCCTCCTCTCTGCTACTGAGCGCTTGTAAGTACCATAATACAGGCGCTGATTACCCAGAATTTTTATACGTTAACAATGCCTACAATTACAGATATAATTATATACAGTGAGCGGGGCCCATGTAGTAGAATACAGTGGGAAATGGCCCGGATGTGAAGTGGTTAAGACCTAAGGGGTGCAGACTGGATGGTATTGGTTGGCACACTGGCAGTGGAATAATAAAGGCTTCCATCTTATTGGCATTGAATTACATTTATGGCTGATGTACTGTAGGACTAAGTAAATGTAGGAATAAATAAAACTGATGCAGAATAAGTCTCCCTGCACTGTCCCTGCAGTCTCCCTGCACTGTCCCTGCACTCTCCCTCTCCAATATTCTAATATTAGTAGTTTTCAGCAACACCGTCCTCAGCTCATGAGCGCTTGCCACATCTCTCCCTATGCTCAGCTCACAGGACAATGGCGGAGACCGCGCAGGAAGAGGGTTTTATAGCGCTGTGACATCATAGGGGACGGCTATCTGCAAATTGTCTGGATGCACGGCATTATGGGTGATCTCACATTCCCGTGCTTTTTACTTTCACTTTGTAACACGTGCAGCTGCCATTTTAGGAAAAACTGATTCGTTACTACGAAGCATGAGGAAATTTGGATTTGTTGCATATCAAAGTTTTCTTGAACTTCGGAACGAATTATGCTTTGAATGCTTCACTTCTTTCAGCACTAGTCATCAATATTATAAAAGTGGACAACTCCTTTAAAATGAGCATTTAAGTGCACTGAGCGGGCCCAAGCCACTCTGTGCACCCTTGCTGCTCCTGCTTCCTCTGCAAACCTTTCCCTTTCCTTTTTGATTGACAGGGCCAGGCACACGATGAATATACATGAACCTGGCCCAATCAAGCAGAGGGCAAGGCTAACAGGAAGCTGGAGAAGCAAGGATGCATCCCCGCTCAGTGCACTTGACTGATTATTTGCTTGTAGATTAAAATTACTTTTTCTCCTAAATGAAACAATGAATCGATAAGTGAAAGGTATCATTGCATCCAGCTGATCTAGCCCTCAAAGCCATTCTGCCTGGTTTAACGGTGAATTTCCTGGAATTTCCCTTTAAGGAAATCTTTTGCCATTAAAAATACTGTGACATTAGAATATACTGTAGAATGATCTTTCTTTCAACGAGTTTCAAAATGATTTAGTAAATTATTTTCTACTGTAAAGATTATCATTGGCAAAGATATACCTATTCTTTTGGCAGTATGGTTATAGTCAGTGTGGATATATTTCTAAGAAGTGTATATTCAGCCTGTGGGCTTGGATGAGACCACATCACATGGGATATCCTGCCATGTATGTTATATTACTAGACCCCTTCACGTCTCTGTTTTCGTGAGTCAGCCTTTTGTACAATACTTGTTGATTTAACAGTAAAGAAAACCTCCAAGGATAACACAAATCTGGAAGCAATTGAAAACTTGGAACAGTGATTATGGAGCTCATGACCAGTTTCTTAAAAATTTGAAACTGTAGGGAGCACATTATTTCCGATACCTTGCCTGCTGGCTTTCCTATGGCCGAACCTTAAACCCACAAGGTTACAGGTGAAAAAAGCATAATAGAAAAATAATTGGTGGGAATAGAGTAGACACATTCCAGGTAATTCAGTGTTAACATCACTGTGGTATCACTAAAGTATACAATCTTACAAAACTAGAGCATTTTCAGACCTGAAGTGTGAATAATATATATATATATATATATATATATATAATTTGGGATTGTTTATTTCCACCTTAATTTCTCAATAACCATAGTTAGTCAACAGAAGAATTATAATTGCATCTATCTAAAAAGAAATCACACGAGTCAGTGCCCAATTGAAAGAAATAGAAATTAAACAAGTTTACTGGCGCCCCTTCTTAAAAATGTTGTGAGCATGCTGCAAGGAAGGTCAGTGGCGCAATGACAAAGTGAAGAAGTAAAAGAAGAATTCCTGCGCTGAGAGAGGAAGAAAGGTGATCCTTTCTAAACGTGTCCGATTTGTGGACTGTAAGCTTTCATGTTGTCACCGACTCTCCAATGTGGAGCGCAATTTTCTTTTTATAGGAAACATGCTGCCGGACGGGGCACGTTTTCCAACTACACAGTCTGACTGCTTTCACCGGACTGGAGGATAAGGTCTGACCCTCTTACTTGCAAATATACATACATAGAAATATTTAACTTCATAGCGAGAGTTAAATCTTTACAATTGGAAAAGACCATTTGGACTGTTCAGAAAAGAACTATAATATGCTGTCTGCATGTCTGGTATGTGCTGGCACAATGTCAGTAGGGGCTGCCAGATTTTACCTGTCCTATCTTTCACGGTCCCTCCAGTGACAGAGGTTGGAAGATCTGAGAGACTGGCTGCACATTAGGCTATATGACATATGTTTTCACTTGTTGCAGTCTTGTTTTTGGTAATGATCAGATGGCCAAGGGAGGAGAGAAGGCGCTCATAGGTGAGGGTAAACAGATAGATGTCCCTTCCCCCTAACCAAGATGAGTGAAGTTACTCACCTGGTTTGGTTTGCACTGATTGTGGTGCAACCTTGGTGGAGGGAAGTTTGAAGAGTTGAGGTTGTCTGGGTTGGTGCTGCCGGATGGTGTCCGAAGTAACCCTGGGCGGGGGCCAGACCGCCACTTGGGTGGGTATTGGAATATAAAAAAGATCTCGTCTGCACTGGATACGTGCGGCGAGCCAATGGACTTATGGCGCAAATCACAACCCGAGCTTGGATCCGAGAATTTTTGTTATTTTGAAAAGACGACGCGTTTCGGGGTACTCAGGACCCCTTTATCAAGTCTAAAAAAACATATATGGTTGTTACAGCGGTCTGTAGTGAATTAAAGGTGTAAATAATGTAAAAGTATAAATATACAAAAATTCATATTAATATTAATAATTGAACAGTAGCTGAAACTGTGTGTGTACATACGTGCGTACAAGCACACATACACGCATTTATATCTGTATATATAGAAAATTGTTTAGATGCGTGGATGGATCAATGGATGAAGACGAAAACATAAACATAAACACAAGCATAAACGTAATATGTATCCATAAGTAATAGATTGGTTCAGTGTTTTGGCTGAATGATTATTTACACAAGTGATAAAATAGAGGATAAAAAAGAAATATAGAAAATAGATAAAAAATGGCTAAAGGATATGGGTAAAATGGGTTATAGATCTAAAAAATAAAATAAATAAAATAAAAAGCTGACACAGACCCTGTTTGGGGTATATATAGCTATATGGGACTGTTTCCTGGTTGTGTACGGGTCTATATGTACGCAAGAACAGATAGGTAAAGGTACATGGTTTAGAGTGTAGATGAAGAGAGAATGATAATATGTTATCTCAATTATTTGAGAGTTTTAACTCAAAGTAAAATGCTATCGTCTGGATAGGGTTGCTAGACTTTGCTGTTCTCTTGTTTGAAACTGGAAGTTGTACTGTACATGAGTGTTTAGTAGTGAGACGGAATGCCTGCAGTACCTGTATCCTTGGCAACGTGAGCCCGCTGGTGCCCTCTCCTGGAGGTCCCTTTCAGAAGGAATGCTAGTCAGCGTTAATGTGGTCAATGAACGAAGGTGGTGGGGATAATATGGAAATAAAATTAGAATGAATATAAGGTTAAAATGTAAATAATGTTTGGTGGGTAAAATGAATTGAACTTTTTTTGGGTAGTATATTTCATTTTGTGTTGGGGTTTTATTGTTGTTTACTTGTTGATTGGTGTGTGAGGAGCTGTGTGTCTGTGGTTGTGAGCAATCAGTTGAAAGTATATAGCATATGCATGTGTACACACACACACACCCGCCCATAAATACATGCATATACATATATATATATACATATACATACACACATACACACATATATATATACACACATGCACACACACAATCCCAACAGCACACATCATGAACATGTATTGTTGGCTTGTTGCCACGTCATATAGTTATCTGCTTCTATACCTTGTGGTCAGCATTGGTGTAGAAGTTTGATCTATAGTGATGGAAGGTATAGGTAGCCTAATAATGGGGCATCTAGATGCTGTTTGTGGCCAGTGTTCTGGTGTTGTAGTGGCTGCTGGCATAGGAGGAGGATCGGTGTTTACCTGATAGGGATTGCTGGAGAGTGTCCTGCTGTTGCGGCGCTGTTGTGCTTGCTGCACGTGTAGTGTGCAGTGTGAGGGAGCGCGCGCTTTCCGGAGTTATGAGGCGGGGCTGGTGGGTGGGGGCGTGGCAGGGGTGTGTCTGTGAGGGGGGCGGTCATAGGTGCCGGAGGCTGGGGAGCCCGGCTGATGTAGATGATGTGTGTTTTGCTAATGCTGCGGCTAGTGTGTAGGGAGGGCGGTGTCACAGGAGTAGTTGATGCTGCGATTAGAAGAGTGTATTTTTTGCTGGATGTACTGATGTTGGGGCTGTGTGATAGTGGTGACCGGGATTGGGCAGATGCCTGGGGCTGGTGGGATGTGAAGGTGATGGGAGGGGTGTGTGTTGTAAACTGATTTGATTTGATGGGTATTCTTATGAGGAGTCACAGAAGGTGGGGATGGGAAACAATGGGAATGGTAGTATGTCAGTAATTAGAGGTGTAATGTGAAAAAGAAGAAATGAATATACAATAAAAAATATATATATATAAAAAAAAATATATATATAATAATAATAATTGGAAAAAAAAAAAAAAAAAAAAAAAAAAATATATATATATAAATAATATATATGAATAAAGAGAAAAAAAAATTCAAATTTAATAAATGTAGAAATAAAATAAATATGAATATGAAAAAAATGAGAATAAATATGAAATTGGAGAATGATAGAGAAAATCTTAAATGAGGGTAAGTGGTGAGGGGTGATAGGTTGATTGGTTCAAGTGGGTAGAGCTGTAAGGGTCGTATATGCACGGGATGGTGATATTAGAAGCACTGGTTTTCTATGCTTTCATTGAGTCCGTTGGGTTCAAGCGTGTTGAGCTTGAAGATCCAGAACATCTCGCGTCTTTGGAGGGTTCTGTATCTGTCCGGGCGATTGGCCTCAATATGTTCCAAAGGAGTGATGGACAATTTTGAGGGATCCTGGTTATGGGTGGCTAGGTAATGTCTAGAGACGCTGTGTTTTAGATATCCTTTGGTGATGTTTGACCGATGTTTATTAGTGCGTTCTCTTAGGGCCTGGATGGTCCGGCCGACATACTGCAGGCCACATTCACATTCCAGGAGGTATATCACGTATGAAGTGGAACAGTTTATGAAACTTTTGATATGGAATTCCTCCCCGGTATGGTTGCTTCTGAAAGTTTGGATTTTGTTTGAAATGTTGCTGCCCACGGGATCAGGGCACCAGCTGATTCTGCTGGTGGGGGTTGGTTTCTTCTTTTTTAGTTTACTTGGGGCTAGAATGTTTTTTAGGGATTTCGCTTTTCTGAACGTGATTTTTGGTTTTTGCGGTATTTTTGGTTTGAGGTACGGATCGTTGGTTAGAATGTGCCAGTGTTTTGACAGGATTCCCCTTAGGGTATCGTGGTTGGGGTTGTAAGTAGTGATTAGTGATGTTCTGTAGTGGTTGGGGTCTTCAGTTTCCTTTGGTTTGGTTTTGGTCACTAGGCATTCTTCTTGGCTTAGAGCATTCGCCTTGGAGTAGGCGTTTTCAATTATTTTGCTTGGGTATCCCTTCCTCAGGAATCTACTGCGTAAGGTTTGACTTTGTGTGGTGAAGTCCTCCTTGGTTGAACAGTTTCTTCTTATCCGTTTGAACTGACTGTATGGTATATTATTTTTCCATTTTCTGTAGTGTGCACTTCCGTAATCAAGGTAATTATTTCCGTCTACTTTTTTGAAAAATGTTTTTGTTTGGATGGTTTCATTGTCGAAAAAAAGGAGTAAATCTAAATATTCAATTGAAGTGATAGAGATGTTGGCTGTGAAGGTCAGATTCCAGGTGTTGTTATTGAGGTATGAAATGAATGCTTTGGCCTCTTCGTTACTACCTTTCCAGATGATTATGAGGTCGTCAATGTATCGTTTGTAGAACATGATCATACTGTTCCAATGGTGTTCATTGTATATAAAGAGATCCTCGAAGCGTCCCATGTATAAGTTTGCATAACTCGGCGCGAAACGCGTCCCCATAGCGGTTCCGTTTTGTTGTCTGTATAGGCAGTTCTCAAATGTGAATGTATTATGTGTTAGAATGAACCGGATGGCCTCTGTAATGAATGTTTTGTGTTCCGGGGAGAGTTGTTCATCGGTTTCCAAATAATGTTTAGATGTATTGATACCTGCCTCGTGTGGGATGTTGGAATATAGGGATGCAACATCTAGTGTCAGCCAGCAATAAGTGGAGTCCCATTTGATTTAGCAAGGATATAAGTTGGGCGGAATCTCTCAGGTGAGAGCGAAGATTAGTAACATGTTTTTGTAGAAATAGGTCAACGTAATGTGAAAGATTGCTGGTGAGGGAGTTGATGCCTGATATTATTGGTCTCCCCGGGGGATTTTCAGTGTTTTTATGGATTTTTGGTAAGTGATAGAAGATAGCTGTGGTTGGATGATCAATTGTGATGAATTCCCTTTCTTTTTTCGTTAGTATGAGGTCTTTTTCTGCCTGTTTCAGTAGTGTTCCTAGTTCCTTTGTGTCCTCGTTGAGTGGGTTATGAGAGAGGGGTACGTAATATGATGTGTCATTCAAGATTCTTTGTGCTTCCTTGATGTAGTCGGCTTTGTTTTGTAGTACGATCCCACCTCCTTTATCTGCACTCCTTATTGTGATGTCGTCATTGTTACTCAGTTCTTTTAGGGCCTCTTTTTCTTTTATCGTAAGGTTTGTTTTGATTTTGGCATTTCTGTTGATGTCTCTAACGTCTTTTGAGACAAGGGAGAAGAAAGTGTTTATATGATTGCCTCTGTGGTAAATGGGATTAAAGGAGGACTTTGGTTTAAGTTCAGTGTGTAGGGTGTTGTCTACCTCTGGATCTTGTGTGGTGTCTTTTTTCTGGTTTGTGGTGGGTTGTTTGGCTTGAATGGCGAAGTGTCGTTGTAGAGTGATTTTTCGGATAAATGAGTTTAGATCAATGAATAGTTCAAATTCATTGAACTTCTCTGCTGGGCAGAAGGATAACCCTTTTTGTAGTAAGGTGGTTTGTGCTGTAGTCAGGGTACATTCAGAAAGGTTGAATATTTTCACAATTGTGTGGTTTTGTTCCGCTTTGGACTGTGTTTGTTCTGGGGGGTTTTCTTTAGTTCTTTTGCTTTTGGTGTCTCGTTTAGCTGTTCCTCCTCTCCGTCCTCGTCTGCATTTTTTCTTTTGGTGCCCTTCTGGGGTTGTGTCATTTTCGGTTTGAAGAAGTCGGTTATTGTGGATGTGTTCCCTGATGGACGTTTGAGGACATAAGTAGTTTGTGGGGTCAGGGTCCCCGGAAGAGGTAAAAAAGATACGGATGCGTTGTTGATATGGTAAGGGGAAAGGGGTGGATCCACTGAATAACTGCTATTATGGATGGTGAGTAAAGAGTCCTCATAGATGGAAGAGTCTAACCCGATTAAGGTTGTTATGGGATCCGTGGACCCGAAGGAGGTTGGGGGGAGGTTCAGTGGACACCCTTGGGGGAGATCCAAGGGTGAGGTGAGAGGTTGACTCTCTCGTTGCGGTATAGATGGTGGAGTAAAGTATATGGGGGTTCCAGAGTGAGTATTGGAGTAAGTAGCAGAGGAATTGGGTTTTTTGGGGTCGTTATTTTTGAGTGATCCTGTTGGTTGCATGTTCGGTTTGGGGGTGTTTAATTGACGTTCATCCCGATTTCGTTGGCGTATGTGCCTGACCGTAGGTGGCAAATTGGGTGAGGTTGGATGGGGGTTCGGGGGTATTGTTGTGGTTGGTAGTTTGGAGGTGGGTTTGGTGGTCGGATGGTTGGTGTGGCGTGTGAATGTAGTGCGTGAGTATGTGGTAGAGTGCTGAGTGAAGGGAGCATTGGAATGTGGGTTGGAAGGGATGTGTGTGTGTCTTGTTCGGGTGGGGTGTTTAGTGGACATATGTGTGGCTGGGTGATCTACTGGAGGTGGATGGATTCTGTCAGTTTTTGTGTTGAGCCAGAAGTGAATGTTATTGCTGGAGAAGTCTGTTCTATCCCTTGTGAGTTTAGCTGACTTTTTCTCAACGAGTTCACGTTCATACTGTATGAGTCTACTTGTGGTTTGTCTATTCAACCTTATATATTCCGTATGAGATTTGTGTGTCTGGAGTTGGTTAGTATGTTCCTGTATTTCATCTTTAAGGTAGTGGCAAAGGGACTCCCTTTTTGCTACCAAACGTGTCATCATACCCTTGGCACACTGTAAAAGATAGTCATTCCAGTCTTTGGTAAAATCTGGGTCGTTCGGAAAAGGGCTTTTGAATCTCAATCGGAGTCCACGTGGTACCAGAGATTCATTAAGATAGGTTTCTAGGAGGATCCAGTCCAGATGATGTTGTGTCTCTGTTTTGAGGCTGGATTCCAGGCGAAAAAATAAATTTGCTAGTTCTTTTGAACTAATCGTCTCCGTGCCGATGTCTTCTGGCGGTGTCTTCTTTGGAGTCTTTTGTGTGGTCCCTGTTTTGGTCCATATGCTGGTGAGTTTTTTCCGTTCAAGTAGGCGGTGTTCACAGTAATCCATTCTTTTGGTCTATCAGTGGTGTATTCTCTGGATCAGGACCTAGAGCCGCCGTATCTCTGAGTGGGTTAAGCACTCCTAACCCGAGTGTCTCGGGACAATACAGTGATCAGATGGCCAAGAGAGGAGAGAAGGCGCTCATAGGTGAGGGTAAACAGATAGATGTCCCTTCCCCCTAACCAAGATGAGTGAAGTTACTCACCTGGTTTGGTTTGCACTGATTGTGGTGCAACCTTGGTGGAGGGAAGTTTGAAGAGTTGAGGTTGTCTGGGTTGGTGCTGCCGGATGGTGTCCGAAGTAACCCTGGGGGGGGGCCAGACCGCCACTTGGGTGGGTATTGGAATATAAAAAAGATCTCGTCTGCACTGGATACGTGCGGCGAGCCAATGGACTTATGGCGCAAATCACAACCCGAGCTTGGATCCGAGAATTTTTGTTATTTTGAAAAGACGACGCGTTTCGGGGTACTCAGGACCCCTTTATCAAGTCTAAAAAAACATATATGGTTGTTACAGCGGTCTGTAGTGAATTAAAGGTGTAAATAATGTAAAAGTATAAATATACAAAAATTCATATTAATATTAATAATTGAACAGTAGCTGAAACTGTGTGTGTACATACGTGCGTACAAGCACACATACACGCATTTATATCTGTATATATAGAAAATTGTTTAGATGCGTGGATGGATCAATGGATGAAGACGAAAACATAAACATAAACACAAGCATAAACGTAATATGTATCCATAAGTAATAGATTGGTTCAGTGTTTTGGCTGAATGATTATTTACACAAGTGATAAAATAGAGGATAAAAAAGAAATATAGAAAATAGATAAAAAATGGCTAAAGGATATGGGTAAAATGGGTTATAGATCTAAAAAATAAAATAAATAAAATAAAAAGCTGACACAGACCCTGTTTGGGGTATATATAGCTATATGGGACTGTTTCCTGGTTGTGTACGGGTCTATATGTACGCAAGAACAGATAGGTAAAGGTACATGGTTTAGAGTGTAGATGAAGAGAGAATGATAATATGTTATCTCAATTATTTGAGAGTTTTAACTCAAAGTAAAATGCTATCGTCTGGATAGGGTTGCTAGACTTTGCTGTTCTCTTGTTTGAAACTGGAAGTTGTACTGTACATGAGTGTTTAGTAGTGAGACGGAATGCCTGCAGTACCTGTATCCTTGGCAACGTGAGCCCGCTGGTGCCCTCTCCTGGAGGTCCCTTTCAGAAGGAATGCTAGTCAGCGTTAATGTGGTCAATGAACGAAGGTGGTGGGGATAATATGGAAATAAAATTAGAATGAATATAAGGTTAAAATGTAAATAATGTTTGGTGAGGTTTGGTGGGTAAAATGAATTGAACTTTTTTTTGGGTAGTATATTTCATTTTGTGTTGGGGTTTTATTGTTGTTTACTTGTTGATTGGTGTGTGAGGAGCTGTGTGTCTGTGGTTGTGAGCAATCAGTTGAAAGTATATAGCATATGCATGTGTATACACACACACACCCGCCCATAAATACATGCATATACATATATATATACATACATACACACATACACATATATATATATACACACATGCACACACACAATCCCAACAGCACACATCATGAACATGTATTGTTGGCTTGTTGCCACGTCATATAGTTATCTGCTTCTATACCTTGTGGTCAGCATTGGTGTAGAAGTTTGATCTATAGTGATGGAAGGTATAGGTAACCTAATAATGGGGCATCTAGATGCTGTTTGTGGCCAGTGTTCTGGTGTTGTAGTGGCTGCTGGCATAGGAGGAGGATCGGTGTTTACCTGATAGGGATTGCTGGAGAGTGTCCTGCTGTTGCGGCGCTGTTGTGCTTGCTGCACGTGTAGTGTGCAGTGTGAGGGAGAGCGCGCTTTCCGGAGTTATGAGGCGGGGCTGGTGGGTGGGGGCGTGGCAGGGGTGTGTCTGTGAGGGGGGCGGTCATAGGTGCCGGAGGCTGGGGAGCCCGGCTGATGTAGATGATGTGTGTTTTGCTAATGCTGCGGCTAGTGTGTAGGGAGGGCGGTGTCACAGGAGTAGTTGATGCTGCGATTAGAAGAGTGTATTTTTTGCTGGATGTACTGATGTTGGGGCTGTGTGATAGTGGTGACCGGGATTGGGCAGATGCCTGGGGCTGGTGGGATGTGAAGGTGATGGGAGGGGTGTGTGTTGTGAACTGATTTGATTTGATGGGTATTCTTATGAGGAGTCACAGAAGGTGGGGATGGGAAACGATGGGAATGGTAGTATGTCAGTAATTAGAGGTGTAATGTGAAAAAGAAGAAATGAATATACAATAAAAAATATATATATATAAAAAAAATATATATATATAATAATAATAATTGGAAAAAAAAAAAAATATATATATATATATAAATAATATATATGAATAAAGAGAAAAAAAAAATTCAAATTTAATAAATGTAGAAATAAAATAAATATGAATATGAAAAAAATGAGAATAAATATGAAATTGGAGAATGATAGAGAAAATCTTAAATGAGGGTAAGTGGTGAGGGGTGATAGGTTGATTGGTTCAAGTGGGTAGAGCTGTAAGGGTCGTATATGCACGGGATGGTGATATTAGAAGCACTGGTTTTCTATGCTTTCATTGAGTCCGTTGGGTTCAAGCGTGTTGAGCTTGAAGATCCAGAACATCTCGCGTCTTTGGAGGGTTCTGTATCTGTCTGGGCGATTGGCCTCAATATGTTCCAATGGAGTGATGGACAATTTTGAGGGATCCTGGTTATGGGTGGCTAGGTAATGTCTAGAGACGCTGTGTTTTAGATATCCTTTGGTGATGTTTGACCGATGTTTATTAGTGCGTTCTCTTAGGGCCTGGATGGTCCGGCCGACATACTGCAGGCCACATTCACATTCCAGGAGGTATATCACGTATGAAGTGGAACAGTTTATGAAACTTTTGATATGGAATTCCTCCCCGGTATGGTTGCTTCTGAAAGTTTGGATTTTGTTTGAAATGTTGCTGCAGCATTTACATAGAGTGTGGCCGCACTTGAAGCTGCCCACGGGATCAGGGCACCAGCTGATTCTGCTGGTGGGGGTTGGTTTCTTCTTTTTTAGTTTACTTGGGGCTAGAATGTTTTTTAGGGATTTCGCTTTTCTGAACGTGATTTTTGGTTTTTGCGGTATTTTTGGTTTGAGGTACGGATCGTTGGTTAGAATGTGCCAGTGTTTTGACAGAATTCCCCTTAGGGTATCGTGGTTGGGGTTGTAAGTAGTGATTAGTGATGTTCTGTAGTGGTTGGGGTCTTCAGTTTCCTTTGGTTTGGTTTTGTTCGCTAGGCACTTTGTTTTTGGTAATGACCACATCTCTTGTCTCAGGTGTAGCTTGTGGTCATTACTGCTCCTCTATTTAGTCCTGACTCACACTTCATACCATGCGGTTGATATTCTCTGCCTGGAGATGGAAGAGCTGGTGTGTTGTCCTCTTATGTGTTCCTGCTCATCTATTTTCTATTGAATTTAAGTGTGCATGTCTTGGTATTTTGTTTCTCCTATCTGCATGTTGTTTACTAGGCCTCAGGGAGACGCTGGTTCGTTCATCTGGGAAGGGACCAGTAGTCTCAGACCCTGTCACTAATCCTAGGGATTTTCAGGGTCACTAGGGCCTAGGTTTCCGGTGTATGAATATTCCCACCTTTAGGGTCTATTCATACTGACAGGAGTCAGGGCTAGCTTTAGAGTTTCCTTAGGTGGTCACCATTTCACTTCCCCTAGCCTTGAGGCCTAGTTCCTGGACATTTTCCTTCTGTTATCATTCTGGTGTTCCTCCCATCCCCCCACACTGTGATACTATCCTTTTTATCCAGATTAGGGATGAGCAAATTGACTTCGGCTGAAACATCTGAAGTCAATTCGCATAAAATTCTGTTCCAATACTGCACTGTACTGTATCAGAACGCATTGGCTCCAATGAGCCAAAGTTATTACTTTGCAAAGTCTCATGAGACTTCGCGTAATAACTTCATAAATTAATTTGTACTGTAAAAAACCATTCCCGAACTTGGGAAATGTTTTTTTACAGTACAAATTAATTTATGAAGTTATTACCCAAAGTCTCGCGAGACTTCGCAAAGCAATAACTTCGGCTTATCGGAGCCAATACTTTCTAATACTGTACGAAGCTCCTGCTCCGTACAGTATTGGAACAACGTTTTATGCAAATGAACTTCAGATGTTTAATCCCTAGTCCAGATCTTAATTTTTGACAGTTTTTTTCTTACTGATTTTTATAAGGGTCATTTTTTTATGAAAATTAGACTGCACTTATTGATTCAACAAGGATAAGTGAGTCATGTGCTGCATGATGTATAATGGACTATTCAGGGTCCTAGTTATCATTACTTCTGAAGTCGCACTGATGTTGAGACACAGCTTTGTCTGAAGACAATCATGGAGTCAAGGAATGACAAAAAAAGCTTTTACTATTATATTTACATCAGCAAACTATGAGGACAGCCTCATATCAAACAGTATCTGATCTGATAATGAAGTTTCTGTACACCTTCCAAAAGGTAATCAAGTGCCAGATAAAACACTGCGCAGGAATGAAGAAGTGTATGTTGAGCTAGCACATGGATGATGTGGAGAACTGTTCAGGACTACATTACATTAGGATCTAAGAGCCTGTAAAATGTTATTTTATACACTCCCCTCGGTCTAAACTGTAAGGCATTAGTGAGCGTTATATATATTTAATTGCCTGTTATATTTTATCTTCTGAATATACAAAAAATCCACCTAAGGCTATGTTCATATCATGTTTTTGCCCCACGCTTAACACATACACATGAGGTGTACTGCACAATAAATGGATGCCTCCGACAGATTCCCATTGTATAAAAAAAAAAGTTACTTTTAGGCTACATGCACACGAAAACAAATGTCCAATAAAAACAAATCAACTGTCCATTTTTAATGGACGTTTTTTCACTGATGCCTTTCTGAGAAACGGACGTTAAAAACTGACTCATTCGATTGTATGGGGGCAGTCGGTCAGTCAAAAACAGACAAGATAGAACATGTTCTATTTTTTTATGTCTGTTTTTCACTGTCTGTCAAAAAAACTGCCGTGTGAATAACCCCATAGACTACCATTGGTCTTAAAATGGACATGTGATGGTCGTTAGAAAAACGTGTAAATGTCTAAATGTGTATGTTTTTTGGAGGATAGAAAAACATAATGTACTACACCTTTGCATCCAAAATCAAGATATGACAAGTCGCTTACACTTAAAAGGGGTTATCCGAGACCTAAAACATTAGTTAGATAAGCCTTAATATCGCTCCCCAAAAACTTTGTAATTCTTTTACATTTTGAATTCTTCCCCGTTTGCCTTCTCTGAATTGCGGTCACGTGACCCTCCGGTGCACTTCTGTCCACAACATCCTCTGCCAAGAGTTGTCTAGTCCCAAGATGCACAGAGCTGAAGTCGACAGAACGTAATTAGTACTGCTTCAATGCCCCCTTTCCCCGTCAACCCCCCTTCTATATGCCCACTGTTCCCCACTCCTCCTCGTCAACCTTTCTTTTCACTCCCACTGCAACGCTCCTCCCCATCAACCTTCCTTATCAATAATACTGTCCCACTCCTCACCGTCACCATTCCATATTGCTGACATTTCCCCACTCCTCTCTGGCACACTGGCAGCGCTAATCACTGCCCTGCTCCTCTCTGACACTTTGGCACAGCTCCTCACTGCCCTGCTCCTCTCTGGCATACTGGAACCACTCCTCACTGCCCCTCTTCTCTCTGGCACACTGGCACCACTCCTCACTGCTCTGCTCCTCTCTGGCACATTGGCACTGCTCCTCACTGCCCCACTCCTCACTGCCTTGCAAGAAACATTTTAATATGTCTTATCAGTAAGAAATGTCTAGTTCTCATGTTATCAGCTGTTTACCTCTATCCTACCTCTTTGCTTATTGCTTTTCCCTTTGAAAAATGTAATAAACCCATCCAGGATGGATCAGCTCCACAGAAGGATCACATTACACATGTCAAGAGAAGTCTACGGACAGGGGGAGTTGAGAACTGGGCAGGAACTGAATGAGACACACACAGACAAATGCACAGTTAGGGTACTTTCACACTAGCGTTGTTAGAATCCGGTAGGCAGTTCGGTTGCCGGAACTGCCTGCCAGATCCGGAAATCAGTATGCAAACGGATATCTTTTTTTTCCGGATACGGATCTAGTAGACTTATTCATTGAAATACCTGATCTGTCTTTCCGGTATCATCCGGAATAATGGATCCTGTATTTAATTTTTTCAAGGATAGAAAGAACTGCGCATGAGCAGACCGGAAAACTGGATCTGGCGATGCAGCAATTTCCGGAACACTTGGTACCGGATCCGGTAATACATTTCAATGGAAAATTATGCCGGATCCGGCAAGTGCGGTAGTGTTCTGGGATTTTGGCTGGAACAAGGGACGAAACGGAAGACATCCTGATGCATACGAAACAGATTTCTTTCCATTCAGAATGCATTGGGGCAAAACTGATGCGTTTTTTTCCGTTATTGAGACCCTTTACCAGATTTAAATACCGGAGAGAATAACACTAGTGTGAAAGTACCCTTAGAAAGGAAGTTTATATCTCAGCCCAAGTGCTTTACTCAAAACTATACAAGTAGTATACATGTAATATAGTATACTTCTCTGTAATGTCCTCCATGATCCTGGGATTGCTTCTTAGTGAGTAAGACAAGGATTCAGATTCTCCTCTACTTTCTGTGTGCAGGGGATGGGAGCTCAACTCCGCTCACCATCTCTGGGAGAACTGCTAACTAGAAAGTCAGCATGCAGAAGGGTAAACTGCTAAAAATGCCAGATACAAGTCATATAGTGGGAGAAATAGTGTTATTCCTTGTGTACACACACTGTACTATTGATTAATGCAAAGTTTATTGAAAGGTTATGTACACTTTAAGGAAAAGAATCTTGCAGAATAAGAGTTCATATTGTCACTACTCCTAATAATAAAAACCCCATAAAAACTATGTTGGACTGATCCTACCTAGTACTGTCTGCAGTTTATTATGGTTTAAAACTGCTGACAGATTCCTTTAATCACATATCTTAAATTTATGAGATGTCTAGTAACCTATTTTGATATATGTATGACCTGCTTTAGTTAGTACACAGGGGGGAGTTGTATGTCTAAATGTGTACTCCAGTACAAAAAATATGTTCTATGGCCATCAAATGGTTAATAAAAATAAGCTTATACTCACCTCGCTGATCCGACAGTGCCTGGATCACTGCTGCACTCCATCTCCTGCTGATGTCCCAACATAGTATGAAATGACTGGAATGCTGCTCGGCTAATCACTGGCTGCAGCGATTACCTGCCTCAGCCTGTCATTGAATAATTAGCATCCTGATATGTTGGGACATAAGCAGGAAATGGATCCGGACACCATTAAAATGGCAGCAGCGGAGGATTGGCAAGGCGAGTATAATCTTCAATATTGCATCTATCAGCAGCTACCCCTAGGGGGAGCTGAATGTAATAGTGTTTACACTTACACACTGACTTTTTGACTTCATTGGGAGCTGTATAAATTCAGAAGCAATGAGTTCCCGCCAGTAGAAGGGATAAGACATTTAACTCTGGCTGTATGAAGGAAAACACAATTTAGTTTTAAAAGCAATAAATAAAACAAAATTTCATCCCACAAATATCTAGCTTTCAGCATTATTAAATGCAAACTTACACTTAAATTTGAGAACAATTTGTAATGAGAACAGTAAGGGGGTCTTCACACGTGGCAGATTTTGTTGCAGAAATTTCTGTGAATAAAATCAGCTCCATTAATCTGAATGGTGTTTGCAGAAATTCATGTGCTTGCTACCAAAACACCCTATTCAGAGGAATAAAAATGATTTTCTGTAGCAGAAATTCCTGCAACAAAATCTGCTGCGTGTAAAGTCAAGGAGGACTAAATATTAAGCCTTGACCAGGCCTGAAAGGGCCTTTTTGATTAGGCACTTTGTGATTTAGAGCCTGTAGTGGTTTAACTTTTTTTTATTAGGCTACCAAAATCATTTTTGCTACTTTTTAACATGACACTTGAACAGGTTCCCTATTTTGTGCTGGTAATTTTTTTTTTTTTTTTAAATATCTTTTTATTAAGTTTCATGAGACTCATACAATGTCAAAGTAATAGCATGTCATACAGCAATTAGGAAGTATTACATTTTCTTCCATTTAGCACAGGCATGTCCAAACTGCGGCCCTCCAGCTGTTGCAAAACTACAACTCCCAGCATGCCCTAATAGCTGTAAGCTATCCAGGCATGCTGGGAGTTGTAGTTTTGCAACAGCTGGAGGGCCGCACTTTGGACATGCCTGATTTAGCATTGCATTAAATCAGATAAAGCAAAGAAAGCAAATCACATATAACAATTGGAATCTCAATTTTCAGTTTTCGCCCCCCCTGTACCCAGAAATTGGTGTATCTCCCCCCTCCCCCCCTCCCCCCATCCCCCCATCCCCAACTGACGCTATTAGCTATCGAACAAACAAAATTTCCAGAGGAACATAGTTTCCCAACTTAAGGACTTCTACTAGGCATCACCCAGATACTTTGAAAGGCCCTAAATCACCCTTCAGGTCTTCTTTTAGGTACCAAGTTGTCAACTTGAATGGGTTCATAATTTTTACATATTCTGGACATGGGACATACGACAATGCAAACATTTTCCAGGTTTGAAAGAAACGTTGTCCTAGCACTTCCTTGCCGTTTAACGCTTCTAGCCACTCTAGATGAAAGAGATTACGCATTTGTGCTACTACCATATCTCTAGTAGGGGTCTCGGTTGATAGCCACACCTTAAGAATGCATCTTTTGGCTACCATGATCAATTTGTGACCTATCAATGGCACATTAGACAAATCCTCTCCCTTTTCTCCTGAACCTTGCTTAGCCGCTTGGTTTGTCGCATCACAGTACAGTATCGCCAACGATGGTGTTATTGTAGCCCGCACCCTACTAATCTTGTTAAGCATCTGGCTGATCTCATCCCAATACACCTTCAGTTTAAGACAAGTCCACAGTCCATGATATAAATCCGTTCTGGGAATGTCACATTTGGGGCACGCTGTTATTCTCTCTGGATACCTTGGAGAATTAGGTATGTTAAACCCGTATACAGCATGATGTAAGATTTTTATATGCGTTTCCCTCCAGGTTTCATTAATTATGGCCTTGCGCATTGCTGCAATACCTGCCCACACTGTCTCATGAATCTCAGCCACCCCTAATTCCCGGGCCCATTTCTTAAATATTCCCTTATGATCTAAAGCTCTCCACCTGTCTCTCAATACCTGGTGTAACATTGAAAGTGATCTCTTCATCGGGGTCTTAAGGAACGAATGAAAATCATTCTGTTTCCATTCCTTTGATACATCATTAGATAGGCTTCTACAATAATTTCTAACTTGAGAGTACTGCAAAAATGCTGATTTTCCTAGTGAAAACTTGCCCTCTAGTTCGCTCAAGGTCACCCACCTCCCTTCAGATTCGTGGAATAGGTCTCCCATCTTGCTTACCCCCTTAAGGGCCCAGTCCTTGAAGAACACACTATCCATGCCTGATTTAAAGGTAGGGTTGCCTCTCAAGGGGAGGTGCTTAGAAATCTGGTATGGAAGGTGAAAATGGGTTCTAAGTTTTTTCCATACAATTGTCGTGTCCCTAATTACCAGCGAGGACTTGATGTGTACCGGCAAAGTGGGTCTTTTGGCATGTAGCAGGGCCACCAAATCCCAAGGCAGTACCAATTCTCTTTCCAGAGCCAGGTTCGAGTAGTGATTCGTCCCATTAACCCAATCTAAAATGTGCCTGCTTATGCACGTTAGATTGTAGCCCCTAAGATCCGGGAAGTTTAGGCCTCCTTCCTCCTTCCTAAGTTTTAGTTTATCCAGAGATATTCTGGGCCTTTTACCCTGCCATATGAAGCGAATAAACCTACTTTCCAACAACTGGATATCCGCATGTCGCAGTAACAATGGAATGGTCTGGAGTGGATATAGGAGCTTGGACACACTCATCATTTTGATGAGATGGCACCTCCCCACCAGATTTAGAGGCAATCCTTGCCATCTATCTAGTTCTTGCACGATCTTGGCAATGAGAGTAGGGTAATTCAGTGAATATAGTGAGTGTGGGTCCCTGCCTATTTTTATGCCCAAATAATTGACACTCCCTTTCGCTTTTGTTACCTTTAAGTGCTTAGGCATCAGACCTCCTCCCAAATCCCTCTGGGACAAAGCTAGCAATTCGCATTTCGAGGCGTTTAATCTATACCCTGAATAAGATCCGAAGTGGTTAAGCGCCAAGAAAATCCGTTCCACTTGCAGTTTTGGATTGGCTAAAAATAATATTATATCATCTGCGAACAACGCTGCTTTTATCTGCCTAGTGCCTATCCCTATCCCCTCATACAGATCTGAGTGACACAGGAACCTGGCCAACGGCTCTATTGACAAGTTAAACAAGAGGGGTGATAAAGGGCAACCCTGGCGTGTCCCCTTTTGGAGGTAAAATGGCTTGGATAGGAAACCTGGGGTATATACCCGAGCTCTGGGGAGTCTGTATAGTTTTGAGAGGAAAATCCTAAAAGTCCCAGTAATACCTATCTTATCTAAAACTGCCTCCAGCCATGCCCACCTCACATTATCAAATGCTTTCTCCGCATCCAAGGTGAGCATGGCTGGAGCCTCGCCTGGCCTTGGCTGGTGACAGACTCTATCTAACACTGTTAACACCGTACGTATATTGGTAACCGCTGACCGGCCTTGCACAAAACCCACCTGCTCTTTGCCGATGATTGATGGTAAAATGGTGGCCAAACGATCCGCAATGATCTTTGAAAGTATTTTAGTATCCACATTGATAAGTGAGATTGGCCTGTAAGACCCCGGCAATAAGGGGTCCTTACCGGGTTTGGGAAGTAGTTTAATATAAGAGACATTTTCCTTGTCTGGGGACGCTGTACCATTTAATACTTCGTTATACCATTTCACTAGGACCGGGGACACCTGGTCTAACAATGCCTTGTAGTACTCCCCCGTATATCCGTCTGGGCCAGGCGCCTTTGCATTTCCCAACTTTTTAATAACAGACTGTAATTCTGCCAAGCTGACCTCCCCATTAAGATAGTGTAATTGTTCCGTAGTTAGGCACGGTAACTTGACCTTATCCAGTAAAGAGTCGGTAAGGTCGGGCTTAGTATCGTCCTGATACAATGCCTCATAATAATCTCCTAGCATTGAGTTAATTTGGCACGGGTCGGTAATGACCCTTCCTTTCCCTCCTTTAAGCCCGGCTATGAACTGAGGGGTTCGTCTGCCTTTTGCTAGGTTTGCCAGCAGGCGCCCCGACTTATTTCCGTATTTGTGCAGCGTTGCTGACAGATTTGCGTTATTTAGCAGCTCCCTGTCCTTCTCATTGGCCTCAAAAGCACTCCTAGCATCTAACCATTTCTGCCTATTCACTGCGGTAGGAATCCTCCTATATTCCTGGCATGCAATCCGCACTAGCCTACTAGTTTGCTCGAAACGTGCTTGAGCTTGTTTCCGCCTACCGAAAACGTAACTCATGATCTTACCCCGAATGACCACTCTAGAAGCGTTCCAAAGCAGATCTGGTGAGTTAACGTGTTCCTGATTATCTCCCATGTATTCCTCCCACCAGGCAACCAATTTGTTAACAAAGTCCTCATTTTTTATTAAATGCGAGGGAAATCTCCATAAATAGTCTTGGCCCTTAGGGTATGTGTCCCTAAACTGAATCCAGATTGGGGAGTGGTCTGATATCACCAAGTCACCAATTTCCGCCAATTCCACCCTCCTCAACAGATTAAAACTGGTCAGTACATAATCAATACGGGACCAGGAGTCCTGTGAGTGAGAATAGAAGGAATAGGAACTCTCATCCGGGTGCAACTGGCGCCATGGATCCACCAAAGACACTCCCTCCATCAGCCTCCCCAATGCTTTGTCATGCTTGTTGGTCCTCACCTGTAAAGGGACATTACGCTGCCTGTCTTCTTCCCGTTTCACCACAGTATTAAAATCTCCCCCTACGATTTTGTTCTCACACGGGTCAGATAGCAGTCTGGATTCCAGATCTTTAAAGAAACTCTCATTATTTTTGTTGGGGCCGTAAACATTGTAGATACTATAATGGACATCTTGGACTACAATATGGATATGGCTCAAACGACCCCCTTCATCAGATGATGTTTCCTGAACCTGACAATTCAGATCTTTATTTATAAGGATCATCACTCCAGCCTTTTTGGCTACTGAGGCTGACCCATACACTTTGCCTACCCACAACTTATTCATTCTTGTGAAGTCCCCCATTGATAGATGTGTCTCTTGAAGTAGCGCCACATCTGGTTTGGCCCTCTTCAAGTGACGCAATACCATCCACCTCTTTTGGGGTGATCTTAGGCCCTTCACATTCCAAGAAATGACCTTCATGTTCCTGTTGCCTTCGGCGATGCGTAATACAATACCCCTAAGCTTTGTACCCCTGCCCTACTATTATCAAACTATGTCTCCCTGGAATATCGACCTACAAATCCCTTGCACCTCTAGGGAGTCCCCTCCCCTCCTTTATCCGTAGAACGCCAAGCGTCAGTAACAACTACCAAGTAATCCCTACTCCTCCCCTTTTTATTTCTGTTATTAAGACTTCCTTTTTTCTGAGCTGCAAGGAACTCTCAATCCCTCGCCTAGTTTACCCAGCCATACTATTACGTCATAGTACGACACGTATACGGTGAAACCATGAAACCGGCGGCCTGCACGTTATAAAAAATAACTAAATAACTGGAACATATTAAAACATGTTAGCACCCATATTATCGCCCATAATAAAACTATGCCCATATCTACCCATGACTCTGGGAGAGCAGATTATTGTCTGTCACCATAACCAGTGCTGGTTAGTCCTTAACTGACACGAGGCATCCGACCTCTTCCCGGGGCTGCTCTCTGCTTCTGCAATCACGGTCTCTTTGAGGAAAGTGCTTCCCATCCAAGCCATTTGTTCTCTCCCTCCTCTGGGAGTTAAAGTCATCTCGGCCCGCCAAATCCCTCGCGTCCTCGGCAGTTAGTAAGTCCTGAAGCGATTCTGTCGCAGTAGAGGGATCATTGAAAGTAGCCGTAGAACCATCCAACATGCCCTGCAGCTGGAACTTAACTTGTCGGCGGAACAGGGCCGAGCATAGGCTACTGAACTCCCTCCTTTGTTTAGCAACTTGCGCCGAGTAATCTGCGAATAACAATATGGTCTGTCCTCTAATTTTCAATGGGCCCCTCCTGGCTCTATAAGCCTTGAGAATCGCCTCCTTGTCTCTGTGAGAGGCTGTTACTGTCCCGATTAGGGGAACTGCGCGGATCTGGGGGTGGGCCGACCCTGTGTGCCCGTTCCACTTTATGCTTGCCATCCAGCCCCAAAGCTCTTGGGAGGTCAGTTTCACATAGCTCCTTCAAAGCTTGTACTTTAACCCCTTCCGGTAGGCCGAGAAGCCTCAAATTGTTTTGTCTGGAACAATTTTCTAAATCTTCGAGACGATCCCTCAGGATGATGTTGTGCTTTTGTAATTCTTGAATGGCAATACTAGATTTGGATGACTCTTCCTCAATAGATGTGCAACGTTGCTCCAGGTCCGCCAAGCACGTGTCATGCTGCGCCACTGTTTCGTGTAGCTGCTGCAGGGACAAGGCCAGCGTTTTGGAGAGAGTCTCTTTTATATCGGGAGCCAGAAGTCTGGCAACTTCAATGGCCAGTGCCTTATAATTAATTTTGGACACGTCCGAAAACTCCTCTGGCTGCGAGTTAGATAGGGCATCTATGACGCTCTCCACTGCGCTCGATGGGGATGCCGGCTCTGGGTCCTCCATCTTGTCTGGCACGCCGGCAATAGTGAGTGCCGCGCCGCTCCGTACTTCTTTCCTGCCACTCCGGAGCAGGTACCTTTCCATGAGCCCCCTGCTAGGGTGTTCTGGGGCAGCCAGGGTCCCTGCCTCGACCTTTGTTCCGTTGATATGGCGCGTCCGGAGCTTTATGTAAGCGAGGGAAGGACGGAGCTCACTTACTCCGCATCCTCCATTTCAGCGCCGGAACTGGAAGTCTGTGCTGGTAATTTTTTATATTTTTTATATTTCTTTATTGTTTTCTCAAAAGGAGGACAATGACATATACAAATACAAGAAGAACAAAATCTGCATAGTAAAATTGCGGATTCTAC
Source organism: Bufo gargarizans (assembly GCF_014858855.1). NCBI lineage: Eukaryota > Metazoa > Chordata > Amphibia > Anura > Bufonidae > Bufo > Bufo gargarizans. The sequence goes on from NC_058084.1 coordinate 148,731,164, forward strand.
CACCGCAGAGAGATACATAAAACTACAACATTAAAATGTCAAATAACATGGTAGACCAAAAAACAAAACAGAAAAAGGGATATTAATGCTGTTATCCCCCCTTCCCCCCTCCCATATTACCCCCCAAAACCCACCCCCCCCGAGCCCCGCCGCGGTTGTCCCAAGGTTAGTGGGCGACTCCCACCAACTTTATGGAATACTCCCTCAATTTGTATGCTGTCATGCAGTTCATAGCTTTTCTACCATACGTACGTGGGCAATTCATTCCGAGCCACCCTTATCAATCCCACCCCAGCCAGATCCCCTCCCATAGAATCCTTTGTTTTCCCCCTTTAAGTTTGATACTCTCAAATTCCTTTATTCTGCGCATGTATCTTTCCCATTCTAGCAGGGCTGGGGCCTTGTCCGAAGCCCAATTCCTGAGAATTGAAACCTTGGCCAATAAAAGCCCCTTCAACCACTGAAGATGTTCACCTTTTGAAAGCTTGTATTTGCTCTCAGGGGTAAATATGCCGAATATGGCGAATTTAATCGTGGGTTAAAATTTTGTAGTGGCCCTTGACCTTATTGCCTGAAATATGCTTTGCCAGAAGTTGTTGATAGCCGGACAACTCCATAACATATGAATATATCCAGCCTCCGGACAAAGACACTTCAGACAGAAAAATTCTTTCTCTTTACTCCTGTACATTTTAGAGAGAAGTTCCGGAGTATAATATAGCCGATGTACAATTTTAAACTGTATCAGCCGATGTTGACTAGAGGAGGCCTTTTTAATATTTTGATATACTTCACGCCACTGAGATAAGTTGCATATCCCTAAATCCGCTTCCCATGTTCCAACACTTTTAAATTTAGTGACCGTAACTAAATCCTTTTGTAATCTAGCATATATTTGTGAGACCTTCATTTTTTTACCATATGACGTGTAGCAAAAGACTAAAAGTGAGTGCGTGGAAGTTTTTTGAGAAATTTTATTCCGCGTGTGCAAATGCGTGCATAAGTTGGGCATATCTATAACGATTTAAAACCGTAATTGGTGTCTCGTGAAATATTTCAAATCTGGGTTTTAATTTACCTAATGTGCAAATATGTGACACCATTGTTAAAGATATGTGAATTTGATTCTATATTTTTGTATATCTAGGATTGTAATGAGTTAACTTTTTCTCCTCCAAGTGCCTCCCACCCCTCTCTTTGTTTCAAGACTGGAGAAGAGGGGGGGGGGGGGCAAAGAGCTGTGCTGTGGGCAGCGTCTGGTTTCTCATCTTTCTACAGATGTCCCAAGGGAGGTATATAGAGTGTGGAGGAATGCATAGTCCAATCATATGGGTTGATGATATATACATATTATTCACATATGACGTATGCAATATTCTTGTTAGGATAAACTCCATTACAAAATGGCGATGATAACCAGATGTTTACATTAGTTCACATTCCAAAGTAGTGCCCAGTGCGCAGAAGCCAGGGTGCTATCTCCTCTCTCTTATCTCTTCTTCCTTTTGAGCCAATGAAATAATGCCTGGGCCTCAGAAAGTACTGCCCTTTTCTGAAGATACATATACCACTTACTCTGTGTAATAAAAGTTAGAGATTGCTTTTACCAACTTCTGTGTCAGTGTCTAGTCTCTCAACCACGCGTGGATATTAACCCCTTGGGGGTACATTGATTTGGAGCACCAGAGTGCATCTCAAATGCTCTAATTCAGGGCTACTTTGACACCATCATGATCTCTCTCCGAATCCAGTAGTTATTTTCGTTTAGGGCCAGAAACTCATTTAAAAAGATATTATCCCATGTTGGTAATTTTGATATATAATATGTTGTTACACTGTGTATGGTAAAGTATTGGAGGGGTCTATATCTCACACAGAATGCTCAGATGGGTAAGTTAAAAAGAATCCAGGAAAGCTGGATTGTTTCAGCAATGTGATAGTACTTTCTAATGGCAACATTGCATAAAATGTGGTGGAAAGCAGGAACAAAATTCCAAATGGGCTGGAATGATAAAAAAACACAATTTTCCCGAAGTTTTATGGGGGTATTTTTTGCTTCATTTTCTATGTGGTAAAACTGACCTGTAACTTTGATTCTCTCGGTCAGTACGATTACAGCAAGCGATACCACATATGTATAGGTTTGCTTGCATTTTAATACTTGGAAAAAATATTTTTATTTTCATCACTATATTCTGACCCCTATAACTTTTTTGCAGTTATGTTTACGGAGCTGCGTGGGGCTAATTTTTTACAGGGCGATCTACTTTTTAATGATACAATTTTGTGGTGTGTATAACGTTTTGATCACTTTTTATTAAATTTTTTGTGGCAGGTGAAGCGACCAAAAAACGGCAAATCGTACATTTTGACTTTTTTTCCATTTTGAGATTTGCCATATGGGAAAAATATTTTTATATTGTAATAGTATAGGTGCTTTCACATGTGGTGATGCCCATGATGTGTAATTTTTTTTATTGTTTGCATATTTGTATTAACATTTTGGGGAAATTTAGGTGATTTTATTATATTTTTTGTAAAATATTTTTACACTTTTTTCTTATAGTTCCCATAGGGAACTATAACAAGCAAACATTAGATTGCTTCTCTCATACAGTCCAATGCATTAGCATTGGAGTCTATAAGAATTTTACTATGTGCCTATGGAGCCCTGCCACAGACAGGGGCTCCATAGAACCCAATATGCAGCAGGACGACAGTGGCTGCCACATATACACTCCGGCTCCCCCGATCCCCGCCAGTGGAAGCCGGAGCACACCCACAAGCTTCTGCTTCCGGGTTTTAGGGCATCCAGGTGCTGTGATCACGTTTCACCACCGCATCTAAAGAGTTAAAAGTTTGTGACCAGCATTACTGCCAGTCGTGAACATTAGTGCCGGGTGTTTGCTATTTAAAACAACAGACACTCGGCAGCTATGGCGCCCGCTGCATGCAACAGAAGGCGCCGCTGAGTAAATTTACGTTGGGCAGTTTGTAAATAGTTAAGAGAAATTATACCTGATTTGGACCTTAAAAGATAACTGTCACATTTGGACCCTAATTTCAATTTTCATATATGTAGTTACTAATAACATGATATTCCAGAATCACTAACTATTAGACTTACCCCATATTTCAAAAGATTTAGCTCTTAGCAACCAGTCTGCATAAAACTGCAATTTCACTATTCTGTTAAGATGGCTGCCACTGCCCACAGCCCTAAGGCTGGGTTCACACCTGAGCGTTTTACAGCACGTTCCTACGCGCTGTAAAACGCTCAACAAGGAGAAACCAATGATTCCCTATGGGAATGGTCCACACCTGGGCGTTTTACAGCGCGTACGATCGCGCTGTAAAACGCCCGACGCCCCAAGAAGTACATGAGCTTCTTTGGGGCGTCTTGTCGCGCGTTCCCGTAGATAGACTTTCAGGAATGCGCGACAATGGGCGTTCGCTTGTCTCTGTATGCGCGATTGCAAACGCCCATACAATCGTGCATACAGAGCGCTCCTTTCAGAACGCTCAGGTGTGAACCCAGGCTAAGGCTAATCTCGCCTGCCCTCACTACCCACAATGCATTGAGCTCCTCGTGCACTAGCTTCTGCACCTAAACCAATGGTTGCTCTCTACACTTAAACACGCCCTCCTCCTTCTATCACATACACTTTAGGAAGTGGCTGGATTGTGGAGCCTCAATTTATCTTGGACACAGAAAACTAATGGTAATGGTCTCTATGAATGAAACCCAGGCTGCTGCATAGTATTTCCTATGGAGCCATAGCCTGTAATAGGCTCCATAGGAAATATGCGATTTTCTTATATATTCCAAAGCAATTCAAAATTACCCCCCATTTTGCAAAAATGAAAAAAAAAAACATCATGGGTGTCGCAATGTGTGAAAACACCCGTACTATAAAATATAAAAAAAAATCCTCATACAGTAAACATAAAAATGACATTTGCCATTTTTGGACACTTCATTTCTTCTTAAAAAATTCAATAAAAGGTGAACAAAAAGTCATACACACCCCTGAATGGTATCGATGAAAAAAAGAGCCCCCATACAGCTCTGTTCACATAATTAAAAAAAAGTTATAGGGGTCAAAATATGGTGACCAAAAAGTAAAACAGATTTTCCACAGATCCCCCCCTAAATAGTGCCATCCACAGATCTCCCCTAAACAGTGCCATCCCCAGATCCCCCTCCCCTAAACAGTGCTATCCACAGATCCCCCCTAGACAGTGCCATCCACAGATCCCCCCTAAACAGTGCCATCCACAGATCCCCCTAAACAGTGCCATCCACAGATCCCACCCTAAACAGTGCCATCCACAGATCCCACCCTAAACAGTGCCATCCACAGATCCCCCTAAACAGTGCCATCCACAGATCCCCCTAAACAGTGCCATCCACAGATCCCACCCTAAACAGTGCCACCCACAGATCCCCCTCCCCTAAACAGTGCCATCCACAGATCCCCCTAAACAGTGCCATCCACAGATCCCCCAGTTGGGTAACCGTGCTCATCAGCCCTTCCAGGACCTCTGGGACCCCGATACGGGCGAGTTCGTCTTTTAATTGGTCCGACAGTCCGATCCGGAACTGGTCGATAAGGGCCACTTCATTGAGTCCGGTATCTGGTGCGATCTCCCGGAACTCCGTAATGTAGTCCTCCACTGGACGCCTTCCTTGTCGCAGGGAACAGAGAGTATCCCTAGAGGTGGAAGCACGCAGGGGGTCGTCAAAGACTGCCTGCATGGCGGAAACAAAGGAGCCCCAAGAGGACAGCACTGGGCTATCAGTTTGCAGGAGCTGATGGGCCCAGGTCTGTGGGGGTCCCGTGAGCAGGGAGATAGCTGTCTGTACTTTGACATAGTCCGAGGAGTAAGTGCGGGGTTTTAAGAAGAACAGTAGCTCACAGGAAATAATAAACAAACTGCAATTCTTCCTGTCTCCAGAAAAGCGTTCTGGTAGGGCTACTGCTGGTTCACTGTTCACCACTTCTAGTGAGGTGCATGGAGCGGGAGGAGGTGAGGGTGGTAGTGCAGTGAACTGGGCCTGGCGCAACTCCTGGGCACGCATTCTCCCTAATAGGTGTGCATGGCTGGCATGCATGTCCTGAAGGGCTTGCGCCATCATCGTCAGTTGTTCAGACAAAGAAGGGGCACCGTCTGCAGGTCCCGCGGATTCCATGGTTAGGCTGAGTTATTATGTTAGGACTGGAATAGTGGATCAGGTATGGAATCCTTTGGCAGGGACGAAATAATCCCAAAAATTAGCGTAGTACAAAAAAGGTCAATCCAATCGGGTAGCCTGTTCCAGTTCCGGGTCGTGGCGGGCAGCAGAAATCGTAATCGAGGAAACAGGCAAGGAGCTGGGAAGTCAGATTAAACAACAGGTTCACAGGAGGGAGCTGGGTGTTCACCATAAGGTTGAATAACTCAGCAATGAGTCAAGGCTCTGACTGGCTTTAAGTACACAGTGAACCCAGGACCGCCCCCCTGGTTGCCGGGCAACCAGGAGGCTTCCTTAGTCAGAAGCCAATCATAAGGCTGAGGGCGGTGACGGAGGCTAAAGCCCTCCCCCAGCCTGAATAGCACCTGTGGTCTGGAATGGAGCATGTGCACTACGCTCGTATCCCCGCGCACGCGGCTTGTGTACCGCGCACCCGCGTCCGACTCGCGCAGGCGCACTGGCCACATTGACGTCAGGTGTCCTGTCAGGAGGAAGAGGAGGAGCTATCTGTGCCCGCCGCCCGCGCCTGCGAACCTGATGCGAAACGGCCCCCCTGGTTCCCTGATAGGTGGAGATGGACTATATGAATAGGTTAGATGTATCTGAGCTAAAGTAGGCTAGTGTACATGAATTATACGTGGGGTATAATATGTGTTTAGGAATGAAATTATATAATTATGATGATATATACTAAATAATATGTGAAATCGGAACATAGGGTAAGAACGGGCTATATAAATGGATCCATTGTATAAGAACTGCAATAGAATAGTGTATGTGAGTTATACCAGGGTGCATGTCTGATGAGTAGTGTAGTAAGTGAATGTAAGGTGTATATGTGTATATTATGTGAACGGGACGGACATGTAATGTGTATCCATGTAGTGCTGTTATAAAGTGTGAGTGTAAGCTGTATAGGGAAGAAGATATACAAAAAGGATTTTCAATTATCTGATACTTAAGTTGAGATATGGAATGTTTATACTTATCAAAGTGCGCCGGGACCGGTAACAACAGATTTTTTTCCCCGTATTGTCGATTTGTGCTGGCAAATCCTATCCCTTGCTTTTTGTGTGGTTTCTCCCACATACACTATTCCGCAAGGACATTTTATGAGGTTATTACAAAATCAGTGTTGCGGGTAAAGAAGCCGTTAATGTTGTATGCTTTGCCAGTTTGGGGATGTGTAAATTGAGAGCCTTTTTGTATATTGGAGCACTGAGAACACGTAAGGCATGGGAAGGTACCTTTCCTCTGGGTTTGTAAGAAAATTTGTCTGGGTAAACGTGTCTCAGAGCCCAAGTCTGCCCTTACCAAATTATCTCGCAAATTACGTGGGGGGAGGTTACAGGACAGCACTGGATTGTGGAATTCCTCTATTTTCGGATAAGCCTTTTTAAGGATTGGCCAGTGGTTTCGAATGATGTGTAAAATTTTATTAGAGCTGGGATGAAAAGTATGGACAAATGGAATTCTTATATTGTTGTCCCTTGGAGTTCTGTTTCTGATATTAGTCTTGAAGGTATGTTCTGGATATCCCCTGGCCCTAAATCTCTGTTTCATCTCGTTTTCTCTCTCTTTGAGTATGATGGGATCCTCCACTATAGTCTGTATTCTTTTCATTTGGGAATGTGGGAGAGATTTCTTGGTCATTGGTGGATGGAAACTGGTAAAATGTAGTAAACTATTATGGTTGGTCGGTTTACGATATAAATCAGTTGTGAGTTTTCCCAGGGAATTAATTGTGGCACGACTGTATCAAGAAAGGCTATGGACAATTTGCTGTGATGGATAGTGAACTGGAGCTCAGGCCAAATGGAGTTAAGATGATTGTGTAATGTGAGGAATGATTCCTCTGTTCCAGTCCAGAAGCAGAAGATATCGTCTATATTTCTTCTCCATAACAGACAATAGGATACAATGTGGGTATATGTTGGTTGTCTCAAAATGTGCCATAAAGCAATTGGCATATGGGGGGGGGGGGGGCACATTTGACCCCATTGCAGTACCCTGTACCTGTAGATAGAATGAATCCTGAAACATTAAAAAATTATGATGTAGTACTAGCTTGAGAAGGTCTAGACACAATGAAATAATACCTTCATGTAAATCAGTGTTGGACAGCATGGTGGTTACTGCATTAATACCTTTTTCATGTTTTACTGAGGTGTACAAACTTGTAACATCCCAAGTGACAAGAAGTGTATCGGATGGTAAATTACATATTCTCATGATTACTCCATCTCTCCCCTTAAATATATACTATACTCCGCGTTCGCCTATCTCCTTTTCTAGGTCCCCAGTGATGTTTCAGTCAGTTGCATTCCAAGACCGAACTACTTCCGGTCTGTGGAGCACAATCACACCGTCTAGGCGCGCTTCTCGGCATCTTTTAAGGCAGTGTGGAACACTGCTATGGGCACACACGGAAACCACTGGTGCTGACAGCACCTTACCTGTATGTGTGACTTCCTATCTTAATACTCCACCATCAAGCAGCACTGGTAGGTCCTCCCGAGTGGGGGTGAGGCCCTTTCATGTATATTCCATAAGTATTACTATAATCTGAATCGTCTGTCTGTAAATCATAAGGATTAAACCCCTACTATACTGGAAATGTAGGAATCTATGTATGTTTCATGCCTGGTATCCTATGATTCCTTCCTTGACTATACATCTCAAGGACCATTTCAATAACCTGGGAACCAAGTCTACAATGCATCCATATGTATATCTGATTATGTTTACTAGTGTGACACTGTGTAGCTTCAAAATTACAGCTTTGTATATTATGTCTCACTGGTTTATCTGCTTGCCATTTTTTTTCATGTTTTCTTCATGTCTTATGTTTTTTTATGTCAATTGTCGTCCATGGTATGTTATATATGTTTATGTCAATACCTTGTATATATATATGACACTACTGCTTTTCTTCTCATAGTGTCTGATGAAGGCTAATTTAGCCGAAAACGCGTTAACACATTATTGTCACATTTAACAATCACAAAATAAATCGCAATCTAAGGAATCTCCTACTGCTGTGATTTTTACTATATTACGATTTTTACTATATTACACAGCAGACGCCCGGTGTGAACAAATTTGTTCTATATCTGTCCTTTTTACCTGGGGCAGAATGCCTGTACATATTTATACACACACACAGGTGTTAATTGTCAGAAGAAACAGTTGCCTGTAAAATCTTTCCATTTTAATTGGGGGCAGCAGCAATACAATGTGGATGTGGAAAGGGTAGGGTAATAGAGCCATGTGGCTGCAATGGTAGAGGCAGCACAGCATGGAACAGACAAGGCAGTAGATGTGTGTGGCCTTTTAGGGGAAGTGGCTGCGTAGAGATAATGGTAATGGCAGTAAGGGTAATGGAAGTGGCAGTAGGGGGATTATCAGCAGGCAGTAGCAGTAGATATAAGGAACAGAACATGATGCCAGAGAGGAAGATAACGGCAGTGGCCTGATGGGACATCATAAGGAAGGGCAGATCTATTTATCGGCCTCAGCTGAAGGTGTGTGAAAATCGTCACAGATCCATGCTTTGATATTTTGCACACAGGATCTTGTATTGGGCAGAACTAGTTAATGCAATACCCCAGAATAGGGTACTTGCAAAATTGTTTATTAATATTTAATGTTTGGTTTTATGTAGTGTTTTGATGTGTTATATTGCACCCATATAGTCTTATATGGGTCAGGTAGTGTTAACAATTCTGACTTTACCCTTGGAGAAGGCTAGAAGATGGACCTAGGTCTGCCCCTAGTTTTTTCTAGAGTAAGCTGAGGAAGAGACAGGAGCTAAATGTGCTCAGTAAACTAGTCCCAGATATTTGCATCAAGAAATCCTTATCTACTTTACATTACTCCAATAAGAGAGAGAGAGAGAGAGAGAGAGAGAGAGCGAGAGAGAGAGAATTAGAAGGTCCAGAATCTTCAAAGTATGGGAGTCAGTCAGTAAGGTATTCACTGTTTAAGGCTGATATAGACTTTACTGCAGTGAGAGGGACATTGACAATACATCTTCCACATGTTGACATGGTTCTGGCCAGTTGTATCTTACTTCTGTACCCCCCAGCCTGGGATTTACAGACCAGTTTACAAGAACCTTATTGCAAGCCTTAGATTCTACAAAAAATAGACTTTGGAAAGATAGAGAGAAGGACTATTTAAACCCCTATCATTGCTCATTTCTAAACATTGCTTTCTGGGAAGATTTGCACTGTAAATTGTTTCAAATTGTGTTTGATACAGTTGGATGTATTACAACTTCCACTCTTCACTTCAGTGAAAAGAGACTTGTCAATCTTCTACATCTGGCCAGGTTAATGACTCCAGCACCATTCGCCGACCACAGCATCTACATCTACTGCCTTGCACCCGTGCCAAGCATATAACACCAAGGGCACCCCAACTACCATCACACAGGAATCCCAACATTAGGGTGTGCCTGCCCGGCCCTAGGGAGCACTAGTGTGAGTACTGCCACTGTGATTCATGTAAATATGTATTGTAGCCAGAGATACTACCACTCAATCCTCTTTTCCACTCCTCCTGGGACACAGCAGGAACCCTGGTGTCACAAACAGGATCAAAATCCTATGTGTTCTACTGAGCTAGTGGCCTTGCTACTGTGTTACAAACCGTAAAGAGACTAAAAGTGACTAATTTGTGGATGCACTATGTTGCACAGACTCATCATGGGTATTATCACTTACCCAACTTGCCATAAAGAAAGAGTCATGCTATTGGCTGTGCGCTGGCCTACAAGAGGTTAATATTCGATCAGTGCCATCCTGGCTTAGCTTCACCCAACCACGTGCGGGAAACAAGAGAGAGAATGCCATGCAAGGAACAGGAAAACCAATGGCCCATCTACCCAGATGAAACTACAGCCCAGCACAGATAACCAAAGTGTCTAAAACAAGTTCCCATGGGGACACAAAAAGAAACCATACCTGCCCCTTTCCCTGCCCCTTCACTGTGACTGACAGCGCTTATGTTGAGAGTTCGGCTGTCAGTCGCAGGGAAGGGGGCGCGGGTACCTTGACTTGACACAAGGAGGCCACTGCCCCCTTGATTTCTATTATGACTAGAAAATCCTGCCACCAGGGCATAAAGGAACGTTTTCAGAGCTTTTGCCGCATCTGCCTTCAAGACGGAAATTATCGTCAATGACACACTGCTGGCTACTCTCAGGTACTGCTGGCAGCTTGGGATGGTTTTTGGAAGTGACATGTTCCCTTTAAAGGGGACACATACTTCATATACTGCTGTTGTCCATAGCTATATGCCCCAAAACTGCACGATACCAAAATTTAGATTAGATTTCGATACCATAAAAAAGTATTGCAATACTCGATACCATTCAATACCACACGAAAAAAATAAAACACAAAATAAGCCGCAAGCATTCTGCATTTTATGGAACGTTGGGCCGATAATAGAACAGTCCTATCCTATTTTTTGGGGCGGACAAGGTGATTAAAAAATGGTAAATCTCTTCTTTTTTTTTAATGCTACAGCATTCACCGCATAAGAGATTTTTCAAAATATTTTAATAGTTCAGACTATTCCAGACGTGGAAATACCTAATTTGTTAATTTTTTTATTGTTTATATATTTTATATGTAAAATTAGGAAAAGGGCAAAACCTTTTTTTTGCTTTTTATTTAATACCTATTAGCCCACCTAATAAGGGGTGAATAGGATGTTATACTGTCCCTGCTGTCCTGTGCTATGTGCACACGGCAGCAGGGAGCTTATCATGGCAGCCATGGATTGCTTTAGTAGCGTCCTGGCTGCCATAGTAACTGATCGAAACCCTGCAATTCCGCAATCAAAAGCGGCACCTCAGGGGTTAATTGACTGGGTTCGGCAGAGCGCCATGCCCTGTCATTGAGGCCGGGTGTCAGCCATGTGATAGAGCCGGCACCCAGCACCTACATTTGTATTTAGGGGCTAATTATAGGCATTAGTAGCTCAGTGGCCACAGCCCCTCCTCTTCTCCTCAGTATTATTTTTTCATTGGTGGCAGTGGCTGTCGCGTCACAGTGGGGAGGGAGGGACTCCCTCCTTCTCCACTGTGCCAGCTGATGAGAACATGGTGCGCACTTTGCCATGTTTTCTAAGAGATACTAGGCTGCACAGCAGCACAGCCTAATATTGGAAAATAGAAAATCCTAGTATCTTATCGATCCAGGTAGAAAAGTATCGATTGGGTATCGAAAGTGTAAAGGGACTCTGTCAACTAGCCTATAGAGCTGAGAACATGTGCTGCTAGATCGCCACTAGCACGTCCACAATATACATTTCCCTTAGCTCTTAGTGCTTTTATTCAATCAAAAAAGCGATTTTTTATGTATAAAAATGAGGCTAGTAAGGAGCCCAAGGGGCTGTTACCAACGTTTCAGGAGCCCAGCCACGCCCACTTTGAAGTAGCCCAGCACCACCCGCATCCTCCGAATCTCCCCCTTGTTCCTCCGACGTCACAGAGTTGAAGCACTGTAATCTCGCGCATGCGCTAGTATGCTGCATGTAAGTGCCAGCATGGTGTTCCTCCCCTGTGCTGTCATCAGCCCCAGAGAATGAACTGTGCATGTGCTAGCTGGCATGTGCGAGATTACGGAGCTTTAACTATGTGACATCAAGGGAGTAAGGAGGCTATTCAGAGGATGCGGGCGGTGCTGAGCTCCTTCACAGTGGGCGTGGCTGGGCTCCTGAAACATTGGTAACAGCCCCTTGGGCGCCTTACTATCCTCATTTGCATATATATAAAATCACAGCTATGGGAAATGTATATTGTGGATGTGCTAGTGGCGATCTAGCAGCACTTGTCCTCAGCTCTATAGGCTCAAACTAGTTGACAGAATCCCTTTAATACCCATTGCAACCCTAACTGCAATCAGGAGAACACATCATTAACAATGTCTGACAGTGAGAACAATGTTCATCTAAGCTGCAACAACCCTGCAACTACTGTTGCCACTCCATCATTGCCCATGCCTTACTATTTTGGGGTGGCATGGCTCCCTCCCTACATGGGAGAGCCCCACAAAGACTACTGTAAAAATATGTTAGCAACCTTCAAGCTATACCCTGTACCCACAAACCAGAAAGTAGAAATTCTGATTCGTCAACTAGAAGGAGCTGCACTCTGTGAAGTTAAATCCTGGCCACAGAGAAAGGGACGGTAGAGCAAATCCTTGACAGACTGAGCACAACCTTTAACCACTTCAGCCCCACTAGCTGAAACCCCCTTCATGACCAGAGCACTTTTTACACTTCGGCACTACACTCCTTTCACCGTTTATCGCTCGGTCATGCAACTTACCACCCAAATGAATTTTACCTCCTTTTCTTCTCACTAATGAAGCTTTCATTTGGTGGTATTTTATTGCTGCTGACATTTTTACTTTTTTTGTTATTAATCAAAATGTAACGATTTTTTTGCAAAAAAATGACATTTTTTACTTTCAGCTGTAAAATTTTGCAAAAAAAACGACATCCATATATAAATTTTTCGCCAAATTTATTGTTCTACATGTCTTTGATAAAAAAAAAAAAATGTTTGGGCAAAAAAAAAAATGGTTTGGGTAAAAGTTATAGCGTTTACAAACTATGGTACAAAAATGTGAATTTCCGCTTTTTGAAACAGCTCTGATTTTCTGAGCACCTGTCATGATTCCTGAGGTTCTACAATGCCCAAACAGTAGAAAAACCCCACAAATGACCCCATTTCGGAAAGTAGACACCCTAAGGTATTCGCTGATGGGCATAGTGAGTTCATAGAACTTTTTATTTTTTGTCACAAGTTAGCGGAAAATGATGATGATTTTATTTTTTATTTTTTTCTTACAAAGTCTCATATTCCACTAACTTGCGACAAAAAATAAAAAATTCTAGGAACTCGCCATGCCCCTCACGGAATACCTTGGGGTGTCTTCTTTCCAAAATGGGGTCACTTGTGGCGTAGTTATACTGCCCTGGCAATTTAGGGGCCCAAATGTGTGAGAAGTACCTTGCAATCAAAATGTGTAAAAAATGGCCTGCGAAACCCTAAAGGTGCACTTTGGAATATGTGCCCCTTTGCCCACCTTGGCAGCAAAAAAGTGTGACACATCTGGTATCGCCATACTCAGGAGAAGTTGGGGAATGTGTTTTGGGGTGTCATTTTACATATACCCATGCTGGGTGAGAAAAATATCTTGGTCAAATGCCAACTTTGTATAAAAAAATGGGAAAAGTTGTCTTTTACCAAGATATTTCTCTCACCCAGCATGGGTATATGTAAAATGACACCCCAAAACACATTCCCCAACTTCTCCTGAGTATGGCGATACCAGATGTGTCACACTTTTTTGCTGCCAAGGTGGGCAAAGGGGCACATATTCCAAAGTGCACCTTTAGGGTTTCGCAGGCCATTTTTTACACATTTTGATTGCAAGGTACTTCTCACACATTTGGGCCCCTAAATTGCCAGGGCAGTATAACTACGCCACAAGTGACCCCATTTTGGAAAGAAGACACCCCAAGGTATTCCGTGAGGGGCACTGCGAGTTCCTAGAATTATTTTTTTTTTGTCACAAGTTAGCGGAAAATGATGATTTTTTTTTTCTCTTTTTTCCTTACAAAGTCTCATATTCCACTAACTTGCGACAAAAAATAAAAAATTCTAGGAACTCGCCATGCCCCTCACGGAATACCTTGGGGTGTCTTCTTTCCAAAATGGGGTCACTTGTGGCGTAGTTATACTGCCCTGGCAATTTAGGGGCCCAAATGTGTGAGAAGTACCTTGCAATCAAAATGTGTAAAAAATGGCCTGCGAAACCCTAAAGGTGCACTTTGGAATATGTGCCCCTTTGCCCACCTTGGCAGCAAAAAAGTGTGACACATCTGGTATCGCCATACTCAGGAGAAGTTGGGGAATGTGTTTTGGGGTGTCATTTTACATATACCCATGCTGGGTGAGAGAAATATCTTGGTAAAAGACAACTTTTCCCATTTTTTTATACAAAGTTGGCATTTGACCAAGATATTTTTCTCACCCAGCATGGGTATATGTAAAATGACACCCCAAAACACATTCCCCAACTCCTCCTGAGTACGGCGATACCAGATGTGTCACACTTTTTTGCTGCCAAGGTGGGCAAAGGGGCACATATTCCAAAGTGCACCTTTAGGGTTTCGCAGGCCATTTTTTACACATTTTGATTGCAAGGTACTTCTCACACATTTGGGCCCCTAAATTGCCAGGGCAGTATAACTACGCCACAAGTGACCCCATTTTGGAAAGAAGACACCCCAAGGTATTCCGTGAGGGGCACTGCGAGTTCCTAGAATTTATTTATTTTTGTCACAAGTTAGCGGAAAATGATGATTTTAGTTTTTTCTCTTTTTTCCTTACAAAGTCTCATATTCCACTAACTTGCGACAAAAAATAAAAAATTCTAGGAACTCGCCATGCCCCTCACGGAATACCTTGGGGTGTCTTCTTTCCAAAATGGGGTCACTTGTGGCGTAGTTATACTGCCCTGGCAATTTAGGGGCCCAAATGTGTGAGAAGTACCTTGCAATCAAAATGTGTAAAAAATGGCCTGCGAAACCCGAAAGGTGCATCAATCGATGTGGATGAATAAATCATTGCCGGGATTTTTTATTTTTTTTAAATATATATATACAAAGTGTTTGCCAAAGCATAGGAACGCCGCCTCCTCCTCAGCTCGTATGCCTCGGCAAACGTATCTGTTACTGCAGAGGAGAAAATCTCGTCTTGCAGCGCCGCATACACCGACTTGCGTGTAATCTGACAGCAGCGCAATGCTTCTGTCAGAATGCACATCAGTGCTGCAGCTAATCGATCGGTTGGTCCACCTGGAAGGTAAAAAAAGAAAAAAAAAGAAAAAACCAGGCCGCAACGCAATAATTTTATTAACTTTGCAACAGAACATATAAACTTTAACTTTTTTAACTGAACATTAACCTTTTTGCTTACTGGTGTTTTTTTTTTTTTTTTTTTTACCTTTATAGAACAAGCCTCTCCCTCCCCATGGGTCAATGTGCAAAGCGCAAATCGCCCAAAGATGTGGCGAAGTGCGTTATGCATATTGTCCCATGTGAAAGGAGACGTTTGCAGCAGCAGTGAGTGAATGGGCCCTAATAGCCCTGTGTGCCTGTCCTGGTGAGATGATCCCTATGCTAATAGTGTACCTGTGAGTGGTACTTCCGGAAACAAGGCAGGGCTGGGCTAGCCGACTGCCTTAATGAATACTTCTGTTCAGTTTTTACAAAAGAAAAAGAAGGAGAAGGACCTCCACTAGAAAGGATGACTATTAAATCGTTTGATGCATGTGTCTTTACAGAGGAAGATGTTCTAAGTTTGCTGTCTAAAGTGAAGACAAATAAGTCACAGGGGACTGATGAGATACACCCAAAATTATTAAAAGAGCTTAGTGGTGAGCTGGCAAAACCGTTAACAGATTTATTTAACCAATCATTAGTAACAGGAGTCGTCCCGGAAGATTGGAAATTGGCAAATGTCGTGCCCATTCACAAGAAAGGTAGTAAGGAGGAATCGAGCAACTATAGACCAGTGAGTCTGACATCAATAGTAGGCAAATTAATGGAAACCCTATTAAAGGATAGGATTGTGGAACATCTAAAATCCCATGGATTGCAAGATGAAAAAGAGCATGGGTTTACTTCAGGGAGATCATGTCAAACAAATCTTATAGATTTTTTTGACTGGGTGACTAAAATAATAGACGGTGGAGGTGCAGTAGACATCGCATATCTAGATTTTAGTAAGGCTTTTGACACTGTCCCACATAGAAGACTTATCAATAAACTGCAGTCATTGAGCATGGACTCCCATATTGTTGAGTGGATTAGGCAGTGGCTGAGTGACAGACAACAGAGGGTTGTAGTCAATGGAGAACATTCAAAACAAGGTCATGTTACCAGTGGGATTCCACAGGGATCTGTACTGGGACCAATTTTGTTTAATATCTTCATAAGTGATATTGCAAAAGGCCTCGATGGTAAGGTTTGTCTTTTTGCTGATGACACAAAGATATGTAACAGGGTTGATGTTCCTGGAGGGAAACGCCAAATGGAAAAGGATTTAGGAAAACTAGAAGAATGGTCAGAACTCTGGCAACTGAAATTTAATGTGGATAAGTGCAAGATAATGCACCTGGGGCGTAAAAACCCAAGGGCAGAATATAGAATATTTGACACAGTCCTGACCTCAGTATCTGAGGAAAGGGATTTAGGAGTAATTATTTCAGAAGACTTAAAGGTGGGAAGACAATGTAATAAAGCAGCACGAAATGCCAGCAGAATGCTTGGATGTATAGGGAGAGGTATAAGCAGTAGAAAGAGTGAAGTGCTTATGCCGCTGTACAGAACACTGGTGAGACCTCACTTGGAGTATTGTGCGCAGTACTGGAGGCCATATCTCCAGAAGGATATAGATACTCTAGAGAGAGTTCAGAGAAGAGCTACTAAACTGGTCCATGGATTGCAGGATAAAACTTACCAGGAAAGGTTAAAAGACCTTAATATGTATAGCTTGGAAGAAAGAAGAGACCGAGGGGATATGATAGAAACTTTTAAATACATAAAGGGAATCAACTCGGTAAAGGAGGAGAGCATATTTAAAAGAAGAAAAACTACCACAAGAGGACACAGTTTTAAATTAGAGGGGCAAAGGTTTAAAAGTAATATAAGGAAGTATTACTTTACTGAGAGAGTAGTGGATGCATGGAATAGCCTTCCTGCAGAAGTGGTAGCGGCAAATACAGTGAAGGAGTTTAAGCATGCATGGGATAGGCATAAGGCTATCCTTCATATAAGATAGGGCCAGGGACTATTCATAGGATTCAGATATATTGGGCAGACTAGATGGGCCAAATGGTTCTTATCTCCCGACACATTCTATGTTTCTATGTTTCTAAACACTCTCCAAAGCATAGGGCAGGGTGGTCAGGACAGTCAGGACAGAAATAGCGGGTGTCACGCCTTATTCCACTCCAGCTACAGACACAACATCTTTTTCGGGGTGACGGTTGGGTTGAGGTACCAGGAACGACATTGGGGAAATGTCGCTCGTGTAGACGGCTAACTACACTGGTGGATGGGGCCACGGAACCTCCTGGGTACAGGAGGTTCTCGATGATCTCTTCCTGAAATTTGAGGAAGGATCCAGTTCTCCCAGCCTTACTGTAGAGAACAAAACTATTGTACAGAGCCAATTGAATTAAATATACAGACACCTTCTTATACCAGCGTCTGGTTCTGCGGGAAACTAAATACGGAGACAACATCTGGTCATTGAAGTCCACCCCTCCCATGTGAAGGTTATAGTCGTGGACTGAGAGGGGCTTTTCAATGACACGGGTTGCTCGCTCAATTTGTATTGTCGTGTCTGCGTGAATGGAGGAGAGCATGTAAACGTCACGCTTGTCTCTCCATTTCACCGTGAGCAGTTCTTCGTTACACAGTGCGGCCCTCTGCCCCCTTGCAAGACGGGTGGTAACGAGCCGTTGGGGGAAGCCCGCGCGACTAGTTCGCGCGGTACCACAGGCGCCAATCCGTTCTAGAAACAAATGCCTAAAGAGGGCCACACTTGTGTAAAAATTGTCCACATAAAGATGGTACCCCTTGCCGAATAAGGGTGACACCAAGTCCCAAACTGTCTTCCCACTGCTCCCCAGCTAGTCAGGGCAACCGACCGGCTCCAGGGTCTGATCTTTTCCCTCATAGATCCGAAATTTGTGGGTATAGCCTGTGGCCCTTTCACAGAGCTTATACAATTTGACCCCATACCGGGCGCGCTTGCTTGGGATGTATTGTTTGAAGCCAAGGCGCCCGGTAAAATGTATCAGGGACTCGTCTACGCAGATGTTTTGCTCTGGGGTATACAAATCTGCAAATTTCTGGTTGAAATGGTCTATGAGGGGCCGAATTTTGTGGAGCCGGTCAAAAGCAGGGTGGCCCCTGGGACGGGAGGCGGTGTTGTCACTAAAGTGCAGGAAACGCAGGATGGCTTCAAAACGTGCCCTGGACATAGCAGCAGAGAACATGGGCATGTGATGAATCGGGTTCGTGGACCAATATGACCGCAATTCATGCTTTTTTGTCAGGCCCATGTTGAGGAGGAGGCCCAGAAAAGTTTTAATTTCGGAAACTTGGACTGGTTTCCACCGGAAAGGCTGGGCATAAAAGCTTCCCGGGTTAGCGGTGATAAATTGTGTGGCATACCTGTTTGTTTCGGCCACAACTATGTCTAAGAGCTCCGCAGTCAAGAACAGCTCAAAAAATCCCAGGGCCGAACCGATCTGAGCTGTCTCAACCCGAACTCCAGACTGGGCAGTGAAAGGGAAAACTACAGGTGCGGCTGAAGTTGGGGACTGCCAATCAGGGTTTGCCAGCACCTCTGGGATTCTAGGGGCTCTACGGGCACGTCTTTGCGGTGGCTGCGACGGGGTCACTACTGCACGTGCCACCGTACCAGCTTCAACTGCCCTTCTGGTGCTCGCTACTTCACCAGGTTGTACGGCAGTGCTGGTACTAGGTCCAGGGAGGGCTGGGCTGCTGGTGTATGCCTCACCACGTAATCCGACAGCACCAGCCCCACTCTGCTGCTCTTGAAGCGGATCCTGCGCAACCTGTGGTCTAGCGACAAGGGGCCGGGTACGCCTGGTGGTATCAGGGACCTCAGCCTCCTCGTCCGAACTTTGGGTCAGAGAGCCACTGCTTTCTACAGGTTCGTATTCTGCCCCGCTGGATTCATCAGATGAGGGTTCCCACTCCTCATCCGACTGGGTCAGAAGCCTGTAGGCCTCTTCAGAGGAATACCCCCTGTTTTACATTTTGGGCAACTAAATTTAGGGGTATTCCCTGAGACTACCCAAGAAAAAAAAAGCAAGCCTGTCTTACAAAGGGGAGGCTAGCGAAGTACCGGAGGCCGCTGCGGTTGATAAAAAATATCAAAACTGTTTTTTTTATCGCCGCAGTGCGTGTAAAGTGATTGTGCAGTGATCAAAAAAAAAATTGTTTTTGTCACTGCGGTGGGGCGGGCGTGGGCGAACGCACGTGTGGGCGAACGCACGTGTGGGCGACCGATCAGGCCTGATCGGGCAAACACTGCGTTTTGGGTGGAGGGCGAACTAAAGTGACACTAGTACTATTATAGATCTGACCGTGATCAGTTTTGATCACTTCCAGATACTATAAAAGTACAAATGCTGATCTAGCGATACGCTAATCAGCGAATAACGGACTGCGGTGCGGTGGGCTGGGCGCTAACTGATCGCTAACTACCTAACCAAGGGGCCTAAACTATACCTAAAACCTAACGGTCAATACCAGTGAAAAAAAAAAGTGACAGTTTACACTGATCACTTTTTTCCTTTCACTAGTGATTGACAAAGGGGTGATCAAAGGGTTAATTGGGGTTCAGGGGGGTGATCTGGGGCTAAAGTGTAGTGTTTGGTGTACTCACTGTGAAGCCTGCTCCTCTGCTGGATCCAACCGACGAAAAGAACCAGCAGAGGAGCAGGCAGCCATATAACAGATCATATTTACAAATATGATCTGTTATCTGGCTCTGTGATTGTTTTTTTTGAAAATCATCCGCTTGCCAGCCGCGATCATTGGCTGGCAAGCTGATGACGAAATGGTCTTCTTCGAAATGCCGGCCCGAACTGCGCATGCGCGGGCCGCATAGCACGTCATCTCGCGTCTCGCGAGATGACGCGTATATGCGTCGTTGTGCGCAGCGCTTCCGCCTCCGGACCGCACATCTGCGTTAGGCGGTCCGGAGGCGGTTAAGACTAGAACTGCTTCAGAACTTAAAATGTGGCTCTTTGGCAAGAGACAACAGCCTGGAGAGTCACACAGAGACTTTGCCTTATCCTTACAAAAGGCAGTGAGAGCTGTCATCCATGTAGACCAGCGAAGCTAAAACCGAGACCATTCCCTAAAGGAACAGTTCATAGAAGGTGCTGCCACAGAGACTCTGAAAAGCCACCGGTCTTAAAAAAGGCAGTGGATCTGCCGAAGTTATGAAGAGGTGCAGGCCTGTTCATAACTTCAGCGCATCCAGCACCAGATTAAAATTTAAGACAGCTTCCTAACTATCTTACTTTTACACCATTTTCTACGCCTAAAACTGGCTTTGAAAATGATGAATGAGACCGGCCTGTCGGCCCACCCTTCCCCGCCAATGCCACGCCCACAATTTTAGACCTGGTGTGAGTTGGGCTTAGTCGCAGATAGAGTTGCAACTAACCGTTGTGCTGCCATCTGCACCTGATATATGCCTAATTTAGGCGTATTTCAGATTAGTAAATGACCCCCGTTGTCTGCATAGCACCCAGACACCCCTTTCCTAGACTTTAAATAGCTTGTTATCAGCATCCTGGGGATGGATCACAATCCTGATCTTGCTAATAACAGCAATCCACTGGCTAATCTTGTGGCTGTAAAGCAAGAGGACCAAGCTCCTGCTCTGGATACAGTCACTGCCCTGACTGACCAAGTCTCCCTCCTAGCAGAAAGCATGTAGTAGATTCGACAACAACTAGAGCAGTTAGAAAAGCATCCACTGACAGAGGGAGAAGCCCTACAGCCTAGGAGCCAGCCTCCTTCTGAGTCTAAAGAAAATTACCACCTGACTCCAGGTAGGCAGCCTACAGATCAGTACAACAAGCCCAAGAGACTTATCTGCAGGTACTACCACAAATGTGGCCACACAGAAAGAATGTGCTGGCAATTAAATAGGCATCCTTGGAGGACAAGGACTGCCTCTTGGTAGCAAGAATCCAAGACCTCCACCTAGTGGAGCATCCTGTAGTCTTAGCAGCAAGGCAGGGGCGGATTGGGAACTCAAAGTGGCCCTGGAAAAAATCGTAGAAGTGGCTCCATGTTGTAGGAGGAACCAAACTGGCAGAAGGTGTGGCCAAGCCAAGTAGGCAGGGGTTTTGCTGGCTAATCTGTAGTTTTTATTATTACAATACAATCAGTTTTTTTGGGAGATGAAGCAACAAAAATGGCGAATCCGCAGTTTTAATTTTTTTTCCATTATGGAGTTCTTCGTATGGAATAAACACATTTATATTTTAATAGTATGGGCATTTTATTGCGCAACAATGACAATGATCTTTATTTTTTATTGTTCAGTTTCGTTATTAATATGGGGAAAGGGGCTAGTTTGAATTTTTATATTTTTTTCTTTTTTAGTTTTAAAAACCTTTTTAAATTTCTTTTCACTTATTTTATATCACCCCAGGGGAAACATGTAATCGTTTGATTGCTGCTCCCATAGACTGTATATGTATAGCAGAGGTCGGGAAGGGGTTAAATAAGTCGTTCCCCCATATAACTAGGTCCTTGAGCATTATAATATCGATTGAAAGCACCCCTGTGTATTTTAAAACTTTTATCTCCCTTTTATCCAAATTGCTACTGGCGGGTCTTGAACCAGGGGTCTTCTGTATCAGAGGCAAAAGGCTTACTAACAGCTTTATTACCTTCTTTTGCTCCATTACATTTTTGTTAATGCTAAAGAAATTAGACTTCTGTCACCTAACCTTATATAAAATTACTTCTCTACACTGGACCTAACCAGTGGCTGCTGACACTATGGCACCAGAAGACAGAGAAAAGACCACCTTTACTACTCCCACGGGCCATTGAGTCTGCAATGCACCTGGTTCCTTCCATAGATTAATGGCACAATTCCTTGGTCACCAAAACTTCACACCACAACAGGAGACAGCCTTGTTGTACTTAGATGACATGATTGCCTATTCAAAATCATATGACAAGCACCTACAGTACCAAGCTGAAGTATTACAAACTTTCATCAAACAGTATTACAAACTTTTATCCAGGTGTCACTTGTTCAAGGCTTAAGGCAAATATCTGGGACATGTTACCAGTGCAGAAGGTGTGAAACTAGATCCAGAAAAAATAGCTGTAGTTCAAAGTTGGCCGACTCCAAACACTGTAAAGGAAGTAAGAAGTTTCCTTGGCTTTGCAGGCTACTACAAAAGATTCATATCACAATTCACACAAATTGCTGACCCTCTCCAAGAACTTATAAAGAGCCATACTAATGCCTACCTGAATACCAGGATCCCTACTGAGTGGAGTGAAGAAGCTCACAGAACCACCAATCCCTGTCTAACCCAGTCGTTCCGTCTGTATACAGACACAAGCATGAAAGGCCTAGGAGCTTTAACTTAAGATAGGACAATCTTAAGTTAAAGCTGGGAAAGAAAGTCATTTTTTTCCCAGTGGCCACATCCTTTACCATTAACACAGAAAACAATCCACTGGCTTATCTAAACATCACTCAACTAGGAGCCCTAGAGCAAAGGTGGGCCTTCAGGCTCATGAACTTCGATTTCCTGATGAAGTACTGCAGCGGCAAATCCAACGAGAATGCTGATGCATTTTCCAGATTGTCTACAAAAGAAGACTCTACTCCATTAGATGACTGAGGAGAAGAAGAAATGCCATCTTTCTACACCAAATTCACCCAGAAAAATACTAACCAAGCCAAAGGCAAAACTACAAGGTACATCGCCCTCAAGGTAATAGCCTATGCGAGAAGATAAACCAAACCTTGATGAACATGCTGAAAGCAATAACACCTGAAAAGAAAAGTGACTGGCCAGTGCTTCTGCTGGAATTGGTATACCTCTACAATAACACCACTGACTGCTCCGTCGGGTACACCCCTTGCTATCTAATATTTGGCTGTCATGGAAAATGTATTGCTGACCTAGCCCTTGATGTAGCTGTACCAGGCACTGTGAATCCACCAAAGACATTTGGAAGATGTGAAAGAAATTGTTGATTCCAGAATGGAGAAAGTCCACTAAGAGCAGAAACAAGACTATGACCAGTCGGAGATCACATCTGGCTCTAGCAATTATCATACTAGCAATCTAGACTGTCAGTAGGGACAAGAACCCTACCTTATTACTGCAGTCCCATATCCAGACATATATGAGATCACACAAGAAGGCCTGCAGCACTAGCAACTATATTAAAGGGAACTTGTCACTGGGATTTTGTGTATAGAGCTGAGGACATAGGTTGTTAGGGGACTGGGTATTGCGGATGTGCTAGCGGCCATCTAGCAACCCATGTCCTCAGCTCTAGACACAAAATCCCGGGGACAGGTTCCCTTTAAACACACAACTCTGTCCCTCACTTTGTCTATATACAGTATGCTTTCCCTGATCAGAGTCCTTAAAATATACCCAATTATATCTTCTTATGTTCTCCCTATACTATCCTTATGCAAGTGTCTGCAATTATTTTTTTGGCAGACACTGACTTACAGGTCACAAGCTGAAGATAGAATGGGGTTCTATGCCATTCTCAGCAAAGGATCTTCCTGAATTCTGCCCCATTGGCTGATCAGGCTGTCTGACTCTGAGCCCATCAGAGTAACTCTCTCCTCTTTCCCCCACATGTGATTCTCCATCTTCTCCTTCTCTCATGGTTTTCCATGTGAATAGTCACAGCAAAATGGCACTGTTTATTTTTTTTTACGTGATTCATCAGAAATGAATCACAAAAACGCTGGATTCGTTTGACGGGCGAATTTTTGTTAAACTCGTAAAAAATCCAATTAGTTTAGAATCAATTTTGTCATTTCTAAAAGTAATACATGTATAAATTTTGAAGAGGAATTATTAAAAAGTTCTTGAGTGAACAGCTAACGTCCCCTTTAAATGCTGTGCCCTATACTACAAAAAATTATAATACATTTTATTTTACCTCAATTAGAACTAGCTGCATTTATCCAGAGAATCCCACTTGCTTCTGAATAAAAAGGAGTTTCACCCTCACAAAGGGTTTAACCATAATGTTATCATAGCACTGCCTGCATGTAATCCTCATAAATGTGAGTGCCACCGATGTTCTAATCGCAGTTGTTTGTCACTTTGATTTTGTTCACTCATTAACATCACACAACACTTGTCTAAGCACATTCTTAAAGTGGTTGAAGTGTTTAGATTTCTAGATGGTGGATACAGAACAAAGGCGCTATGTGGCTGGAATACGTAGAATAGAATAGTGAGGAACATAGACACATTCAGCACATTGCACAAGTCAAACTTCTGCCAAACAAACACATTCCAAAAAAGTGATGTTTGCCCTTATTTTGGTCAAACCGTACTCCACAGTGCATCAAACATGAATATTATTTCAGTTGATGAATTTTACTCTATATAGCCAGACAAGGCAAATACATTTCTATGTGATGTACTGGTCACAGAAGAAGAACAGTGACTTGGGCAGGCATTGCTTGATCTCGTTTCTTTAATGACAGTCATATCAAAATTTAAAGTGAAATCTAACTATATAGCACAGTAAAATTAGAACCTTGAAATATCTTAATAATTTATTATAACAACATTGCAAATATGGTTGGTTGTGTACAGAAACATAATCAGGTTGACTTCTCAAATGACCAAAGATCCAATTTTCTGCCCGGGATCAAGCTCCAGTGGCATTTAAATGACTTGATACTGGTTGTCCTCTTCCTACATACCCTTCTACTATTTCTTTTAATAGAAGTAATTTGCAACAAAATTATTCATCTCATAATTAGAGTTGGGTGCGAATATTTGAATCACGAATATTAATCGCAATTATCGGCACTTAGAGAATTCGCGAATATTTAGAATATAGTGATATATATTCGTAATTTCGAATATTCTAGATTTTATTTTTTTATCAGTAACCTCCCTTCTTGCTTGTGGGCCAATGATAAGGCTGCAATGTCTTTGTCTGAGCTTAGCAACATCCCTAGCAACCAATAGGAAAGTTGCCTACCCTTTACTATATAAGAACCTCCCCAGCAGCGATTTTCTACAGTTTTTTAAAGGTCTGAGAGAGACAGCAGTGTCATTGCTGTGCTCTGTGCTTTCCACACTACATTAGATAGATAGTTAGATAGCTTATATATATATAATACAGATAGTTAGTGGGAGATAGTCAGTGTAGGCAATATCCTGATATAGTGTAGCTGTTGCAGTGCAGGGTGTTAGGTAGTGTGATAGGTTCTGCTGTCCATACATACATGCAGACCTGCTAAAATGTTGCACCAAAATATTCGCATCATTAGCGACAATTAGCGCAATCGCAAATATATTGGAGCACTCTAACTGTATATAAAGCCATTTTTAATGTTCTGCCGTGCCAACCATTTTCTCCAGTCTCAGGAAACTTCTATCAGCTTGGAAAATGTAGTGACCCACGCCTGTATTTTGCACGCATTACGCGAATATTACATTGACGATTTTTCGCAATCAAGAAATAATCTAGAATTCGCGAATATATGACGAATATTCGCCCAAACATTTGTGAAATATCGCAAATTCGAATATAGCCCCTGCCTCATCACTACTCATAATAGTTACAAGATAAGGTAACCTCCATTTGACGAGTTTATCTTGCCATTGACTTATATTTTATAACATTATTTTTTGTATCATACTTGCCCTTCCAAGTTCTAGTGTTGAGTAAGCTACATTTCTTAAATTCTTAATCTTTTCCTTATATTAATGGATCTGATTCTATATATGAAGGCTCAGACTTGCCCACAGGGGTACAGGTGAATCCCCTAGTGGGTCCCGAGCAAGCTGGGCCCCTAGTTCCCCACCCTCTGCACACATGGCACATGGCAGAGTAGAGTGACTTCACTGCATATAATTAGGCATCATACAGCATCTTAACCAGCCTATGTCTATATAAAAGCTGGATAGATTAACAGTTTATTATTATAGATGTATCGGGCGGATGAGATGACTTCTAGCACTGGGGCAGGCCAGCCAGTATCCTTGTTAACTAGACATCTGGCTTCTTAAAGTCACTGCAGGGACCCCCATAATTAATCACCTTGTAGTGTCTTGCTGGGCACAAATGGAGCTGAAACACTGCGCCTTGGGCGCAAAGGTGAGCGATTCTATCAGGTTATCAAACACGATTTTACTGTACTTATAAGGTGAACAGGGGGTATACTTATATGTTTTTAATACACATTAGAAGACCTATGCCGGCATATATATAGCTAAAAATGATTATTGGGCCTGACAGTGTCCCTTTAAAGTTAAAGTTACTGTCTGCAGCATATCGATTACAGTTTATAAATGTATACTACTGTGAGCGACGGGTAGGTGTCACGAGGGTGTCAAGAGCCACGTCTGACTCCGTTATACCCGGGGTCAGGAAGTCGCAGCGGGTGGCTGCGCGCTCTATGTCTAAAGATCACGGTGTTTCTTAGTGTTTGTTTTCTGTGTTTGCCTTGCTATCCTTTTTGTCTCACTCAGGGATCCGTAGCTTCTCCTCCTCAGCTGTTTCTTGTCTGCCACTCCCAAACTCCTTATATTCTCCTCTCACACTTCTCTTGTTGCCAGTTATAGAGCTTCCTGCCTGGACATCTATGCTGACCCACTGGAGCTGAGAATCTGGTTGTTGTTCCAGAGTGCTACCCTCCGGATCCCTGTTGGGCTTTTGTTGTTTCCTGTTGTTGCCCTCCTGGGATTATATGTTTAGTTTGTATTGTCTGTCCTCCCCTTGGTGTTTTCCTTTAGAGCTAGTGGTGCGGACTAGTGTTCCCACCGCCCTGTTCACTATCTAGGGCTCATCCTAGGCAAAGCCAGGGTTTTAGGCACGTGATCGGCGTACGGGTGAGGAACCCGTCTAGGGACGACAGGGCAGCCAGGCGCCAGTCGCAAGGTGAGTCAGGGGTCACCACCTTCCCTCTCACTAGGGCAGGGCCTCCCTCTTTTCCTCCCTCCGTGTCACGTATGTGACAGTTACGCCGATCGCGATAGTAGGGGGGATCTATGGATGACGGCACTGTTATAGAGAGGGGGATTCATGGAGGACACTGTTATGGAGGGGTCTGTGGATGACACTTATGGGGGGATCTGTGGATGACACTGTTATGGAGGGGGATCTGTGCACTGTTATGGGGAAGGGGATCTGTGGATGACACTGTTATGGAGGGGGATCTGTGGATGACACTGTTATGGAGGGGGATCTGTGGATGACACATAGCATAGGATGCTATATATGGTATGTGTCATCCACAGATCCTCCTCCATAACAGTGCCATCCACAGATCCCCCATAACAGTGTTATCCACAGATCCCTATAACAGTGTCATCCACAGATCCCCCATAACAGTGTGTCATCCACAGATCCCCCTCCATAACAGTGCCATCCACAGATCCCCCTCCATAACAGTGCCATCCACAGATCCCCCATAACAGTGTTATCCACAGATCCCCCATAACAGTGTGTCATCCACAGATTCCCCATAACAGTGCCATCCACAGATCCCCCATAACATTGTTATCCACAGATCCCCCATAACAGTGTGTCATCCACAGATCCCCTATAACAGTGTGTCATCCACAGATCCCCCATAACAGTGTCATCCACAGATCCCCCCCCATAACAGTGATTGAAGCAGACCTGCTCATAAACACACCTAGGCCACCACCAGTCAAGGTAAAAACTTACAGTTGTCAATAATGTAATGTAGTGTAGGGGGCCAAGTAATGTTTTGAGGGCAAAATGGCACAGATGACCACCAAGAATACCTAGAATATCTAAAATTAGCTGGTCAAGTAAAACGTTGCATGAAACAATCATTAAATAGGTGGCTGACAAAAAGGGGCGGGTTAAAAGGTGTGGTCAATGGGCTGAGTCAAGGGGGGTGGCAAAATTAGCTTTCGCCTGGGGGGGGGGGGGGGGTTGGGGTTTGGGGGGTCCAGGCCTTGAGCTGTGTAAGGGGCCCCAAAATTTCTGATGGCAGCCCCCGGCCTCCATTAATAGGAGAATAATGAGCAACAAACCTCTATGTGAGGGAATTCCTTAGACCCCCCAGTATACCTCAGGCTACCACATACTATGTACAGTCGCGGCCAAAAGTTTTGAGAATGACACAAATATTAGTTTTCACAAAGTTTGCTGCTAAACTGCTTTTAGATCGTTGTTGCAGTTGTTTCTGTGATGTAGTGAAATATAATTACACGCACTTCATACGTTTCAAAGGCTTTTATTGACAATGACATGACATTTAGGCAAAGAGTCAGTATTTGCAGTGTTGGCCCTTCTTTTTCAGGACCTCTGCAATTCGACTGGGCATGCTCTCAATCAACTACTGGGCCAATTCCTGACTGATAGCAAGCCATTCTTTCATAATCACTTCTTGGAGTTTGTCAGAATTAGTGGGTTTTTGTTTGTCCACCCGCCTCTTGAGGATTGACCACAAGTTCTCAATGGGATTAAGATCTGGGGAGTTTCCAGGCCATGGACCCAAAATGTCAACGTTTTGGTCCCCGAGCCACTTAGTTATCACTTTTGCCTTATGGCACGGTGCTCCATCGTGCTGGAAAATGCATTGTTCTTCACCAAACTGTTGTTGGATTGTTGGAAGAAGTTGCTGTTGGAGGGTGTTTTGGTACCATTCTTTATTAATGGCTGTGTTTTTGGGCAAAATTGTCAGTGACCCCACTCACTTGGATGAGAAGCAGTCCCACACATGAATGGTCTCAGGATGCTTTACTGTTGGCATGACACAGGACTGATGGTAGCGCTCACCTTTTCTTCTCCGGACAAGCCTTTTTCCTGATGCCCCAAACAATCGGAAAGAGGCTTCATCAGAGAATATGACTTTGCCCCAGTCCTCAGCAGTCCATTCACCATATTTTCTGCAGAAGATCAATCTGTCCCTGATTTTTTTTTGGAGAGAAGTGGCTTCTTTGCTGCCCTTCTTGACACCAGGCCATCTTCCAAAAGTCTTCGCCTTAGGCTACTTTCACACTAGCGTTCGATCGGATCTGTTCTGAACGGATCCGATCATATTAATGCAGACGGTGGCTCCGTTCAGAACGGATCCGTCTGCATTATATTGGCAAAAAAAAGCTAAGTGTGAAATTAGCCTGAGCGGATCCGTCCAGACTTTTACATTGTAAGTCAATGGGGGACGGATCCGTTTGAAGATTGAGCCATATTGTGGCATCTTCAAACGGATCTGTCCCCATTGACTTACATTGTAAGTCTGGACGGATCCGCACGCCTCCGCACGGCCAGGCGGACACCCGAACACTGCAAGCAGCGTTCAGGTGTCCGCCTGCTGAGCGGAGCGGAGGCTGAACGCCGCCAGACTGATGCAGTCTGAGCGGATCCACATCCATTCAGACTGCATCAGGGCTGGACGGAAGCGTTCGGGTCCGCTCGTGAGCCCCTTCAAACGGAGCTCACGAGCGGACAGCTGAACGCTAGTGTTAAACTAGCTTTACTGTGCGTGCAGATGCGCTCACACCTGCATGCTGCCATTCCTGAGCAAGCTCTGCACTGGTGGCACTCCGATCCCGCAGCTGAATCCTCTTTAGGAGACGATCCTGGCACTTGCTGGACTTTCTTGGATGCCCTGAAGCATTCTTAACAAGAATTGAACCTCTTTCCTTGAAGTTCTTGATGATCCTATAAATTGTTGATTGAGGTGCAATCTTAGTAGCCACAATATCCTTGCCTGTGAAGCCATTTTTATGCAACGCAATGATGGCTGCACGCGTTTCTTTGCAGGTCACCATGGTTAACAATGGAAGAACAATGATTTCAAGAATCACCCTCCTTTTAACAGGTCAAGTCTGCCATTTTAACCCAATCAGCCTGACATAATGATCTCCAGCCTTGTGCTCGTCAACATTCTCACCTGAGTTAACAAGACGATTACTGAAATGATCTCAGCAGGTCCTTTAATGACAGCAATGAAATGCAGTGGAAAGTTTTTTTTGGGGATTAAGTTAATTTTCATGGCAAAGAAGGACTATGCAATTCATCTGATCACTCTTCATAACATTCTGGAGTATATGCAAATTGCTATTATAAAAACTTAAGCAGCAACTTTTCCAATTTCTAATATTTATGTAATTATGTAATTCTCAAAGCTTTTGGCCACGACTGTACATACATGTACAGTACAGACCAAAAGTTTGGACACACCTTCTCATTCAAAGAGTTTTCTTTATTTTCATGACTATGAAAATTGTAGATTCACACTGAAGGCATCAAAACTATGAATTTACACATGTGGAATAATATACATAACAAAAAAGTGTGAAACAACTGAAAATATGTCATATTCTAGGTTCTTCAAAGTAGCCACTGTCACGACCGCTATCCCAGCAGCAGTCGTGTTGCACCAGACGGAGGGGAAGCGGGACCCTTATCTACGGATGGGAATGAGAATGGCCACCCCTGACTAAGCTGGCACCTGTCTGCCCTGATACCCTAGACGGGGTGTGAACCCGTGCGGCGAGCAGGATGCCTAAACCCTCAGTCACCCTAACAAGACTAGACTGGGGAAAGGCTGATGGGAGCACTAGTCACCATCACTCATGTCTAGGAGAACAACAGGGGAAGACAGCAACAAACAAACAATCTACAGCAGAGATAGACTTATCCAGTCACGAGCAGAGAAGGTGATCCCAATAACAACAGTCCACGCCAGACAAGAGCACCACCGCAATACCGTCAAACGATCTCCTTCAAAGGTCAGAATAGCACTGGAAGTAAGGACTATATCTGGCAATGACTGCAAGTGAAACTAAAACAAATATAGTAGCTGGGAGTGGCAGACAGGACTCAACTGATAAGGATGCCTACAAACTCCCAGTCAGGACAAAAAGGTTCACAAGGCAAAACCCGGATGACATACCCTGAACCACGGAGCAAATTCACCAGCTATCGCGAGTAGCAAGTCGTTGCGACCTTCTCCTCCCAGACCTGTCTGGATCAGTCACAGTCGTGACAGTACCCCCCTTTCTACGAGGGGCCACCGGACCCTCAAGACCAGGCCTCTCCGGATGGGACCTATGAAAAGCCCGAATGAGTCTGTCCGCCTTTATCTCTAATGCTGGCACCCACATTCTCTCTTTGGAACCATAACCTCTCCAGTGCACCAGGTACTGAAGAGAGCGGCGAACATATCGTGAATCAACAATCTTTTCTACCTGAAACACCAAAAAATGGTGACTTATCGGTGGATTCTTGATGACGATTATTAATGGCAAACTCGGCTAACGGTAAATAAGATGACCATTCCTCCTGATTTTCAGAAACAAAGCATCTCAAATAAGTAGTTTGAAATCAAAATGTGTAAAAAATGACCAGTGAAATCCTAAAGGTGCTCTTTGGAATGTGTGCCCCTTTGCCCACCTAGGCTGCAAAAAAGTGTCACACATCTGGTATCGCCGTACTCAGGGGAAGTTGGGGAATGTGTTTTGGGGTGTCATTTTACATATACCCATGCTGGGTGAGAGAAATATCTTGGCAAAAGACAACTTTTCCCATTTTTTTATACAAAGTTGGCACTTGACCAAGATATTTCTCTCACCCAGCATGGGTATAAGTAAAAACCACATGTGTGACACTTTTTTGCAGCCTAGATGCGCAAAGCGGCCCAAATTACTTTTAGGAGGGCATTTTTAGACATTTGGATCCCAGACTTCTTCTCACGCTTTAGGGCAGTATAAATACCCCACATGTGACCCCACTTTGGAAAGAAGACACCCCAAGGTATTCAATGAGGGGCCTGGCGAGTTCATCAAAGTTTTTATTTTGGGCATAAGTTAGCGGAAATTGTTTTTTTTTTTTTTTTTTTTCTCACAAAGTTTCACTTTCCGCTAACTTGGGACAAAAATTTCAATCTTTCATGGACTCAATATGCCCCTCAGCGAATACCTTGGGGTGTCTTCTTTCCAAAATGGGGTAATTTGTGGGGTGTTTGTACTGCCCTGGCATTTGAGGGTCTCCGCAATCATTACATGTATGGCCAGCATTAGGAGTTTCTGCTATTCTCCTTATATTGAGCATACAGGTAATGAGATTTTTTTTTCCGTTCAGCCTCTGGGCTGAAAGAAAAAAAATGAACGGCGTGATTTCTTCATTCGCATCGATCAATGTGGATGAAAAAATCTCTGCCAAAAAAAAAAAAGGAAAGGCGTCTGCCAGGACATAGGAGCTCCGCCCAACATCCATACCCACTTAGCTCGTATGCCCTGGCAAACCAGATTTCTCCATTCACATCAATCAATCATTGCCGGGATTTTTTTTTTATATACAAAGTGTTTGCCAAAGCATAGGAACACCGCCACCTCCTCAGCTCATATGCCTCGGCAAACGTATCTTTTACTGCAGAGGAGAAATCTTGTCTTGCAGCGCCGCATACACCGACTTGTGTGTAATCTGACAGCAGCGCAATGCTTCTGTCAGAATGCATATCAGTGCTGCAGCTAGTCGATTGGTTGGTCCACCTGGAAGGTAAAAAAATAAAAAAAAAATAAAAAACCAGGCCGCAACGCAACAATTTTATTATCTTTTGAACAGAACATATAAACTTTAACTTTTTGAACTGAACATTAACCTTTTTGCGTACTGGTGATTTTTCTTTTGTTTTTTACCTTTATAGGACAAACCTCTCCTTCCCCATGGGACAATGTGCAAAGCGCAAATCGCCCAAAGATGTGGCGAAGTACATTATGCACTTTATCCCAGGTGAAAGGAGAGGTTTGCAGCAGCTGTATGTGAATGGGCCCTAATAGCCCTGTGTGCCTGTCCTGGTGAGATGTGATCCAAAGCATAGGGCAGGGTGGTCAGGACAGTCAGGACAGAAATAGCGGGTGTCACGCCTTATTCCACTCCTGCGACAGACACGACATCTTTTTCGGGGTGACGGTTGGGTTGAGGTACCAGGAACGACATTGGGGAAATGTCGCTCGTGTAGACGGCTAACTACACTGGTGGATGGGGCCACGGAACCTCCTGGATACAGGAGGTTCTCAATGATCTCTTCCTGAAATTTGAGGAAGGATCCTGTTCTCCCAGCCTTACTGTAGAGAACAAAACTATTATACAGAGCCAATTGAATCAAATATACAGACACCTTCTTATACCAGCGTCTGGTGCGTCGGGAAACTAAATACGAAGACAACATCTGGTCATTAAAGTCCACCCCTCCCATGAGCGCATTATAGTCGTGGACACAGAGGGGCTTTTTAATGACATGGGTTGCTCGCTCAATTTGGATTGTCGTGTCTGCGTGAATGGAGGAGAGCATGTAAACGTCACGCTTGTCTCTCAATTTCACTGCGAGCAGTTCTTCGTTACACAAGGCAGCCCTCTCCCCCCTTGCAAGATGGGTGGTAATGAGCCGTTGGGGGAAGCCCGCGCGACTAGTTTGCGTGGTGCCACAGGCGCCAATCTGTTCTAGAAACAAATGCCTAAAGAGGGCCACACTTGAGTAGAAATTGTCCACATAAAGATGGTACCCCTTGCCGAATAAGGGTGACACCAAGTCTCAGACTGTCTTCCCACTGCTCCCCAGGTAGTCAGGGCAACCGACCGGCCCCAGGGTCTGATCTTTTCCCTCATAGACACGAAATTTGTGGGTATAGCCTGTGGCCCTTTCACAGAGCTTATACAATTTGACACCATACCGGGCGCGCTTGCTTGGGATGTATTGTTTGAAGCCAAGGCACCCGGTAAAATGTATAAGGGACTCGTCTACGCAGATGTTTTGCTCAGGGGTATACAAATCTGCAAATTTCTGGTCTATGAGGGGCCGAATTTTGTGGAGCCGGTCAAAAGCTGGGTGGCCTCTGGGACGAGAGGTGCTTATGTCACTAAAGTGCAGGAAACGCAGGATGGCCTCAAATCGTGCCCTGGACATAGCAGCAGAGAACATGGGCATGTGATGAATTGGGTTCGTGGACCAATATGACCGCAATTCATGCTTTTTGGTTAGACCCATGTTGAGGAGAAGGCCCAGAAAAATTTTAATTTCGGAAACTTGGACTGGTTTCCACCGGAAAGGCTGGGCATAATAGCTTCCCAGGTTGGCGGATATAAATTGAGTGTCATACCGGTTTGTTTCTGCAACGACTAAGTCCAAGAGCGCTCCGCAGTCAAGAACAGCTCAAAAAATCCCAGGGCCGAACCGATCTGAGCTGTCTCAACCCAAACTCCAGACTGGGCGGTGAAAAGGGGGAACTACAGGTGCGGCTGAAGTTGGGGACTGCCAATCAGGGTTTGCCAGCACCTCTGGGATTCTAGGGGCTCTACGGGCCCGTCTGTGCGGTGGCTGCGACGGGGTAACTACTGCACGTGCCACCATACCAGCTTCAACTGCCCTTCTGGTGCTCGCCACTTCACCATGTTCTACGGCAGTGCTGGTACTAGGTCCAGGGAGGGCTGCGCTGCTGGTGTATGCCTCACCACGTAATCTGACAGCGCCAGCCCCACTCTGCTGCCCTTGAAGCGGATCCTGCACAACCTGTGGTCTATCAGGGACCTCAACCTCCTCGTCCGAACTTTGGGTCAGAGAGCCACTGCTTTCTACAGGTTCATATTCTGACCCGCTAGATTCATCAGATGAGGGTTCCCATTCCTCATCCGACTGGGTCAGAAGCCTGTAGGCCTCTTCAGAAGAATACCCCCTGTTTGACATTTGGGCAACAAAATTTTGGGGTATTCCCTGAGACTACCCAAGAAAAAAAGCAAGCCTGTCTTACAAATGGGAGGCTAGCGAAGTACCGGAGGCCGCTGCGGTTGATAAAAAATATCAAAACTGATTTTTTTATCGTCGTAGCGCATGTAAAGTGATTGTGCAGTGATCCAAAAAAAATTTGGGGTCACTGCGGCGGGGCGGGCGTGGGCGAACGCACGTGTGGGTGACCGATCAGGCCTGATCGGGCAAACACTGCGTTTTTGGGTGGAGGGTGAGCTAAGATGACGCTAATACTATTATAGATCTGACTGTGATCAGTTTTGATCACTTCCAGATACTATAAAAGTACAAAAGCTGATTAGCGATACGCTAATCAGCGAATAAGTGACTGCGGTGCGGTGGGCTGGGCGCAAACTGATCCCTAAACTACCTAACCAAGGGGCCTAAACTATCCCTAAAACCTAACAGTCAATACCAGTGAAAAGAAATGTGACAGTTTGCACTGATCACTTTTTTCACTTTCACTAGTGATTGACAGGGGCAAGAAGGGGTGATCAAGGGGTTAATTGGGGTGCAGGGGGGTGATCTGGGGCTAAGTGTAGTGTTTGGTGCTACTCACTGTGAAGCCTGCTCCTCTGCTGGATCCAACCGACCAAAAGGACCAGCATAGGAGCAGGGAAGCCATATAACACATCATATTTACTAATATAATGTGTTATCTGGCTTCTCATTGGATTTTTAAAAAATCAGCAACCTGCCAGCGACGATCATTGGCTGGCAGGTTGCTGACCTGTCCCCCCTCTAACTTTTGCCGACCCGCGATGCGCATGCGCAGGCCGGCAAAGCGCCTCATCTTGCGTCTCGCGAGATGACGCGTATATGCGTGACTCTGCGCAGCGCTGACACCTCCGGAACGCAAATCTGCGTTAGGCGGTCCGGAGGTGGTTAAACAAAACCAGTTTGTGAAACTTGGCATCTTGACCAGTACAAACCTGTAAATAGCTCAATATGCAGGTTCTAATGAAAGATTTATTTTAACAAGATAAAGCTTTCTTACTTTGTATAGAATTTTTGGATAAGATCAGATTTAACTTTAACTTTTCTGTACTTTGGCAATTTTGACAACCACAGTGTACATCCTCTATCACATCAATGTAATTTTGTCACTTAAATTCTGTTCAAACACTTTCTAATAACATTTTTACTATATATATATATATATATATATATATATATATATATACACACATAATTATATCATGTGTTACTATTTCCCTAACATTTACGACAAAAGAAACAGATTGTGAAAAATGTTTATTTTAAAATGTCTTCTTTGTAAGAAAAAAAGCAGCCATTGGAAAAGTCCCATGTCACGCAAACAGTATTCTACAAACATCATCCATTACCAGTAAAATATTACAGCAGTTATATGACCATAGCACCTGCTGCTTCATCATGCAATGTAAGATTCAAGGAAGTAAAATCTTTTTTTTCAATAATGTACAGAAATAAATACTTTTAGGTCATTCTAACTTCCAGGGAACAGCTCATCACTGAAATTTACAATATGATGACTGCATGGTAAAAATTTAGTGGTTAAAACATTCCCTTTAAATGGCATACATGAAAGGGTCCACTTATAGCAGCAAGCTACAGAAGAGGTTTTCCTAAGACATCCTTTTGTTTTGGTGATAAGAATAATAAAATAATAATCGGTTTCTGGATGCCAGTGAAATCTAACCCAATGCGAATACCACACTGATTGACCCCATTCTGGTGCTGCTCGGAGTCTTGCAGTTACCTACAAAGAGTTTAGGCAACCATTTTGTTAAAACCAGCAATCAGTAGCATATTGGTTCCACTACTGTTGCAACTGTTAGTCACTAGCGCTACTATTTGTACCAATAATTTCTAGGTGAAGAAGTCTCATTTGATTACCGATAGTGTCAACAAAATGGCTGCCCTATGGTGCAAACATGACAGGTATGTTTAAGAATGACTGACTAAATATAATAATGTAGATCACAGTTCTGACAATGTGACCGTCAGTGTATCAGATTACTCAAGGTAGTGTGAGAAACAGCTATAAGTCATAGAACCACCACCATAAAATGTAACTTTTATTCTGTATAATCAATAAAATCTCGTCTGTCCCCAGTTTTCTGTTAGATTCCGGGACAGGGCAGGGAAATTAAAGAGCAAAACTGTCCCTCAATATTGTCCCTAAGATAATCAGGCCCTGCCTATAAATGGAATAGCCACCCTGATAAGGGCGATCCTGTCTCTAAGAGGTCCCTGGCACAGGTTAAGAACTGTCAATAGTTGTTATTCAATATATGGATGACAGGAAGTATACATACAAGAACTGTACTACAAAACTATAATGGTGAAGATAATAATATACCAGGCAAGAGTATGATCACAAAGATGTCACTAATTATGAAATTGAGTCCCTAATATAGTGACATTTGGGACTTCATATCTACGTAGTGACATCTAAGTGACATTAGTGACATTTGCCCTGCCCAGGAATCTAACACAAAACTGGGGACAACCGAGAGTTTATTAATTATACATAATAAAAGTTAGGTTTTACGGTGGTAGTTCTGTGACATAAATCACTAACTATCTGCACTATTCACTATAACATGGGCCACACTGAGAACTACATAAGTGCATGCCTTTTGTATATTACATATAGCAATTTACAAACAGTGTTTATTAACTATTAGCCCTTAATTAAAATATAAGGAATGTTCAGGTAAAAAATAAAATAAAAATCTCCAGTATTTTACTTTTCTTTTGGCTGCAAATAAAGACTGCAATGACAATATTTTCAAGTAAATCTATATGCTTATTGTAAGCAAGAAACAGCAAACAAGATTGTGTGTGCTTCATTACTAGCCACTGCTAACTTTCTCCACCTAGTCCTTAAAAGGGCTGTCGAGGGTAAATTTATTTTTAGAAAAGGCAAGGAAGATGTTAAAATTCCAATAGAATGCATTCTTATTGGCTCAAACCTCCTCTTCTCCGGTGTCGGCTCTTCAATCCTCCCCGTAGCTGCAGCCATAACATCTTCTTCTTGGCTGCAGTGATGATGTGTCCATATATGACACATGACTGCTGACCTCAGCGACAAACAGCATGAGACCGCTGAGCCTTGTGATTGGCTGCAGGGAACATGTGGTATACGGGCATGTTACCGCTGCAGCATGTAAACAAAGCTTGGCAAGGTGGGTTGGAGTGAGGGGTGCTGGGGCAGAGGTGGTTAAACTGGTTACCGTATTTTTTATTTTAACCCCTCCTCTGCCTTTTGCCATTTATTTTACTTGGAAAACCCCTCTAAACAGCTGCTTATCAATTTTCATCTTATTTTTACATTGAGACCTTTCCCCTGATGAAGACTGTGGAAGTTTGAGATTAGAAATAAATAAGGACATTTTGACTTATGGTAAACTGTGGACATAAAAATAAGACTATAGTAAAAAAAGAAAGGTGAATGTGTCATGTAAACATTTTCCTTCTCCATTTGGAAACAAAATGTACAAGCCCTAGTAAGTCCTGTGGGTACAAGTTAGAGGCATGCATCTCAGCCGGTAACAACAGAGAAACAATTATGACAGTCATTTTAAAGGAACAGCTGTTGACATCGCGTTTTTTTTTACATGGTTTTTAGGGTATTTTTTTCATTTTCCTGAGAAAAGTCAATATTTGGTTGGGAAGTTCCAATAAAATAAGGCAGTTAACAAGATTGTCAGTTTGTGTATTTCTGTATGTAGAGTGAGGCTTGAATGCATTAATGATCTATTTCCCTATAACAGGCAATTGTGCAGTCACTTATCTAACCTTCAATGCAGCAGGTCTTCCCGGGATGATAAAAAAAAAGAAAACAACAACAAATTGCCATTTCAAAGATTTAGAACATTCTAAAGCAGCATATTGCACATTCCAGGAGATGTCTTTGCTGAAGAAACTGGTACAGTCGTATAACTGTATTCCCACTCTCGCATTGTGTTGGCCATACCTTTGAAGATTTTGAAATCTAAAGAAAAGTTAGTGTGATATTGTTGGCTTCAGATCCAAAAACACCTGACCCTCTGTAGAATTGGTGCAAGGTAACTGCTTCTTCATTGCAAGAGTCCAAGCTCTTATGGGAGCTATGGTAATATTGTGCTTTTAATAATCCAAATGATGTCAAATGAATTACTCATGAGTGTCAAAAAATAATCCAAATGATGTCAAATGAATGAGTTCATTAATATTATTTATTTTTTTCTCTTGTCCATTTGATCATAGTTTCTGGTGAGCGGTATAAGAATATTAATTTGGCATACAAATCTTCTTCCAGTTCCAGTTCTCCAGTCTCTCTTACCAGGAAAATGTCTGTGCACAATTTTAGGATACGGTCCACGTTTGGTAGCTCCTCAAACATGATTGAGTGGGATATTCCACTGAAGAACTCTCGTACAAATTTTCCTATTACAAGTACCACTGAAGCATACAATCCCATAATTCTGGAAATAACAAATAAAAGTAATGTTATACATACTTATAGCAAATAGTATACATAGTAAATATTAGTTACATGACTGTGTTAGAGCATATTGCTTTGAGTACTAATTGTAGAATAATATATGCTATAAATGTACTATACAAAAAAGGCAAGTCTCTGAATATAGCGTCAATGGTATCAATTGCTCATGCATTTTTCTTTAAAAAAGAATGAGAAATATTAATGGGGTTTTCTGTACACTGAAACCAACACGTCTCAGAGGAAACAACCCAGACGATAAGAGGTCTCAGCACTCACAAAATAAATCCTTCATCTTTTTTCTTACAGAGATCCAAATTCCCTTCTTCCTTTATACATGCAATGCTTCATGGGGTGAAAAAGTATGCAAGTTAGCTCATTTCAGCCAAACCAGAGACTCCACCAAAAGGAAGAGTGACCTATCTGTAGATCATTCTTTAGGGGGGGGAGTACATTTTATGATTGGGCATACTTTTCCAATGGAGCATTGCAAATAAATTGCCAGCAGTCTGCAGTAAAAGTACCAGCAGATGGTGTGTCTTAGGCTCCATTCACACGCAGAATGTGTCCGTATCCGTTCCGCAATTTTGCGGAACTTGTGCGGACCCATTTATTCTCTATGTG
Organism: Bufo gargarizans; assembly: GCF_014858855.1. Lineage (NCBI taxonomy): Eukaryota > Metazoa > Chordata > Amphibia > Anura > Bufonidae > Bufo > Bufo gargarizans. Next base: position 148,771,118 of record NC_058084.1, read on the forward strand.
GAAGGAATGGATGCGGACAGCACACAGTGTGCTGTCTGCATCCGCAATTACGGAGCGCGTCCCTGATCTTCGGGTCCGCAGCTCCGCAAAAGATAGAACATGTCCTATTCTTGTCCGCAGCTTGCGGACAAGAATAGGAATTTCTATGGGGGTGCCACGCTGGTGTGTTGCGGACCCACAATTTGCGGGTCCGCAACACATCACGGACGTGTGAATGGAGCCTTAGGCTGGGTTCACACGGGCGTGTCCGGATTAGGTCCGGATGCGTCCCGGTGTATTGCGGCAAACCCGCGCGATTAGGTACGCAATTGCAGTCAGTTTTGACTGCGATTGCGTTCCAATGTTCAGTTTTTATCGAGCGGGTGCAATGTGTTTTGCACGCGCGTGATAAAAAACCGACTGTGGTACCCAGACCCGAACTTCTTCACAGAAGTTCAGGTTTGGGTTAGGTGTTGTGTAGATGTTATTATTTTCCCTTATAACATGGTTAAATAATAATAGCATTCTGAATACAGAATGCTTAGTAGGTGATCAATTGAGGGTTAAAAAAAATAAAAAAATTAACTCACCTTCTCCTCTTGATCGTGTAGTTCCCGGTCTCTTCTTTACTTCTTTAATGATGAACTACCGGCTAAAGGACCTGTGGTGACGTCAGATCACATGCTCCAATCACATGCTCCATCACCATGTGATTGGAGCATGTGATCAGACGTCACCACAGGTCCTTTAGCCGGTAGTTCATCATTAAAGAAGTAAAGAAGAGACCGGGAACTACGCGATTAAGAGGAGAAGGTGAGTTAATTATTATAATTTTTTTAACCCTCAATTGATCACCTACTAAGCATTCTGTATTCAGAATGCTATTATTTTCCCTTATAACCATGTTATAAGGGAAAATAATACAGTGAATAGACTGTCACCTAGCAACCATGCGTGAAAATCGCACCGCATCCGCATTTGCTTGCGGATGCTTGCAATTTTCACTCAGCCCCATTCACTTCTATGGGGCCTGCGTTGCGCGATAAACGCACAATATATAGCATGCTGCGATTTTCACGCAACGCATAAGTGATGCGTGAAAATCACAGCTCATGTGCACAGCCCCATAGAAATGAATGGGTCCAGATTTAGTGCGGGTGCAATGCGTTCACCTCCCGCATTGCACCCGCGCGGAAATCTCGCCCGTGTGAACTCAGCCTTACTCTATCCCAGGCATGCTCAACCTGCGGCCCTCCAGCTTTTGCAAAACTACAACTCCCAGCCTGCCTGAACAGCCTACAGCTATCAGCCTACAGCAGGGCATTGTGGGAGTTGTAGTTTTACAACAGCTGGAGGGCCGCAGGTTGAGCATGCCTGCTCTATCCAGTAAGTGCTGCTGGTGTCAAACTGTGCAGGGACACACCCTCGACTGGTAATACCCATCCGTACCTTTACTGCAAGCTGCTAGCAAGTCATTTATAACTTTTAGTAGAAATAACAAAGGAAAGGTACAACATAGAGCCATAAGAATAAATTCACCAGAATGGTTATTATATGGTGAATGGAAGCAGTTACTAAAACAGGCATGTCAGAAGTGGTCAGCAAAGAACTTTTGACCTAAAATGAAATTGTGGAAATTTACTTAATCCTGATAAATAAATAAAAAACAGTACTGTCCTGATTAGTATTCTAAGATTAATGGCAAACAGTATAACATCTTCCGTATTACTCAGCAGCCATAAGGTTGGAATGACATGGTTTATAAAGCAGTTTGCCAGAACAGAATGGAAATGTCATGGTATGTTGAAGCCTTCAGATTTCCCTTCACTGGAACTAGAGATGATCAAAGCTTCTAAAAATTTGATTCAGCAGTTTCACTGAAGTATGACAAGAAACTAGATTTGTTGCAAATAATTTGTCAGGAATCGCTATAAATCAGGTATACCCAGGCCAATCTGCCTAAGGGTCCATTCACACATCCGCAAAATGGTTGCACAGTCATTCCACAATTTTGCGGAATGGGTGCGGACCCATTCATTTTCAATGTGGCCGCAAAAGCTGCGGACAGCATCCATTCCGCGGACCTGCAAAAAAATAGAACATGTCCTATTCTTGTCCGCACACACGGACAAGAAAAGGCATTTCTATTATATGCCGTCCATGTGCGGTCGCAATTTGTGGACCGCAAAACAGTTGATGACATGTGATTGGACCCTTAAAGTAATAGTAGCCTGTAATACTGACACACAGTAACTCTACAGCTAACAGAACGGATTAACAATGAATATTTGTACACTGCACACGTATATGCACAGCAATTAATTAGACCTGCCTGTAATACTGACGGCACAGTAACTGTACAGGTAACAGAATGGATAAGCTATGACTCTTGGTGCACTGCACAGTTATGTCCATGGCATTCAATTGTAGCAGAGTCTGTAGTTCAGCAGTCTCCTATGCTCTCCATCCACTCTCTAGCACGAGTGTCTAGTCACGTCTCTACCTATGCTCAGCTCACAGGAAACCATGGGATCAGGGTTTTAAAGGGCTCTGCCTAGCTGTGACATTACAGGGGGTGACTATCTGCAGATTGGCTGGCTGCACAGCATTATGGGTGATCTCCTCTAAGGGTGGGTTCCCATCACGTTTTATGCCTCCGTTTGACATATACGTTACAAAAAAAAAGGATACAAAAATGCAGCACACCACATTGTTGTATCCTGCAGAGTCCTGTAAAAAAAAAGGGATTTTTTTTTACAATGGAACGGATGCCACTGTATGGCATCAGTCTAAGGCAAATACGTTTTTTGTATACATTAAACGGATTGGAAATACGTGCTTTGAACCCACCCTAACACGTGCAGCTGCTATTTTAGGAAAACTGATTTGTTACCAAGAAGCGTGAGAAAATTCGGATTTGGTTAGAATCAAAGTTTTCCTAAATTCCGCTTCGAATGCTTCGCTTCGCTCAACACTAACTGGATCTAAGGACCTAGGCTCACTCCACACCACTAGGTAATGTAAGGTTTGCATACAGCTGCTTGGCCATGGAAACTCAAGCCATGAAGCTCCTGGAACAGCACAGTTTTTGAGCTCATGTTAATGCCCAAGTAGGTTCGGATCTCTGCAGTTATTGAGACAGCAGAGTGTTTGTTGGTGACTTTTATGCACTATGTGCCTCAGCACTTGGCGACTCCACTCTGTAACTTTACGTGGTCTGTAACTTTGTGGCTGAGTTGCTGTGGTTCCTATATGCTTCAGCCTAGCAACAATACCACTGAACATAGAAAATCTGGAAGGGAAAGAATTTCATGAACTGACTTGTTGCAGAGGTGGCATCCTATTACAGGACCACACTGGAATTCAGTGAGCTCTTTAGAATCAACAAATGTCTGTAAAGGCTGCAAACTCCTTGGCTATGTACGGGATTTTATACACCTGTGGCAATGGGACTGGATAAAACACCTGAATTAAATCAATAAACTGGTATTTCGGTTATAACAAGTTATCTCCTATCCACAGGATAGGGGATAACTATCAGATTGGTGGAGGTCCTACTGTTGGGACCCCCATTAATCATAAGAACGGGGTCCCCATACCCTGTGGAGCCCCTCTGAATTGGACAGAGCGGCTAGAAAAGCACACTGACGCTCCATTTATTTTTATGGGTGCGCCAGAGATAGCCTATAGTCGGATAACTTGTTATAATAGGAATACTCCTTTAAGATGTGTGTCCCAATACTTATTAGAGAATGCAACAACCAGACTCACATTAAACAGTACTATTGCACTTCATGGCTCTACCTTGGTCTTAGCATCAGAAATTAACACATGTATCTGATGTTTTCTTGTCGTAGAAAACATTGCAGTTTCACTATGTAAAGGGTGAATATACTAAGGTAGAAGAGTATGAGAGTGTAATTTTAACCTATATGTATAGTAATTCTAAAATCCTGCTTGGAACTGATCTTACCCATAACCGGCTAAAAATCCTAGGCTTGGAGGGCTGACTTTATCGCTGAAAACATATAGTTCCAAGCCAGTGTTGCTTGAAGAATGCTTGTTAACCTGATTTAGAACCCACCACTCTCGGGCAAAATCTCCAGTACCATTTCTCTTGAGACTGACAGTAATATTTACAAATTCTTGGTCTGCGAAACAGAAGAAACATAAGGATGTTTATGGATCTCGGTGTTTATGCCTTTATATCATTCTATATTTTCTTTTACAGAAAACAATACTTACTCTGGAGGAGCTGCAGTATGGGCTTTGCTGTAGAATCACTTGGTGCTTTGATATACCATGGATAGATGTGTTCAAGCATTCTAGCAAAAGCAAAGGAGAAAAAGAGAGATTTAAGTCCAACACTGACACCAAACAGCTCTGGTGGAAACATCAACCAACAACATGGTTGACTGTTTCTAAAGCCTATTATATGTCCCAATGACCAAGACATATAGTGTACAACAGAAGATCTACCAGCAGAGAATATAAAAAACCCTATTTAACCTTTTCATGTAAAAAACCCTATTTAACCTTTTCCCATTCATTTCTATGGGGCAGCACATGCGGGTCCGCAATTCCGCTCCCGAAAAAAATAGAAAATGTCCTATGCTTGTCCGCATAGTGCCGGCAATGTGCGGTCCGCAACATTCGGAATGCACATTGCCGCTGTCCGTGTTTTGCTGATCCGCGGAACTGTAGATCCACAAAACACGTTACGGACGTCTGAATGGACCCTTAAACCAAGCACAATATCTTGTACGGCTTGCCCAGCTGAATGTAATGAATAATTTGAGTCCATATACAAACGAGTAGTAGGAGACGTGCACAGAGGATGGGCCAAGCCACTCTCCTCTGCTACCTCTGCCAGCCCCTCCTTCTTGATTGTTGAGGTTAGGTTCCTGCTCAGTCTTGACTGGCCCTGTCAATCAGGAATGAGAGGGAGGGCAGAAGAAGCAGGCGGAGTAAGGGTACACAGAGTGACATGTGCCTTTCCTCGGTGCACTAAACTGCTCATTTGCATATGGAGTCAAAGTAAAAGGTATCATTATATTCAGCGAGCTAGCCTTACAAGGATTTGTGTATAGTTTAACAGCAAATTTCTAGGTGACAGCTTTTAATGCATATTCTTACTAAGTAATATTTAGAATAGGTTGTTTTTTATGTCTTACTCACACTGTCTTTCCATTGTCTAAGTTCATCATCTGTGCGATTGCTAAACGTGTAGCATTGGACAAAGAGACAGTATGCTTCTCCCCGGTCATTTCTGCTTTAGCTCCAAGGCTCATATTTCTAAATTGGTGTGAAGATACATAACATAAACTGTGTTACTACTTACTTTATTATTGAAGGTATGTACTGACTCAAATGGATCATGGTTAATACTATTCTGATTTCATGGTTACAGTTGTTTTTGACTCTGCAGCCTTGAGATGGCCAAATAATGAAAAAACACTTATTTATACATATTTATTTATGCAGCCATATTGGTACATTTATAATGTAACACTTAGGGTACTGACACTTCGAGTGAACATAAAAGAACAGGTTTACTTCCAGCTCTGTTACATTTAACATAATACTACATTCTGTACAACAGGCAAGAGCTCAAAGCCCAGCACCAGTTTAAGGAGAGCAGAAGGATGTAATACAGCAACAAGCACACCATTGAGGGAGACTCAACAGATATGAGTGTACAATACATATAGTACATATTATATAACACACTGACCAAACAAGATTTAAGTTTTGAAATACTAAAGCATTGAAGCTAAAGCTATGTTGTCTTATGTTATAGTATACACCTGAATTCTTGAACTGAACAGACAGTTCTATAGATATATACATGAACTGATGCATATGCATAATTATCTATTGCCAGTTTTGCTTACCGTTGAATGGTCCAAGAGATGACAAGTGTGAAGTCATGGTCCAGGTTTTTAAGGCTTTGTATCATTGACTTTCTACTTGGAGGGCTAATGGTCCATAAAGAGTTTGAATTCCCTTCTAGTTCTGCAATGGTAATGTCTTCCCTTCCATATGCTTCCAGAAACTGGAGGGCCGACTGTAAGAAATGTTATATTTTAATATATGTTACAGTAAATTCCAAACCTAAAATTGACAATATAAATTGCATAATTTGTTTTTTTTAGGTTAAAGGGGTTGTCTCATCTCGCCATTACTAAGACAAGATGAGACACGGTCCCGACCATCTCCCGGCCAGGAAACAGCAGAGCACTCCATTACTCTACTGTTTTAGTACCTCTCATTGCGATGCATGAGAGCTACGAAAACAGTGTATCACAACAAGATACGCTGTTTCCGTAGATCTCATGCACGGCCATGAGAAATACTGAAACAGCGAGCCCCGAAGCCCTCTGTGGTTTCCCGCCCAGGAGGTGGTAGGGACTGTGTCTCATCTTGCCTTAGTAATGATGAGATAACCCCTTTAAGCTAAGTGGAGGAAATGTGATGTATTATCTCCTCTCACTGCACTGAGATGACAACTAGTGTGAAATCAGAAGCTACAACACTTTCTGCCTTAGGAAGGGGTGAGCAAATATCACACAACAGCTCAATTACAAAACAGTCACTAACTGTCAGAATAATAGTATGTATATTTCTTGTATAATATACAGACTTAACCCCTCCCCAACAGTCACATTAAAATTGAGAAAACACTCCCAAAATTGTCACTTAATTGTAGATTTTCAATTTATGTCTGAAGTAAATGTAGTTGACGCACAACTGAGGGGGGACACAAGGGCATTCTTAACACCCTAGTGAAATAACTAACTATCCAAAACTATACACTTACCGTATATAAAAAAAAATAATACTTTATTAGTACAAAAATCGCATAAATGATAAAAATATAGGAATTGCAATGGCAAGCATACAAGCACTAACAGGTGACAAACCACCAGTCTGAACAAGAATATACATTACTTGAAAAGCTACCATTTCTGGGGAAAATGTGTCTACAACTGGAGTGGGCGGAGTAACTGGGTTGAGTGGCTTGAGTAACTGTTGTGTGGTTGGACTGTGCAGAGTAACTTTATGAAGTGGGCAAAGTAACTGTGTGGACTGTTTGGAGTGAGTAAAGATAGTAAACATTACACTAACCAATTGATTGATCAAATTTAAAAAGTGCACATGGCAAGCTTGATAGAGTAAGAAATGCATTTCAACTTTTATTTATTTCTATAGCACATTTAATTGCAATGTTGTTGCCCAAAGTGCTTCAGTTACATTAAAACATATATTTATAAAAACATTAGCAGCCAATTTGCGTAGGTGGGATTGAAAATGAGGGAGTGGTGGCAGTTTAGAAATTATGTCCCGATTTTTCAGCTCACACTCTAGCTTTTGTCACTCTGCTGGCTGCTCACACACCTGGGTTACTATGGCAACTCACTCTACAGCAAGGGCAGAGAAGAGCGGTTAAAAACAAACTGCCCCAACTTGCTCACTTCACTGGCGGTTGCCATCTTCAAATGGTTGTAGTTTAAAAATTACACATTTTTTCTCCAAGCCCACCTAAGCCATAGCCCTGATAGTTTTCACAATATGACCATTTGTTTGCAACCCACACCGCCCATTGACATTCATTAAAACTCCACTCTAGCCACCTCAAATTTGAAGGGCAATTTCTAAACTGCGACTGTGCCTTTATTTTTTATATTTCAGAGACATACTATGCATCAAAATGTAGGTCTGGGTCTTGTGATTCTCACAATATAATCTTTCCCAATTCTACATATGCCACACCTGAGGGGTTAATTGTGCGGATCTCAGCCCCCTGTAAGAGATCGGGTGCTGCCAGGCAGCAGGGGCCAGACCCCCCTCCCTTCCCAGTATTAAAATCATTGGTGGCCAGTGCGGCCCCCCCACCCCCACCCACCGCCTATTAAAATCATTGGTGTCCAGTGCGGCCTCCCCTCTCCCCCCCCACCCCTAATTAAAATCATTGGTGGCAGTGGCCCCCCCATTATTGGTGGCAGCAGAGCGGCAGTTCCGATCGGAGTCCCAGTTTAATTGCTGGGGCTCCGATTGGTTACCATAGCAGCCAGGACGCTACTGCAGTCCTGGCTGCCATGGTTACTTAGCACTTTTAGCAGCATTATACTTACGTGCACTGTCTGTGGCCGGCCGGGCGCTCCTCCTACTGGTAAGTGACAGGTCTGTGCTATAAGCAATGCGCCGCACAGACCTTTCACTTACCGGTAGTGTTGAGCGTGAATATTCGAATAGCGAATATTAATCACGAATATCGCACCTTTGATAATTCGCAAATATTACGAATATACTGCTATATATTCGTTATATCAAATATTCGTCATTTTTTACATCTACACAAATGATTCCTCCCTGCTTAAAATGCTTGTGGTCAATGAGTCATTGGCCCACAAGCAAGAAGCAGGGAGGAATCATGACTTTAGATGTTGAAAAAAGACGAATATTCTAAAAAACTAATATATAGCACTATAGCGAATATATTAGTTTTGACTTTTTTTTTGAATATTCATCTTTTTTTTTTCTCTCCAAACAGTACAGTTAAACCCCTTTGCCATACTCCTCCCCACAAGCGTCCCCATCACCATGGGAACGCCTGGTGGTTAGAATATACCATCGGATCGGAGTTAGATCGTGATGGTATATTCTAATACAGAGGCGTTCCGATGGTGATGGGGACGCTTGAAGTTAGAGTATACCAACAGACGCATACATACTGGCCCCCTGCTGCCTGGCGGCACCTGACCTCTGACAGGGCATTGTGATCCACACAATTAACCCCTGTCGCACCCGAGGGGTTAATTGTGCGGATCACAGCACCCTGTCAGAGGTCGGGTGCCGCTAGGCAGCAGTGCGCACCCCCCACCCCCCCACTATTAAAATCATTCATGGGCAGTGCACCCTCAATCCCCTCTCCCTCCCCAGTATTACAATCATTGGTGGCAGTGCACCCTCAATCCCCTTTCCCTCCCCAGTATTAATCATTGGTGGCAGTGCACCCTCAATCCCCCCTCCCTCCCCAGTATTAATCATTGCTGGCAGTGCGCCCTCAATCCCCCCTCCCTCCCCAGTATTAATCATTGCTGGCAGTGCCCCCCCCCCCCCCCATCATTGGTGGCAGTGGCAATTCCGATCAGAGTCCCAGCAGTTGCTATAAGCATACGCCGCACAGACCTGTGAGTTTGAGAAGAAGGAGCGCCCGGCGGCAATTCTAGTGGATAGTTTCTTGGCCCACCACTTCAGATATACATTGAAGAGGGATATGGGACGATAGCTTGAAGTCTTTACCCAGCTTAGGTATAAAGATAATAAAGGCTTGACGCCCCCATCTACACACTTTCAGAAATTTGGGAAGTAGAAGGTCATCACGTGTTTTATAGTAAAGTATCTGAAAACCGTCAGGTCCAGTGCTCTTTCTGTTCGGGAAGCTAAAATAGCAGAACGTTCCTCCAATGTAAAGGGTACGGCCAATGCAGCTTGCGCCTCCTTTGTCAGCATAGGGAGTTGGATAGAGTTTAGAAAGTCAGATGGTTTAGAAAGTCAGATGGCTGGGTACAGCTACTGCATGCTGCTCATGGGCTAGCTTGTTTCTCAAAGTTATAAAGGGAAGTATAGAAGGAGTGGAACTGCTCATGAATCTCATGTATCTTTGTAAATTTTGTGCCCAAGGGGTCTTTGATTGCATGTATAAAGGATTACTCCTTTGCTTTTTAAGCAAGGAGGAAGTGAGCTTGGAGCCTTTATTACTGTGTAGATAGTGTTTATACTTACAGAGGTAGAGTGCTCTTGCGGCTTTACAGTTCTTTCTAAGAGACAGAATTTCTTAATGGGAGTGTTAATCCGTGAGAGTAAAGAATTAAGCTGTTTCTGACTTTGCTTCTTCAATGCATAGGAGCAGCTAACAAAATTCCTCTCCAGGTTGCTTTATGTGACTCCCAAATCAAAGGAGCGGGCATGTCTGGGGTGTAATTAATGGTGAAGAAGTCAGAAATAGCAACACGGATTTTGGGCACAAAGTTAGAGTCCTGTAGGACCGTTTCGTTAAGAACCCATGTGCAGGCCTTTATGGGGAGGGAGTGTATTGGGATTGCAAATATGATTGGGCCATGATCTGAAAATGTAATTGTACCTATTTGAGGTTCAGATACAGAGGACAGTGTTGACTCAGATATAAAGAGATAGTCAAGGCGGTGGTATTTTAGGTTTCGATTGGAGAAAAAGGTCTCTCTGGGCAGAGTTGGAGGTTTTCAAAGTATCTTTCAAATCTAAAGATGCTAGGTGGAGTTTTAAACTTTGGAGTGCCTTATGGGAAATACCACAGTGTTTACTAGTAGAGTCCAGGGAGGGTTCAAGATATATATCCAAGTCTCCAACCAGGATCACCACCACATCAACTAAATGAGAAGCATTATCCAAGACCTCCAACAACCACAGGACCTGGGCCACATTTGGAGCATATAGATTAATGAAAGATATCTGAGGCTACTTTCGCACTAGCGTTTTTGCTGGATCCGGCAGGGTTCAGCAAAAACGCTTTTGTTACTGATAATACAACCATTTGCATCCGTATGGGAACGCAACTAAATGGAATGGAATGCATTTTGGAGCATTCCGTTCTGTTCATTTCAGTTTTGTCCCTATTGATAATGAATAGGGACAAAACTGAAGCGTTTTTTTTCCGGTATTGAGCCCCTATAACGGATCTCAATACTGGAAAACTAAAACACTAGTGTAAAAGTAGCCTGAGCATTAGCTATTCCACCTTTAAGGAAGAGGAATCTAACTTCTGGATCCTGTTGTGTAGCAGTTAAATGAAACAGCACCTAACTAGTGGAGCCTTCGGAGTAAGAGACAATTTGAGATTGAGTTGTCTCCAGAGATTCAACTCTATTTCCAATCTGTCTACTTCTGCTTTAAGGGAGTTCTTTCATTACAGACGCCAAAGCTTTTGTTAATGCTTGGGATGAGGAAAAAGCACAATATTGGCACGTCTTGTGTATAGGTGGATTCTCCATCGAACAAGGGTTCTGCTGGAGGAGCTTGATGTGCTGGTTTGTAATGCAACATTTTTTTAGGAAGGGAGGAGGGTAGTTGGTTAGTCAGATTTGAAGAATGCGTATTATTTTTAATGAAGAGGTCTAGGTTGCCATCTCATAATTGAGAATATGAGAAAGGTCCTCCTTTTCTCAAGGCAAAACTGTTTAAAAAAATAGAGAACACACCGTAAATCAACAGAGAGACGCAAATGCTTGCACAAAAAGGGAGAAACATTTGTAACTTCAGCAAAAAATTGGCATAGAAGCCATCATAAATCCCCTGCCCCAGTTTAAAGAGATTGCCCAGTATTATTCAATTGAATAAGCCATATTAGCGTATGACTGCTGGAGGTCTCACCTCAACCGATCAGGAGAACGAAGGACCAGCGATGCTCATCAGAGTTCTGTAGACCCTTCAAATCTGTACTTTATACACTGACATCCATATGCATAAAGGTAGGTCTGGTATTTTATCTCAGCTCTTACTTACTTTTACTTCCGAAAAGGTCATCAATGTTAAATCTCAGAAAACCCCTATAGAGTGATTTTGGCATATGATAAAGTGGAGGCATATAACTGGACCCTCACCAATCATAAAGTTATGGCATAGCCTAGAGATATGCCTTTTACCTTTTATGACAGCAAAGGACTTTTGAATGTCTTTATCAGAAAAATGGAGCTCTGATTGTTAATGTAGATATTTTATTAAATTATTCAACATATAATTTAAAATATATTTAGAAGAAAAAAGAAATAGAAACAGACATATGAGATGCAGCCAAGGGCCACATTTTATACTACCCCTATAGTAGAAGACTGATCACAGCTTTGATGGCAAAAAAGCTGATAGTGTTTTACTTACAGTTTCCTTACTAAAATGCTTCTCAAATGACTTGTACAGTGCTGCATCCATTTCTTTTAACTGGTTCTGTTGTGCGCTCATAGTAAAAATAGGCTGCAAGGCAAACAGAGTGCTTAAATTTATCTTCGTTTTACTTCACTAGTAAGATTATAAGAAGCATTGTTCCCATTAATGATCGTCAGCCCAGGTTACATAAAGCAAAGCTATTTTTGTCTTTATATTGATTTGGATTCTCGTGTTGTTACTATTTTTGAACAATATGCAGCACAAGCCAATCGTTTACATGCTCTGTACTGCTAATAGGTGCAATTTGATTCATAATATATCTTAAAGGGTACAACCCCTGTCAGAATGCAGTCATAAAGCAAATTCGCCAATAGCTTTGGGTCCAACTCTGAGTAGCCTAGATATATACATCTCGAGTCCACCTGTTCTGACTAATAGAGGGGGATCCCAAGACAACACTTACAATGTGCAATTCAACGGCTATAATCTTAACACATTCTTTTTAGAGTGGTCAGATGAAGTGGTCAAGAAAAAATTTGTGTCTCGCTTTTTAGCTGCAGTCCACAATACAGGAAATTGCATATCACTATTTTCTAACATTTGGTTAATTCTTGAAAATCTATAAAAGGGCTTGTCTCATGAACACAATCTGTTTCCCTTATCTGCCAATTGAACCCCCACACCCAACACACTCAGCAGCTGATAAATAACCATTCTTGTTCCATTTTGCCTATACCATACCATGGTTAACCATAAACCTGAATTGTAGGTCTGTCTGCTGGTTACCCCAGTGTTCATTTGAAAAATGTAAGGAAGTTTTAAAGACTGACAGCACAGAAATTCTTGACTTGCATGATTGATTAGATTTGGTATCTATATATTTTGGGAAATCTATATGTATAGTACATTATAAACCTCATGAAAAACTGCACATTAAAGTTGTTGGCCACTATATATTACTAGCTGCATATGTGCTAGGAACAGCTTGTAACAGATCTTATTAAACTGCTGCCAATGTCCTATGGTTTACTATGCCTAATTTATGTTTACTAGGTTTTGTGCTAGTCGATGCTTCCACCTAAAAATGGCATCTCATGGAGGGAAATGTGACCAGTCCCATTCGTCAGTGGTCTCCATTCATTTCCACTGGCAAGGAACCGGAGAACTAATGCATGCGCAGTCCGTTCCCAGTGTAAGTGAATGGAGGCTGCTGATGGATGGGACTAGTCACAGTGGAGCTTTTGGGACTGCAGCTCTTACAAACAAGAGGACTTAATGATGGGGTGATTTAGGCATATTAAACCAATATTAGTAGCTGCATATATGTGATGTTCCTAGCACATATTCAGCAAGTAATATATAGTGTTCATCCTCTTCAAACTATGTAACATTTGGTTGTCCTGATGATTGAGCTATATAATGCATTATCATGCTATTAATAAATACCGATAGAGACCCACCCAATATAAACTACAGATAAATGTGATGAAACAAAACGCCAAAGATCAAAGATGTAGTCCACCAATCAAAACACAGTATAGACATAAAAATAATAAGCATAAAAAGGTTGTATAATCAGGCATTTCCCTAGTTCATTTTTGTGTGTGGATTCTTTTAACCTACTTTCTGGGATTATACTGCCTTTTTATCCTTATTGTCCAATAAAATGATTTTTATATCTACAGTTTCCAGAAAAAGTACCCTTTGGAATGATATGGATTTCTGCACAAATTGGTCATAAAATGTGATCTGATCTTCATCTAAGTCACAACAATAGACAATCACAGTCTGCTTAAACTAATAACACACAAAGAAATAAATGTTACATGCTTTTATTGAATACACCATGTAAACATTCACAGTGCAGGTGGAAAAAGTATGTGAATCCTTGAATTTAATAACTGGTTGAACCTCCTTTGGCAGCAATAACTTCAACCAAACGTTTCCTGTAGTTGCAGATCAGACGTGCACAACGGTCAGGAGTAATTCTTGACCATTCATCTTTACAGAACTGTTTCAATTCAGAAATATTCTTGGGATGTCTGGTGTGAATCGCTTTCTTGAGGTCATGCCACAACATCTGAATTGGGTTGAGGTCAGGACTTTGACTGGGCCACTCCAGAAGGCGTATTTTCTTCTGTTTAAGCCATTCTGTTGTTGATTAACTTCTATGCTTTGGGTCAATGTCCTGTTGCAACACCCATCTTCTGTTGAGCTTCAGCTGGTGGACAGATGGTCTTAAGTTCTCTGCAAAATGTCTTGATAAACTTGGGAATTCATTTTTCCTTTGATGATAGCAATCCGTCCAGGCCCTGACGCAGCAAGGCAGCCCCAAACCATGATCCCCCCACCACCATACTTCACAGTTGGGATGAGGTTCTGATGTTGGTGTGCTGTGCCTCTTTTTCTCCACACATAGTGTTGTGTGTTTCTTCCAAACAACTCAACTTTGGTTTCATCTGTCCACAAAATATTTTGTCAGTACTGCTGTGGAACATCCAGGTGCTCTTGTGCAAACTGTAAACGTGGAGCAATTTTTTTTTTGGACAGCAGTAGCTTGCTCTGTGGTATCCTCCCATGAAATCCATTCTTGTTTACTGTTTTACGTATCGTAGATTCGCTAACAGGGATGTTAGCATATGCCAGAGACTTTCGTAAGTCTTTAGCTGAAACTCTAGGATTCTTCTTCACCTCACTGAGCAGTCTGCGCTGTGCTCTAGCAGTCATCTTTACAGGACGGACACTCCTAGGTAGAGTAGCAGCAGTACTGAACTTTCTCCATTTATAGACAATTTGTCTTACCGTGGACTGATGAACAGCAAGGCTTTTGGAGATACTTTTATAACCCTTTCCAGCTTTATGCAAGTCAACAATTATTAATCGTAGGTCTTCTGAGAGCTCTTTTGTGTGAGGCATCATTCACATCAGGCAATGCTTCTTGTGAAAAACAAACCCAGAACTGGTGTGTGTTTTTAACCAACACCTCCAATCTCATCTCATTGATTGGACTCCAGTTGGCTGACACCTCACTCCAATTAGCTCTTGGAGATGTAATTAGTCTAGGGGTTCACATACTTTTTCCACCTGCACTGTGAATGTTTATATGGTGTGTTCAATAAAAACATAGTAACATTTAATTATTTGTGTGTTATTAGTTTAAGCAGACTGTGATTGTTTACTGTTGTGACTTAGATGAAGATCAGATCACATTTTATGACCAATTTGTGCAGAAATCCATATTATTCTAAAGGGTTCACATACTTTTTCTTGCAACTGTATACTCTGTTTTCATTGGTGGACTACATGATTGTTCTTTGGAGTTTTGTGCTATTAACAATACTCACTGTGGCACACCAAAACAAGCTTTTTATAGTTAAAACCCTAGATAATTCATTACTAACAAATATTAATAGTGATCAGGCTTACCTGGAAACCTCCCAAAGATATTTTAATAGACACATCCAGGGGCTTGTTTGTCACACCAGCAACTGATTTTATTAGAGACATGAAAAGCAAGGGGAACCAAACAATGCATATCAGAAGTACAACGATCATTCCACCCATTCCATACTTCACTACTTTCTTCTTCTTCTGGCCCCGTGGCTGTGGATACCTCTGAAAGAGAGGGAAAGTGAATACAGTAATTAACAGACAATTACAACCAAGAACACAATTACAATATGTGAATGTGTACACGGCCCAGTGCAGTGTAAGAATAAAGACGCTGTGATAAAAAATATACAGTACATTGCAATAGACTTATACGATTGGTGACATGAGTATCGTCATTTGCAGTTAATGGACTGCCATGTATCCTTTCTATAGATGTCTACTCCTTTAAAGGACATCTGTCAACAGATTTGTACCTGGCTGATCTGTTGCATGTGTGCTTGGCAGCTGAAGGCATCTGTGTTGGTCCTGTGTTCATATGTGCCCACATTACTGAGAAAAATGAAGTTTTAATATATGCGAATAAGCCTCTGGGAACAACAGGGGCGTTGCCATTACAACTACAGGCTCAGCTCTCTCTGCAACTGCCATACCATCTGCACTTTGATTGACTTTAGGAGAAGTCAGGGTCAGGTGTAATTATGCTTTGTGGACACTTCCTGGACTTGTTAATCAAAGTGCAGAGGACCTTGCAGTTGCAGAAAGAGCAGAGACTCTAGGTGTAATGGCAATGCCCCCATTGCTCCTAGAGGCTTCTTTTCATACAGTAAAACTTCACTTTTCTCAGAAATACAGGCACATATGAACATGGGACCAACACAGATGCCTTCAGCTGCCAAGCACACATGCAACAGGTCAGTCAGTTTACACAGGTACAAATTTGCTACAGATGCCCTTTAAATGGACTATATATTTCCCTGAGAGACTGCTCAGACCGGTACAGTACATATGCATATATATGTTATTTTGCATTCTACACATTGTCTTCTGTTTTGCAAGTCAAGGGTGGAAGACCACAGTGCACTGTGTCCACTCCTTTTCTTTGGGTTGAAATTGAACTGTAAGCTATGTTTCCTTTAAAATTCTGACATAATGACTGTACATTCCTTACCTTTTCTGACTCACGCCAGCATTTTAGTATAAATATGTGTGCATAAATATCCTCTACACAGATCCAACTGGAAAGACTGAGTGTAGTGTCTGTCCATACCCAATCCATGACAGCTCTCAGCTCAGTTAAAAATGGTACCAGGCGAAAGCTGAGGAAAGAGATCACACATCATTAAGACTGTATGGCAGAATTAGTAGGTGATAGCAAACACACAGCTGAACACATTTCTTCTTGTGTAGGAATGAGTTTCATCTATCTGATGTGTTCTACTTCCCATTCGTCTACAATTTTAAAGTAACAGGACAAAATGAAGGCAATCAGATTTAGTGGCCACATCTGGCAGTAATTTATAGCAAGTTCCAATTTAAATGTAAACTGTATTTGCAAGTAAATTGTTATTCACTATATTGTCAACCTAACTATGCTTGACAGGGCAGAGACAAGGGGACTAATCCTTGAGATTAGGAATATACCCGTATTTTTCGCTTTATAAGACTCACTTGATGATAAGACGCACCTAGGATTTAGAGGAGTAAAATAGGAAAATATTATATTTTACACTGTTATGAGGGATCTATGGATGACACAATGTTCTGAGGATATTTGGGAAATCTTTGGATGAGACTATAACCCCCCTCATCCTTTAGAATACACCCATGTACTGCAGTACATTAGTGTACTCTGAAAGATGAGGGGGGTTATAGTCACATTTAATATCAGCACTATCCAGAGACTATAATGTAATTGGCCTGTGTTTATATAAAAATGACTATAACCCTCCTCATCCATTAAAAAACGCATCTATTTACTGCAGTACATGGGTGTATTATTAAGGATGAGGGGGGTTATAGTCACATTTAATATTAATACTGTCTAGAGACTGTAATGTAATTGACAAGTGTTTATATTAAATGTGACTATAACCCCCCTCATCTTTAACCCCTTCCCGATCTTTGACGTACTGTTACGTCATGGGAACCACTGAGTTCCCGCAATTTGACGTAATAGTACGTCATAGTGATCGCGCGGGCACCAGAGCGGTGTGCGCGATCACTGCAGGGGCCCGGCAGTCCCTGTGTAGCCGGGCCCCTGCTGTATCCGCCGGCATCGCTGTAAAAGCCAATACCGGTGGATTAACCCCTTCTATGCCGCGGTCCGCGCTGACCGCGACATAGAAGAGGTTTGTGTCAGGTGAACGATCGCATCAAGTCCCCACGCTGCTGTGGCGGGGACCCGATGCGACACAAGGCAGCCCGATGCCGTGCAGAGGCTGCCCAATGCCTTGCATCGGGAACTGCTTTCTACGGGAGCCGAGGACATCCAGCCTCAGGCTTGGTCTCCTAGGCAACCTGTTAGTGTATGACTCAGTGTCATACAGTAACAAGCAATGCATTACAATACAGATGTATTGTAATGCATTGCAGAGGGGATCATACCCTGAAAAAGTGAATGTCATAAATAAAGCAAAGTAAAAAAAGTGTCTTTAATCAAATTAATAAAGTAATAAAATTAATAAAGTAAAAAAATAAAAAAAACGCCCCTTTCCCCTTATTTTATAATGAAAAACAGAAAAGAAAATAAAAAAACACAAATAAAAGGCGTCCATAATGACCGGCTCTATAAATATATCACATGATCCACCCTGTCCGATAAACACCATTAAAAAAAACAGTGTAAAAAAAGCTATTTTTGTCACCTTACATCACAAAAAGTGCAACACCAAGCGATCAAAAAGGCGTATGCCCCCCAAAATGGTATCAATACAACCGTCACCTCATCCTGCAAAACATGAGACCCTACCTGAGAGAATCGGTCCAAAAATTAAAAAGATATGGCTCTCAGACTATGAGACACTAAAATATCATTATTTTGGTTTTAAAAATGCTATTATTGTGTAAAACTTAAATAAATAATAAAAAGTAGACATATTAGGTATTGCCACGTGTGTAACGATCTGCTCTATAAAAAGTCACATGACTTAATCCCTCATGTAAACGCTGTAAAAATAAAAATTAAAAACGGTGCCAAAACATCATTTTGTTACCTTGCCTCACAAAAAACTTAATATAGAGCAATAAAAAATCATATGTACCTCAAAATAGTACAAATAAAACTGGCACCTTATCCCGTAGTTTCAAAAATGTGGTCACTTTTTTGAGTTTCTACTGTAGGGGTGCATCAGGGGGGCTTCAAATGGGACATGGCATCTAAAAATCAGTTCAGCTAAATTTGCCTTCCCAAAACCATATGGCATTCCTTTCCTTCTGCACCCTGCCGTGTGCCCGTACAGCAGTTTACGATCACACGTGGGGTGTTTCTGTAAACCGCAGAATCAGGGTAATAAATATTTAGTTTTATTTGGTTGTTAACCCTTGCTTTGCTACTGGAAAAAATGGATTAAAATGTAAAATCTGCCAAAAAAGTGAAATTCTGAAATGTAATCTCCATTTTCCATCAATTCTTGTGGAACACCTAAGGGTTAACAAAGTTTGTAAAATCAGTTTTGTATACCTTGAGGGGTGTAGTTTCTAAAATGGGGTTATTTTAGGGTGGTTTATATTATGTAAGCCTTACAAAGTGACTTCAGACCTGAATTGGTCCTTAAAAAGTGGGTTTTGGAAATTTTCCGAAAAATTTCAAGATTTGCTTCCATACTTCTAAGGCTACTTTCACACTAGCGTTCAGGCGGATCCGTTCTGAACGGATCCGCTCATAATAATGCAGACGGAGGCTCCGTTCAGAACGGATCCGTCTGCATTATATTAGCAAAAAAAAGCTAAGTGTGAAAATAGCCTGGGACGGATCCGTCCAGACTTTCAATGTAAAGTCAATGGGGGACGGATCCGCTTGAAGATTGAGCCACATTGTGGCATCTTCAAACGGATCCGTCCCCATTGACTTACATTGTAAGTCTGGACGGATCCGCACGGATCCGCACGCCTCCGCACGGCCAGGCGGACACCCGAACGCTGCAAGCAGCGTTCAGCTGTCCGCCTGTCCGTGCGGAGGCGAGCGGAGCGGAGGCTGAACGCCGCCAGACTGATGCAGTCTGAGCGGATCCGCTCCATTAAGACTGCATCAGGGCTGGACGGCTGCGTTCGGGTCCGCTCGTGAGCCCCTTCAAACGGAGCTCACGAGCGGACACCCGAACGCTAGTGTGAAAGCAGCCTAAGCCTTCTAACGTCCCCTAAAAATATAATGTAATTTTCAAAATGATCCAAATATGAAGTAGACATATGGGGAATGTAAAGTAATTGCTATTTTTTAAGGTATTACTATCTATTATAAAAGTAGAGAAATAGAAATTTGGAAACTTGCTAATTTTTCAAAATGTTTGGTAAATTTTGTATTTTTTTATTAATAAAAATGTTTTTTTTTTTACTTATTTTTACCACTGTCATGAAGTACAATATGTGATGAGAAAACAGTCTCAAAATGGCCTGTATAAGTAAAAGCGTTTTAACCACCTCAGCTCCCCTAGCTTAAACACCCTTAATGACCAGACCACTTTTTACAATTCTGCACTACACTACTTTCACGGTTTATTGCTCGGTCATACAACTTACCACCCAATCGAATTTTACCTCCTTTTCTTCTCACTAATAGAGCTTTCATTTGGTGGTAGTTCATTGCTGCCTACACTTTTACTTTTTTTGTTATTAATCGAAATTTACCGAAATTTTAGCAAAAAAATGTCATTTTTCACTTTCAGTTGTATTTTTTTTTAAACTACATTTCTATATAAATTTTTCTCTAAATTTATTGTTCTACATGTCTTTGATTAAAAAAATGCAATAAGTGTATATTTATTAGTTTGCGCAAAAGTCATAGCGTTTACAAAAATGCGAATTTCCGCATTTTGAAGCAGCTCTGACTTTCTGAGCACCTGTCATGTTTCCTGAGGTTCTACAATGGCCAGACAGTAGAAAAACCCCACAAATAACCCCATTTCGGAAAGTAGACACCCTAAGGTATTCGCTGATGGGCATAGTGAGTTCATAGAAGTTAAATTTTTTGTCACAAGTTAGCGGAAACTGATGATTTTTTTTTTCTTACAAAGTCTCATATTCCACTAACTTGTGACAAAAAATAAAAACTTCCATGAACTCACTATGCCCATCATGAAATACCTTGGGGTGTCTTCTTTCCAAAATGGGGTCACTTGTGGGGTAGTTATACTGCCCTGGCATTTTAGGGGCCCTAATGCGTGAGAAGTAGTTTGAAATCCAAATGTGTAAAAAATGCCCTGTTACATCCTAAAGGTGCTCTTTAGAATTTGGGCCCCTTTGCCCACCTAAGCTGCCAAAAAATGTCACACATGTGGTATCGCCGTACTCAGTAGAAGCAGGGCAATGTGTTTTGGTGTGTCTTTTGACATATACCCATGCTGGGTGAGAGAAATATCTCTCTAAAAGACAACTTTTCCCATTTTTTTATACAAAGTTGTCATTTTAGAGAGATATTTCTCTCACGCAGCATGGGTATATGTAAAAAGACACCCCAAAACACATTGCCCTACTTCTCCTAAGTACGGCGATACCACAAGTGTGACACTTTTTTGCAGCCTAGGTGCGCAAAGGGGCCCAAATTCCTTTTAGGGGGGCATTTTTAGACATTTGGATTCCATACTTCTCACGCTTTAGGGCCCCTAAAATGCCAGGGCAGTATAAATACCCCACATGTGACCCCATTTTGGAAAGAAGACACCCCAAGGTATTCCGTGAGGGGCATGGCGAGTTCATAGACTTTTTTATTTTTTTTGCCACAAGTTAGCGGAAATTGATTATAAGAAAAATTTGTAAGAAAAATCTGCGGATAACACATACGGACGTCTGAATGGAGTCTTACAGGGGGGTGATCAATGACAGGGGGGTGATCAGGGAGTCTATTTGGGGTGATCACCCCCCTGTCATTGATCACCCCCCTGTAAGGCTCCATTCAGACGTCAGTATGTGTTTCGCGGATCCGTGGATTCGCAAAACACATACGGACGTCTGAATGGAGCCTTACAGGGGGGGTGATCAATGACAGGGGGGTGATCAGGGAGTCTATATGGGGTGATCACCCCCCTGTCATTGATCACCCCCCTGTAAGGCTTCATTCAGACATCAGTATGTGTTTCGCGGATCTGTGGATCCGCAAAACACATACGGACGTCTGAATGGAGCCTTACAGGGGGGTGATCAATGACAGGGGGGTGATCAATGACAGGGGGGTGATCAGGGAGTCTATATGGGGTGATCAGGGGTTAATAAGTGACAGGGAGGTGTAGTGGTGTTTGGTGCTACTTTACAGAGCTGCCTGTGTCCTCTGGTGGTCGATCCAAGCAAAAGGGACCACCAGAGGACCAGGTAGCAGGTATATTAGATGCTGTTATCAAAACAGTCTAATATACCTTTTAGGGGTGAAAAAAATCGCATCTACAGCCTGCCAGCGAACGATCGCAGCTGGCAGGCTGTAGATCCGCTCGTTTACCTGCCGATCCTGTGAACGCGCACGCCTGTGTGCGCGCGTTCACAGGAAATCTCGCGTCTCGCGAGATGACGCTCCGGCGCGTCCAGGAGGAATAACAGGGCCGCTGCCAGGCCGCTGCAATCCTGCGTACAGCGGTCCTGTAGTGGTTAAAGTTATCACCACATAAAGTGACAAATGTCAGATTTGCAAAAAATGGCCTGGGCAGGAAGGTGAAAACTGGCCCGGGGTTGAAGGGGTTAAGAATGCACCTATGTACTGCAGTACATGGGTGCATTCTTATGGATAAGGGGGTTATAGTCCTATTTAACACAGTTCATTTTTAGGTCAGCCACTGAGCTGTCACTTACCAGGGACTTTAGGTGACAGGGGATAGAACAGGGGGCGACGGAGGCCACTACAACTCCTTCCTCCCTCCTATCTCACTGAAGTTCCATTGGTGGTCCGTGGCAACGGCCGGACTGGAGGGAGTAAGCTTATTGGTGGAGGCGGCAGTTCCAGCCGGCACACACCACCAATAAGCAGTACGTGCGGGCAGGCTGTAGTGCAGTGGAGGAGGAGAACTGCTCTCCTCTCCCCTCATCTTTTATGGAGCGGACCCAGGCAGCAGCAGCTTCACTGAATGCTTAACTGACGCCTCCCGTCCCACACTTACGGTAAATCACAGGATCAGGAGCAGGCTAATTAAAAGCACCTGCAACCTTGCAATACAGTTAGCCAGCTTGATTTTCAACAGATTCCCTTTATAAGACGCAATCACTTTTTCCCCCACTTTGAGGGGAAAAAGTGCGTCTTATAAAGCGAAAAAACTGTACTTATTTTTTTATTCCATGTACAACACCAACATATTCTGCAAGACTGTACTCACATAAGTCCACGGTCCCAATGGGTCCCACAATCTGCACATATAAGCTTAAATGCAAATGAAAACCATTTACTTGATCAGCATATTTTTTTTACTGTGGCAGGAAACTGTTGTACCTGAAGGAAACCCATACAAAGAGAGGGAGACTGTACAACATGCATGTAGATGATGTCCTTGGTTGAATTTGGACCCAGGACTCCAGTACTACAAGGTATGGTGTTAACCACTATGCCAAATTTATGTTTGGCAATCATATAATGACTTATCCACTGATAGCAGGAACACAATGGCAGGAGATCTTAGGCAGGAGAAATTAGGCAATTTGATAACTTACAAACAAAGGGCTCCGTCATATGACTAAATCTAAAATGACAATGGTTTTAGAAGCTATGTTGTGACTATGAGGTTATGTTCACATATCACTTTATTTTGCTATTTGTCAGGCAGGTTACTTTACAATTAAAATAATGCATCAACCAGATATTACATGTGAGTGAATGGTAATTAATGAATCTCTTTCACACTGTGATATTACACTGTACTTTTTGAGCCCCTATGCTTGTTCCTCTGCTGCTTTCAATGTGTATGTGTGGATATGGCCTTACAGATTCTCTACACTATGGAAATTACATTTACTACACAGTTGCCTACCCTTGAAATAAGAAAAGATTGACATAGTTGTAGCTCTTTGTGAGGAAGTTCCCAAGAACACGTGTTGGGTATCCACAGCGGATCTGATACGCTGACAGTCCAAAATAGATACACTTCACAAAATACCATAGCTGTGCGACAATGTTCTGACTGAATTTCCTGAAAAACACAAACAAAAAAACTGTGTGCTGAACTGATCCAGTGCTAGTGACTACACGCCAAATGCACATGCTGAGCAGTCATTTACCTTTCTGTTACTCCAGGTAAAATGAAGAACATCCAAAAATGTATACCAAACACCAGAATAACCTGAAATATGACTTTGCCCATCACAGTTTTTCTGAGATAGAGTGCACGGTCCACAACCATTGTGCCAAACTGTATCAAAACCATCACCAAGAATGCTTCTGGTACCTGGTCTTCTGACAGAGAAGAGGTAATGTCCGCTGCAGCAGAGTGTTTCTAAAAATATAGATGTTATGTTAGCAGCATTCCAAAAAATATATATTTTCTTTATTGTACTCAAGTTTATTTGATCTCTATATTGTTTGCTGTTCCCACAAACCATTTATAAAACTGCTTATATTAGTTCATCTTCTAACAGTGACCCTGTTAAAAGCGAATTAAACCATATAAAGATAGGCAAAGCCTCGTAGTGTGGTTTATCTGGGTTGTTATAAATATGTTATTACCACTAATCATAATTTATGCCTCCTTGGAGGAAACTAATAATTTCCTCTTTCCTATCTCATCCGTAATAATCACATAAAAATTTTAATTTATAATCATGAGATGTACATGTATGCTGTTTATATCAAATTTCCTTTTTCTTTCCATTAAACTGTCTTATATTTAATTTGTCACTTTGAATGCATTTTTTTCTCTCCTACAATACTACAAGCCTAAAATGTTCACTTATTGATAGATACACAACAATCCTAATTTCACTTGCAGTAGTACTAGACACTTGGCAATTTCTTTGGTATGATGACTTACTCCAAATGCCCAGAAGCCAAATACAATTATGATGAAGTCTACAGTATCTGCCAGGAACATTAACACATAGACGTCTGTCACGGCACTGTAGTCTGGATGAATGAGGTTGTAAAAAAATTGTTTGATTGGCAAATATATCTGAAGAATTCTGGAAGAAGTAAAACAATCACCAATGAGAAAAGTTAGGCAACATGTTCTAATGCAATCATTATGTACAAGAGGTAAGAGAACATTTTCTCTATTATACCTGCAATGATGCTATTATGCAACAATATAGTTTATATATTATTATATTAAATTGGTATTAGATATTCTGCAATTATATTGTTTATATATTATTATAGTATGCAATTATTTAGTTTTACTCATTTGTTTTAAAGAGTAGGTTGCACTACTGTACCTGCTACCAGCTTATTCTTCATGGACACTCGTTTAACATGTGTCAGGCTATTTTAATCTATGGACTAGTTTGACATGTCCACAAATGTATATGTGAACACAGCCTAACATGTTTGAGAATTGTCAGGCTTGTTGACTTTACAATAGCAGAAACCAGAATTGAGAATGCTACTCAGGGTAACAATGTAAGCTGTAGCTCTGTAAAAAATTACTGAGCCTACTTTCAAAATACTGGTTTTCTAGTAGTAGTGTAAAATACTTCATGTATACCTTAGGTTTTAACAGTTATGGCCAATTGTAGTACATTTAAAGTGTTTACAGGGACCAAAATATCAGATCAGTGGGTATCAACACCCAGTACTCCATCGATCAGCATTAAGTTGCAGCTACAGTTCTGGAAATAGTGCATCGATCCGGAACACTACAGTTTCATACATAGGGTAGTGGCCGTTCTCAGGGACTGTAGCTCAACTCTTATAACCTAAGGATAGGCCATCAATATGTTATTCCTGGAAGACACCTTTAAAAAGGTAGTCCCAGAATTCACCTTACAGATAAAATACAGTGACAATAAAACACATACACCCAATCCTAACTAAATAAACAAAAACAAAAAACTGAAAAAAAAAACACGCAAAAACAAAAAAAAAGACAAGCTAAACACACAATCTGCAACAAAATTGCAATCCTGAATCAATGTTCACTAATTGCACTGCGGTCTTTATTGTGAGTTGGGCACCTTTCACAATTAACTGAAAACCAAACAAAAAAGAGAAACGTGCTGCTCAGTATAGGTATAAGTTCACATTAGGTGTAAAAAAGGAGTGTCTTTGCGATGTTATTCCTCAGTATCCTGCATGGATTATCACAAAAGTCGATGCTCTAATCTCCTAGAGAACAGAAGAAATAGCTCGACATAGTGAAGTACTGCCAATTGAGTTTAAATATAAGGATTTATTCTACTCACAAGATCCATAAAACAACAATCATATAAAATGTGCACGTCTTCTCATCAAACGCCCGACCCGGGTTTTGCCTCTGCTTCGTCAGGGGCACCTATGGACTCATCTAGATTGCTTCTTTTCAAGGTAATGTGTGCGTTACCACAACCTTGATTCACATGATTATAACATAGCTAAATTCCTCATTCCCTATATCAGTTATAAAATTCAATATACAAACATATTCACATACATAAAAACACATACTGCATTTAAAAACCGATTTTCTGACATAACTTTAAAATCCATGAAAATATCTCTGTCTCCTCCTCTTTTAGTCATATGGTTGATTACACCCATTCATCTTCTACTACATTATTCTCTCCTACACCACAAAGATTTTACCTACACTCGCCCACCGTCATCTCAGCTACACTTATCGTTCACTACACCAGCATCAATATGGACTTTAGTTTTTACATTTCCTACACTTATCCACTTTTAATGGATATCCAAATATATATAACCCCACACAAAATATACATAACCCCATTTTCTTTTTTAATTGCATAAAATAACCCACATCATGATATCTCTCTTACAAGTGAGAACATTTCACACCAACTTCCCCATATTGTTGACAAAGGTTTATATTTACAGTCACAGATTTACAATTCTTGAATGTGCTGCATATCAATGGCAAACCTATATTTTATTTATCTATTATACAGGCCTTTATATCAAATTTCAAACATTCAAACCATCAGGGTACAAAGTGCCCAATTTATAGATCCATTCTACTTCTTTTCTATTTATTCCTTTCAATGGATCACCCCCTCTCCAATTATTATGGATCTGTTCAAGTCCAATAAACCTCAAACCTTCTGGGTTTTTGTTATGTACCGTATTGTTCGCCCCATAAGATGCACTCCCCCCCCCCCAAAATGGGGGAAAATGCCCCTGCATCTTATGGGGCAAATGCTGACATTTTTACATCGTTGTCTGCGATGTACGAGCGAGCGGGGGGGGACTGGGAGGAGGAGCTGGGGGCCGGCAATAGCGGCGGGGCGGTGCAGTCACTGTAGTCCGGCCCCGCCACTCCAGTGCTGCACTATACAAATATAAAATGTCTTATTCAATTTAAAGTGATTACACATGCCCCCCCCACTCCTAATATTACTGTACATCCTAAACGCTTCTGTAGAATGCAGGCAGGCCGGGCAGACGGGCAGCAGCGTAACTCCCTGATGTCACGTGCCTGCGCCACCTACTTTATGAATGAAGCATGCGGCGCAGGCAAGTGATGTCAGTGAGTGACGCGCCGGCCGCCCCGGCCTGCCTGCATTGTACAGAAGCTGGTAGGATGTACGGTAATATTAGGAGTGAGGGGGCATGTTTAATCACTTTTAATTGAATAAGACATTTTATATTTGTATACTGGAGTGGCGGGGATCTGAGGATGACAGTTTTATGGGGAACATCCGTGGATGGCACAGTTAAGGGGTGAGGAGTCTGTGGATGGCACTGTTATAGGGTGGGGGGATCTGTGGATGGCACATATATAAAAGTGCCATCCACAGATCCCCCTGTAACAGTGCCAGCCACAGATCCCCCCTGTAACAGTGCAAGCCACAGATCCCCCCATGACAGTGTCCGTCATCCACAGATCCCCCCATAACAGTGTCCGTCATCCACAGATTATCCACAAATCCCCCCATAAAAGATCCACAGATCCCCCCATAACAGTGTCCGTTATCCACAGATCCCCCCATAACAGTGTCCATCATCCACAGATCCCCCCATAACAATGCCATCCACAGATCCCCAGTAATAGTGCCATCCACAGACCACCATTAGTTCCAAACCCACCAAAAGCACACCTTGGTTAAAAAAATTTTTTTTTCTTATTTTCCTCCCCAAAAACCTAGGTGCGAAAAATATGTTTTTTTTATTTTTTTTATGTACATAGTGTGTATCTAATCCTTTTTTTTATATTTCGTATATGTTCCTGAATTCTGACTTTTAGTTTCCTAGTAGTCCGTCCTACATACTGGAGGCCACATGGACACTCCAGCATGAAGACAACACACATACAGTACAGACCAAAAGTTTGGACACACCTTCTCATTCAAAGAGTTTTCTTTATTTTCATGACTATGAAAATTGTAGATTCACACTGAAGGCATTAAAACTATGAATTAACACATGTGGAATTATATACATAACAAAAATGTGTGAAACAACAGAAAATATGTCATATTCTGGGTTCTTCAAAGTAGCCACCTTTTGCTTTGATTACTGCTTTGCACACTCTTGGCATTCTCTTGATGAGCTTCAAGAGATAGTCACCTGAAATGGTTTTCACTTCACAGGTGTGCCCTGTCAGGTTTAATAAGTGGGATTTCTGGCCTTATAAATGGGGTTGGGACCATCAGTTGCGTTGTGGAGAAGTCAGGCGGATACACAGCTGATAGTCCTACTGAATAGACTGTTAGCTGCTTTTTTCTTGCCATAATAAAAATTCTAAGTAAAGAAAAACGAGTGGCCATCATTACTTTAAGAAAAATTGGGAAAACTTTGAAAGTGTCCCCAAGTGCAGTCACAAAAACCATCAAGCGCTACAAAGAAACTGGCTCACATGCGGACCACCCCAGGAAAGGAAGACCAAGAGTCACCTCTGCTGCGGAGGATAAGTTCATCCGAGTCACCAGCCTCAGAAATCGCAGGTTAACAGCAGCTCAGATTAGAGACCAGGTCAATGCCACACAGTGTTCTAGCAGCAGACACATCTCTAGAACAACTGTTAAGAGGAGACTGTGTGAATCAGGCCTTCATGGTAGAATATCTGCTAGGAAACCACTGCTAAGGACAGGCAACAAGCAGAAGAGACTTGTTTGGGCTAAAGAACACAAGGAATGGACATTAGAGCAGTGGAAATCTGTGCTTTGGTCTGATGAGTCCAAATTTGAGATCTTTGGTTCCAACCACCGTGTCTTTGTCCGACGCAGAAAAGGTGAACGGATGGACTCTACATGCCTGGTTCCCACCGTGAAGCATGGAGGAGGAGGTGTGATGGTGCTTTGCTGGTGACACTGTTGGGAATTTATTCAAAATTGAAGGCATACTGAACCAGCATGGCTACCACAGCATCTTGCAGCGGCATGATATTCCATCCGGTTTGCGTTTAGTTGGACCATCATTTATTTTTCAACAGGACAATGACCCCAAACACACCTCCAGGCTGTGTAAGGGCTATTTGACCATGAAGGAGAGTGATGGGGTACTGCGCCAGATGACCTGGCCTCCACAGTCACCGGACCTGAACCCAATCGAGATGGTTTGGGGTGAGCTGGACCGCAGAGTGAAGGCAAAAGGGCCAACAAGTGCTAAGCATCTCTGGGAACTCCTTCAAGACTGTTGGAAGACCATTTCAGGTGACTACCTCTTGAAGCTCATCAAGAGAATGCCAAGAGTGTGCAAAGCAGTAATCAAAGCAAAAGGTGGCTACTTTGAAGAACCTAGAATATGATATATTTTCAGTTGTTTCACACTTTTTTGTTATGTATATAATTCCACATGTGTTATTTCATAATTTTGATGCCTTCAGAGTGAATCTACAATTTTCATAGTCATGAAAATAAAGAAAACCCTTTGAATGAGAAGGTGTGTCCAAACTTTTGGTCTGTACTGTATGTTCACACAAAAGTTCTCCCATTATTTTATGAGTGGTACAGTTGCTCCTAGAAACCACTTTCTCTTTTTTGCACTGTTTATTTTCTTTCAGACAATTCTTACATGGTAAGAAAAAACCGCATCATGTGAAACGATGTTTATTAGTTTTACCAGATTGTGTGAATATAAAACTATGTACAAGTTTATTCTTTAGATTAGGTGCTTTTGTGAAAATAACTGTAGGATTTTTTGGGGACAATATCTCCTAATATGGGGTCATTTTTAAAGGGTTTCTACCACCAGATTTTGGGATTTTTCGCTGACTGACACTAGCGATCTGCACTACCTAACATTGCTCTGGTATCACCTTTGTGTGCTGCCGTTAAGCTTCAAAACATACTTTTATTGATATGCAAATGAGCCTCTAGGTGCTATGGGGGCGTTTTTTCAGCACCTAGAGGCTTCGTCTACTCACTATTTCTGCCGCCCACTGCGTCCCTCCAGCCGCCCCTCTTCTCCTGATTGACAGCCAACCTCGCTCCATCTCGAATTCCAGCACCTGCGCCGTGCGCTTCTGTATTCGGCGCAGGTGCAGTGACTGTTGGACCGCAGTGAAGATGCCGACGCAGGGAGCAGTCCGACAGTCACTGCGCCTGCCCAGAATACAGAAGCGCACTGCGCAGGTGCTGAAATTCAAGATGGAGCGAGGTTGGCTGTCAATCAAGAGGAGTGGGGAGGGCTGGAGGGACGCAGTGGGCGGCAGAAATAGTGAGTAGACGAAGCCTCTAGGTGCTGAAAAAACGCCCCCAAAGCACCTAGAGGCTAATTTGCATATCAATAAAAGTATGTTTTGAAGCTTAACGGCAGCAGAAAAAGGTAATACGAGAGCACTGTTAGGTAGTGCAGACACTAGCAGATCGCTAGTGTCAGACAGCGAAAAATCTCAAAATCTGGTGGTAGAAACCCTTTAACCACTTCAGCCCCGCTAGGTGAAACCCCCTTCATGACCAGGCCACTTTTTACACTTCGGCACTACACTCCTTTCACCGTTTATCGCTCGGTCATGCAACTTACCACCCAAATGAATTTTACCTCCTTTTCTTCTCACTAATGGAGCTTTCATTTGGTGGTATTTTATTGCTGCTGACATTTTTACTTTTTTTGTTATTAATCAAAATGTAACGATTTTTTTGCAAAAAAATGACATTTTTCACTTTCAGCTGTGAAATTTTGCAAAAAAACCGACATCCATATATAAATTTTTCGCTAAATTTATAGTTCTACATGTCTTTGATTAAAAAAAAATGTTTGGGCAAAAAAAAAAATGGTTTGGGTAAAAGTTATAGCATTTACAAACTATGGTACAAAAATGTGAATTTCCGCTTTTTGAAACGGCTCTGATTTTCTGAGCACCTGTCATGTTTCCTGAGGTTCTACAATGCCCAAACAGTAGAAAAACCCCACAAATGACCCCATTTCGGAAAGTAGACACCCTAAGGTATTCACTGATGGGCATAGTGAGTTCATAGAACTTTTTATTTTTTGTCACAAGTTAGCGGAAAATGATGATGATTTTTTATTTTTTATTTTTTCTTACAAAGTCTCATATTCCACTAACTTGCGACAAAAAATAAATAATTCTAGGAACTCACCATGCCCCTCACAGAATACCTTGGGGTGTCTTCTTTCCAAAATGGGGTCACTTGTGGGGTAGTTATACTGCCCTGGCAATTTAGGGGCCCAAATGTGTGAGAAGAACTTTGCAATCAAAATGTGTAAGAAATGACCGGTGAAATCCGAAAGGTGCACTTTGGAATATGCGCCCCTTTGCCCACCTTGGCAGCAAAAAAGTGTCACACATGTGGTATCGCCGTACTCAGGAGAAGTTGGGGAATGTGTTTTGGGGTGTCATTTTACATATACCCATGCTGGGTGAGAGAAATATCTTGGCAAAAGACAACTTTTCCCATTTTTTTATACAAAGTTGGCATTTGACCAAGATATTTTTCTCACCCAGCATGGGTATATGTAAAATGACACCCCAAAACACATTCCCCAACTTCTCCTGAGTACGGCGATACCAGATGTGTCACACTTTTTTGCTGCCAAGGTGGGCAAAGGGGCACATATTCCAAAGTGCACCTTTCGGATTTTGCAGGGCATTTTTTACACATTTTGATTGCAAGGTACTTCTCACACATTTGGGCCCCTAAATTGCCAGGGCAGTATAACTACGCCACAAGTGACCCCATTTTGGAAAGAAGACACCCTAAGGTATTCCGTGAGGGGCACTGCGAGTTCCTAGAATTTTTTATTTTTTGTCACAAGTTAGCGGAAAATGATGATTTTTTTTCTTTCTCTTTTTTCCTTACAAAGTCTCATATTCCACTAACTTGCGACAAAAAATAAAAAATTCTAGGAACTCGCCATGCCCCTCACGGAATACCTTGGGGTGTCTTCTTTCCAAAATGGGGTCACTTGTGGCGTAGTTATACTGCCCTGGCAATTTAGGGGCCCATATGTGTGAGAAGTACTTTGCAATCAAAATCTGTAAAAAATGACCGGTGAAATCCGAAAGGTGCACTTTGGAATATGTGCCCCTTTGCCCACCTTGGCATCAAAAAAGTGTCACACATCTGGTATCGCCGTACTCAGGAGAAGTTGGGGAATGTGTTTTGGGCTGTCATTTTACATATACCCATGCTGGGTGAGAGAAATATCTTGGCAAAAGACAACTTTTCCCATTTTTTTATACAAAGTTGGCATTTGACCAAGATATTTTTCTCACCCAGCATGGGTATATGTAAAATGCCACCCCAAAACACATTGCCCAACTTCTCCTGAGTACGGCGATACCAGATGTGTCACACTTTTTTGCTGCCAAGGTGGGCAAAGGGGCACATATTCCAAAGTGCACCTTTCGGATTTTGCAGGGCATTTTTTACACATTTTGATTGCAAAGTTCTTCTCACACATTTGGGCCCCTAAATTGCCAGGGCAGTATAACTACCCCACAAGTGACCCCATTTTGGAAAGAAGACACCCCAAGGTATTCCGTGAGGGGCATGGCGAGTTCCTAGAATTTTTTATTTTTTGTCGCAAGTTAGTGGAATATGAGACTTTGTAAGGAAAAAAGAAAAAAAAAGAAAAATCATCATTTTCCGCTAAATTGTGACAAAAAATAAAAAATTCTAGGAACTCGCCGTGCCCCCCACGGAATACCTTGGGGTGTCTTCTTTCCAAAATGGGGTCACTTGTGGCGTAGTTATACTGCCCTGGCAATTTAGGGGCCCAAATGTGTAAGAAGTACCTTGCAATCAAAATGTGTAAAAAATGGCCTGCGAAATCCGAAAGGTGCCCCTTTGCCCACCTTGGCTGCAAAAAAGTGTCACACATCTGGTATCGCCGTACTCAGGAGAAGTTGGGCAATGTGTTTTGGGGGGTCATTTTACATATACCCATGCTGGGTGAGAGAAATATCTTGGCAAAAGACAACTTTTCCCATTTTTTTATACAAAGTTGGCATTTGACCAAGATATTTATCTCACCCAGCATGGGTATATGTAAAATGACACCCAAAAACACATTGCCCAACTTCTCCTGAGTACGGCGATACCACATGTGTGACACTTTTTTGCAGCCTAGATGCGCAAAGGGGCCCAAATTCCTTTTAGGAGGGCATTTTTAGACATTTGGATCCCAGACTTCTTCTCACACTTTCGGGCCCCTAAAAAGCCAGGGCAGTATAAATACCCCACATGTGACCGCAGTTTGGAAAGAAGACACCCCAAGGTATTCAATGAGGGGCATGGCGAGTTCCTAGAATTTTTTTTTTTTTTGCATAAGTTAGCGGATATTGATTTTTTTTTGTTTTTTTTCTCACAAAGTCTCACTTTCCGCTAACTGAGGACAAAAATTTCAATCTTTCATGGACTCAATATGCCCCTCACGGAATACCTTGGGGTGTCTTCTTTCCGAAATGGGGTCACATGTGGGGTATTTATACTGCCCTGGCTTTTTAGGGGCCCTAAAGCGTGAGAAGAAGTCTGGAATATAAATGTCTAAAAATGTTTACGCATTTGGATTCCGTGAGGGGTATGGTGCGTCCATGTGAGATTTTATTTTTTGACACAAGTTAGTGGAATATGAGACTTTGTAAGAAAAAACAAAAACAAAAACAAACAAAAAATGTCCGCTAACTTGTGCCAAAAAAAATGGCTGAATGGAGCCTTACCAGGGGGGGAGTGATCAATGACAGGGTGGTGATCACCCATATAGACTCCCTGATCACCCCCCTGTCATTGATCACCCCCCCTGTAAGGCTCCATTCAGACATCCGCATGATTTTTTACGGATCCATGGATACATGTATCGGATCCACAGAACGCATGCGGACGTCTGAATGGAGCCTTACAGGGGGGTTATCAATGACAGGGGGTGATCAGGGTAATCAGGGTGATCACCCCCCTGTCACTGATCACCCCCCCTGTAAGGCTCCATTCAGACATCCGCATGATTTTTTACGGATCCATGGATACATGGATCGGATCCACAGAACGCATGCGGACGTCTGAATGGAGCCTTACAGGGGGGTTATCAATGACAGGGGGTGATCAGGGTAATCAGGGTGATCACCCCCCTGTCACTGATCACCCCCCCTGTAAGGCTCCATTCAGACATCCGCATGATTTTTTACGGATCCATGGATACATGGATCGGATTCACAGAACGCATGCAGCTGTCTGAATGGAGCCTTACAGGGGGGTGATCAATGACAGGGGGGTGATCAATGACAGGGGGGTGATCAATGACAGGGGGTGATCAGGGAGTGTATATGGGTGATCACCCGCCTGTCATTGATCACCCCCCTGTAAGGCTCCATTCAGACGTCCGCATGATTTTTACGGATCCATGGATACATGGATCGGATCCGTAAAAATCATGCGGACGTCTGAATGGAGCCTGACAGGGGGGTGATCAATGACAGGGGGTGATCAGGGAGTGTATATGGGTGATCACCCGCCTGTCATTGATCACCCCCCTGTAAGGCTCCATTCAGACGTCCGCATGATTTTTACGGATCCATGGATACATGGATCGGATCCGTAAAAATCATGCGGACGTCTGAATGGAGCCTGATAGGGGGGTGATCAATGACAGGGGGTGATCATGGAGTGTATATGGGTGATCACCCGCCTGTCATTGATCACCCCCCTGTAAGGCTCCATTCAGACGTCCGCATGATTTTTACGGATCCATGGATACATGGATCGGATCCGTAAAAATCATGCGGACGTCTGAACGGAGCCTGACAGGGGGGTGATCAATGACAGGGCGGTGATCAATGACAGGGGGGTGATCAGGGAGTTTATATGGGGTGATCAGGGGTTTATAAGGGGTTAATAAGTGACGGGGGGGGGGGGGTGTAGTGTAGTGTAGTGTGGTGTTTGGTGGGACTGTACTGACCTACCTGAGTCCTCTGGTGGTCGATCCTAACAAAAGGGACCACCAGAGGACCAGGTAGGAGGTATATTAGACGCTGTTATGAAAACAGCGTCTAATATACCTGTTAGGGGTTAAAAAATTCGGATCTCCAGCCTGCCAGCGAGCGATCGCCGCTGGCAGGCTGGAGATCCACTCGCTTACCTTCCGTTCCTGTGAGCGCGCGCGCCTGTGCGCGCGCGTTCACAGGAAATCTCGGCTCTCGCGGGAGGACGCGTATATGCGTCCACCCAGAAGAGCAGGACCGCCGGCAGGACGCAATCCTGCGTACGGCGGTCCTGAAGAGGTTAAGGACAGACCAATTCTTTCTCACAGCTTCCTTTATTTGCCATACATTATTGTTGAATTGTGTAATAAAAAAGCTAAAGTCTTTTTCCTTCTTCTATTCATTTTCTGCATCTTAAGCTGTTCCAAATTACCACTTTCTTCAACCACCTTCTGTGAAACTCTCTCTAGTTCTTCCTTCTTATAGCCTTTCCCCCTCCTAAAAAAACAGTGCCAAAACAGCAATTTTCTTGTTACCTTGCCTCACAAAAAGTGTAATACTAAGCAATCAAAAAGGCGTATGTAGCCTAAAATAGTACTAATCAAACTGTCATCTCATCCTACAACAAATGAGCCCCTGCCTAGGACAATCGCCCCCCCCCAAAAAAAAATATGGCTCTCAGAAAATGGCAACACAAAATCAAGAATAGACACATTGGGTATCATCGCATCCGTAACAACCTGCTCTATGAAAATATCACATGAGATGCCCCCTCAGGTGAATTCTGTAAGGATTTTTTTTTTAAACAATGCCAAAACAGTCATTTATTGTCACCTTGCCTCACAAACAGTGTAACACCAAGCGATCAAAAAGTCTTATCTACCCCAAAATAGAACCAATGAAAATGTCACCTCATCCCGCAAAAAATGACCTCCCACATAAGACAATCACTAAAAAAATAAAAACCAATGGCACCCGTAAACCAATCCATCAAAATCTGCGCTGCAAAAGCCATATGGTGCTCCCTCGGTTCTGAGTCCTGCCATGTGCCCCCACTGTTTACCACCATATATGGGGTGTTGCCGTATTTAGGAGAAAATGGGTAATACATTATGGGGTGCTTTTTCTCCAGTTACTGCTTGTGAAAATTAAACATTTGGGGCTAAAGCAACATTTTATTGGAAGAAATGAAAGTTTTATTTTCACAGCCAAGTGTTTCCAAATTCCATAAAACGCTTAGGGGGTCAAAGTGGGGTCACTTTTTGAGGGGTTCCACTGTAGGGGTATGTCAGGGTCTCTTCAAATACAAAATGTTGCCTAAATACCATTCTAGCAAAATCTGCCTCCAAAATCTATATGGTGCTCCTTTTCTTTCTGACCACTGTCATCTGCCCATTGAACTGTTTACCACCACATATGGGGTATTTCTGTAAACTGCAGAATTATAGTAATGTATATTGAGGTTTATTTTGCTGTTAACCCTTCCTGTGTTGCAAGAAAAAAATTTCACCTCCATTTTCCTTTTATTCTTGTGGAACACCTCAAGGGTTTAACACAGTTTGTTACATCAGTTTTG
This sequence comes from Bufo gargarizans, assembly GCF_014858855.1. Lineage (NCBI taxonomy): Eukaryota > Metazoa > Chordata > Amphibia > Anura > Bufonidae > Bufo > Bufo gargarizans. The sequence goes on from NC_058084.1 coordinate 148,807,640, forward strand.
AAAAATTTGAGGGGGTGTAGTTTATACAATTGGGTCATTTATGGGTGGTTTCCATTACGTAAGCCCCTCAAAATCACTTTCTAACTGAATTGGTGCTTAAATTTTTTTAGAAATTTTGTTAAAAATTAGAAAAATTGCCTCTAAAATTCTAAGCCTTCTAACGTCCTAAAAAAATAAAATTACATTTACAAAATTATTCCAACATAAAGCAGACATATGGGAAATGTTCATTGATAACTATTTTATGAGATATTACTATATGTCTTAAAAGTAGAGAAATTCAAATTTAGAAATTTGGGGAATTTTTCCAAATTTATGGTAAATTTTGGATTCTTTTATAAATAAAGGTGAAATATATCAACTCAAATTTACCACTGTCATGAAGTACAACGTGTCACTAGAAAACAATCTCAGAACGGCTTGGATAAGTAAAAGCGTTCCAAAGTGATTAGCACATAAAGTGCAGATTTGCAAAAATCGGCCTGGGATTTAGGGTAAAAAGTGGCAATAAGCAGAGAAAACACATTAAAAACTTCTTACACTTTAATGGTAAATGCTTTAGCTTTGATAAGTTGCTCTCGAAGTTTTTCCATCAGCAATTCCTTTCTCGATTTCTGTTTGATACTTGTATTGCTACCCTTCTGACTGCTGTTTCTTGTGCTGGTGCTACCTGTAATATAAAAAGAATTTAGGACTGTCTACATGTAATGAGAAAAACTACTAAAACACATAGCACACTAAAAATTCACTTTTTTAAAACTTAAATACAATTTGATGGAAGAATATATGTTAACTAGGATTATGTGCCTCAGTGAACAGATGGCATCTCCCTTGGCTTAAAATTCTTAAATGGCTTAAAATTCTGCATCTAAGGGTGGCCATAAAAATTCAATAGCTGTCGACTGAACGATCGTTTGGCCAACATCTATTTCTCTCATCTCCCTCCTGGCTTCCCCATACACAGACAGGTTCAGCTTGGCCGAATGTGTATGTGTATTCAATAGGGAGAAAGCTGCCACCAGATATCTCTGGCGGTGGCTTATCTTCCAGAAGAACAAGAGGAAAATATTCACTTCACCCAATCCTTCTTTCCCAGACATCTGTCGTGGGAAAGATAGGAGCTCCCCACATATACTAGACTGTTGGCCAAACCTGCTGATTTTGGGGGTTCAGCCAAAAATACACTAATGTGTATAGGTGCCTTTACAGACTGCATAATATTGAATGGAAGAAGGAGAGGGTGCTGCCACAAATAGTTTTTGGTGTAAATTATAAAACTAGACATCCATAGTTTTTTTTCCCTGCTTGAAAAAAATGCAGTTGCACAAAACCACCAGAATATAAGAGGAAAAATGCCAGACCCAGAGAATGCTTCAATTGAAAAAGATGTCACTGACTCAAAACACGCACCTCAAGTGTCAAAACACACCACTACAAACGTGTGCAGTGTTTAATAATTTCCATAAACCTCAGTTTAAAGGGACTCTGACAGCTCCAAAACACACCCTAATCTAGAGTAAGTAGAGTTTAGTGTAAGTGACAGAGTCCACTTATGCAATTTTTATCTTATACTACTTGCATCATAATTTTGTGCTCCCACAAACCAGCAGTAAAATGTATTGAAATGGCTCCTGTGCTCACACTCATAATTAAGAGGACTCAAAGAGGAGTCCTCTTAGTGCATTTAACTGCTGTTTTTCGGAGCAAAGCATCAGAATACAAATGAGTAAGAAGATAAAAATTCTATAATTAGACTCAGCGTCATTTTGCCTGTAAAAAATGCCCCAAAAAGACTACGGGGGTCAATAGAAAAGTCTGCACCATTCTTTTTTACATAAAAAGTTTTTGCACAAAAACATGGCAACTGAATTATAACTGCAGTTTCTGGTGCATGGGCTGCAGAAGATGCAACAACTTTATTACGGGGCCTGAGCCTCTTAACAAATTGTTCGGATTTCCCTCCAGTGGGCTTTTTACTAAGACTGGTGTGTGAAATGCCAATCTTTAGTAAATGAGCTCCTACCTATACCATGTATTTCTGCTCCCTCTTTGATCCTGCATTGAGTATGCATCCGCTGCAACTTTTTACCTAAAGTATGCTTATCTCTCTAAAATTAAGTCTATATAATGGAACAGTGAATTATCTTCTTTGTTGCTTAGAAGTAAATGTGAGATCACATGACAGGATAAAAATATTAGCATGTACTGCTAGATTATGTATTGTAAGATTGCTGGGCAGGGACTGAACCGCTAATGTATATTCATGAGCATGTATAAATAAAATCTGGATCATGTTTTTGAAAGCAAATAACTTTCAGATTTGCACAGACACAAAGTAACTGTTTAAGAAATTACATGGTGTTCCAACGAAGTTCATTATTAAATATTGCACTGTGCTGGTTGACAATTACCTCTCTTTGATCTGTGTGAGGAGTAACTAGACCTGTGGGAAATTTGTGAGCCACTACTAGAACTCTTTCTTCTAATGGCGGCCTTCTCCTCCGGGAAATGGACATGGATAGATTCTACAGATGCTGCGAGGTTAACGGATTTTAATGAGCCAACAGAATCTCTTCTTTCTGATCCTTCTGAAATTTCCCCATCTGTATCATCCTTATGGGTGGCATTATCACTCACATCATCCTCATCCCAAAGACCATGACACTAACGGAATAAAGGTACAAGGAACACAGATACAATCAGTACAACTAAGGAAAAAATTGTTTGCTAATTTCTAAGCTCAAATTCCCTGAGGTACCAAAAGGCTGGCTTTTTCCTTCTAGCCATAATTGGCGACTATTCTGTGGCTGCTGATTAGGAGCTTTATTTATGGTCAAATGCATATTTAATATACAGGTCTGAGTGCTTCTCATATTTAATGGGAAGCTCCATTTTACCAACCAAGAATACTGTACAACTGTTTACTAAACTGCAATAAACCATTACAGGGAATGATAAAAATGTATTCTTGCTCTAAATAGTTTGTTAGGGAGTTTGTCCTAGATTAGAAAAAAACACTTTTCATCATGTTACCTATTGCATATCTGCATTTGAATTGATGCAATATCAGATAGCCCATGGACTAGAGAGGTGCTTTTTCTGGAAGACAGAGGCCACGTGTTTTCAATATCATATAACCTCTTTAAAACTGATTACCAGGATACAGTGTAAATTCTCCCGATGAATGATGCTCATTCATCTGGTTATCGGAGGCACATTTACATGGGCAGATTGTCGGAATGACTGTTCGCAGGGATGGTCGTTCCTGATTATCTGGACGATTATTGGCGTGTGTAAATGCAGCTTAAGCGTTTACTAAGCAGCTACTACATTTTATATAACTGTTTCCTCATGTCAATTATCAGTACTAGAGATGAGTGAATTTCCTGAAATTACTTTAGGGTCTGATTCATTTGAATTATCCATCAGATTCGATGTTAGTATGAATCTTAAAAGTGCCCTGATTGTCCTGATAAGTTGTTAATGGCACTCAGAAGTCCCCTAGGATTGAAGACGATTTGTGAATTATAATGATTAGATATTCAAAAGTTAAAGAAGAACGCCTGCAAAAAGTTTTACACTCTAACCTGTTATAAAGGTACATGATGTAATCTGTAGTGAATGTAATCTTCTTACCAGTTGTCTGTATTTGTGAGTTATATCTCCCTGATGCGTCTCATCTGTGTCATGTGACCAGTAATCAGACTCACCAACTGACACAGCATCTTATGTGTGGACAGGAAGTCAGTTTCTCTATATATTCCTATGGGAGCCTCACTCTCAGCCTCATAGGAATGAATAGAGAAGAAACTGACTTCCTGTCCTGTGTCAGTTGGAGATCAGAGAGTTGGTCACATGACACAGCTACAATTAGAAGAGAGGGGATACCTCACAAATACAGTCACTGATGAGAAGATTACATTCACTAAAGATTACATCATGTACCTTTCTAACAGGTCAGAGAATATTTTTTTTTTTTGCAGGAGTTCTTCTTTAATGTAAGAAAGTCAATTTCTTTAGCTGCAGCAGCACTCACTCACAGCAATGGCTGCCTGTGCCTGTTTAAAATAATACACTGCCACTGACTGAGTCTGACCCCATCTGACTCAGTCACTGACACTAATCCAGTATTTATCTGTATTCTGTTTTACTATCATTCTCTGTCTGACGTCCTCTGTCACCTATCTGTATTCCCATAGGGCAGCAGCATTTTCTGGCTGGGATGTTTTATAGAGGCTATGACCCAACCACTGAATCATTGGTAACTCCCACCTATAACCCCTCATGATTGACTGTGCTAAAAGGAGCGTTGTCTGCAAGGAATTATGAGGGCACCCACTGGGCTGCTGCCTGAGGTCATGTAATCCTTTTCTGTCTTCTGACCTGAAAAATGGTGGCTGCCATTTTGAGCAAGTTGTGCAAGACAAATTCCAAAAGTTTTGAATTCACTGAAATCCATAACTTTTGGGAAATTTGTAACAAATTTTATTTGTGCCAAATTGATTCGCTCATCTCTAAACAGTACTATATACTGTATAAGCAATGATTCCGGTAACTGCAAAATGAACCTTACTTTAACATTTAAATAGAAGCACTTCTTTATCTTTGGAATTATCAACTGTGTCTCCCCCCTCCAAATGCACCACCAGCAACCGATAGGCGATTCCCACCATATCAAATGGTCATAGGTATGACGGGCCTTGTAAAACTGAGTACAGTGGCCCCTCTGATTATGAATTGAATACCTCCTATGTACCTGTTTGGAGGGATATTATCTGTGTATCGTTTACTATATGTTTTGTTGCATTTTGTTTTTTTGTTTGTGTTTTATAATGAGTTTTATAAAAGGTTTGTTTTAATTGAGGCATTTGGTATTACTGCGGTGACTCACGTCTCTATATTTATTTTCAAAAAAATAGGTAACTAAAATTAACTGATTTACAATTATGAAGAATAACTTCCAAGCAAATATAACACTTATAGCAAAAATAAGCAGTAAATCCAGCGCAATAATGGTAAACTCCACTATATAATTAAACAACCTAACAGTATTAAGTCAGGTATTTCATATCATACCTTTAAAATAGATCTATGAAAAAACAAAGCAAGGAGTTGAAGCAAGTCATAGAGTACATATCCTTCTTTCTTCTCCACACCAATTATATTAGGAACATGGTAAGGTTTGTCTTTGTACAACTCCAAATTAATGTTCCATGGAAAAAATCCAAATTGGAAGAAATACTTGATAACGATTGTTACCTGCACCAGAAACAGCATTAAACACTATAAACTCATAATCATATAGAATGTTTTACATATCTTTACACCTATGAAACAAAACCTTTTCCCAAATAATTCCTAAAATACTGCCCTTTTAGCTTAAACTCTTGGCAACATTAATTTTGTGGAACACACTTGTGTAAGACATATACTGCTATGGCGATAAACTGCCACATTATGAGCAACATGGAAAATATTATTAGTGTGATCCTTTAATACTTATATTCCATTCTGATGGCCATGGCACAGCTACATTTTAGTTTCTGTATTAAAGCTTACTAATACAGACACTGTATGGCAACATTATATCGATCTGAATTAGACTTTAATGGGTAGCTGTGGTGCTGTTTTCTTATCAAACACCCTGAAGGTAAATCTTTGCACATAATTTGAACTCTACCATATGGATGAACACATGAAAATGTTTACATACCTCTGTATATACAATGGCGGCCATCCAAAACCGTTTACTAGGACGTGGCACAGATAGCATGGCCCACAAAAATATGAGAATTGGTAGAACCAATGTTATGATGGAAGCGGAGATCATGTGGTTGAGGATAATCACAAAATAGCAAACCATTTCTGATCTGGCAACTAAGGTGTTGTAAAGAGCATAAATAAGCTGCAAAAAACGTGGCTGTCCAATGTAAAATTTCTCAGAGTGTTCCAGTTCTTCATCTTGAAACATCCTGGCAAGGTCAAAGAATTTGTAGGAAAATTATGAACATTTAATAGAACACAAAAAATAATACTTCAGTGTAAAACATAAAAAATAATTATGTATTAAGTGTATATATAGAGTAGATAGATAGCCCAGATTGTGATGAGAGTGGGCAGTAAAAAAGGTGAAAGAAGTGAACACCTACTTATTTACGAGAAGTTCACTTGCAGTCAATTCATGTGTAAGAGAAGGCAGAATAGCATCGTGTTGCTTGTCAGTGCAGCTGTCATCTGGACTTAGAATCATCAAATTATTATCAGCAGATTCATCATGGGAAGTAAATGACAGCTGCTCAAAGCTGACAGCTTTGCTGTAAGATGGGGGGAGATCTCCATCTGCTGTGGAATATAGAGGCATTTCTGTTTCAGGTGTATAGCCGGATCCCTCTAGGTCAACACAATAGTCCTCATCCGATGCATCTAATCTTGAGGTTGGACTTTTGCCATCTTCTTCTTGCTCATCATCTGCCTCTTCTATAGTTTCAGTTGTTCCCTGCCTTGAGTAGACCATGGTACACTGTGTTGGTTCACTATTAAAGAAAGACAAGCTGTTAACTTTAGTTATGGTACATGGTCTATTATAAATTTACAGTTCACTAATTACAGCCTAATTCTATTTGTATTGCGGCTCATGACTTTCTCAAAATTTGAATTCATATTGATGTTGATTCCTTACACTGCTGCAGAGAACTAATAGTAGCGTGGCATCTATTTGTCTTCAGAACATGACTACCTGCATTACAGAATGGAGCACATTTAAGATGCTGGTCTTAATAAGCCCTATACCTGGCAGTGGATCCACAAAAGTTATAAAGAGGCGCGGCATCTACGTACATAACTTCAGTGGATACACCTAATTTTGTCATATTTCTGTTTAATAATAAATATAATTATATTGATACTTGTACTCCTTTTCAGTTACAGTAATTTGCTGACGAGAAACAGAATCTGCTTAAATAGCAATTTTCTAATGAAAATTAACTGGCATTTCTTGTGCCAGATAATGACCACCTTCTGAGGTGCTCCCTTATCTCCAAGAGGGTCGTTTAGCCTAATGTATGGCTCTCATATGTATAAGGCACAATGACCTGAACAGTAGAATTTAAATTTACACAACAAGTAGGTTAGTACTTCTCCTGTAAAGCTACTGTACATGCAGTATTTCCAGTAATAACATTACATTAGCAAATAGCTAGTTACATATTTGAATCTTATTTTTATTAAAGTAGCTGTAAAGGTGAAGCTACAGCCTGCTATGGAGTCACATCCACTGTTAAAAGAGTCTGAGAGATAAGAATCATTGTGGATGATAAAGGGAAAGATTGGAGGAAATGTACTAATCCAGTGCGCTAGAACTCAGGCATCATTTTTGCCAAAAAGCTGATTATGATGCCTTTCACCACATTTATGAAGTTATTAATTTTAGACGCTTTTCATCTTGTCCAAATAGAGGGTGTTGGTTAGCTGGAAAGGGGAGTGACCGGTTGTAAAACTGATGTGGCTTAACATGCGACAATGTTAGGCCTCATGCACACAACCGTGTTTTCAGTATGTATCTGATGCGCATTTAATGTGGATTGCACATGGACCCATTCATTTCTGTAGGGTTCAGATAATTCGTACATCACATGGATGTCATCCATGTGCTGTCCGCATCCATTTGGCAGTGCCAAAAATGACAGAACATGTCCCATTCTTGTCCATTTTGCGGACAAGAAAAGGCATTTCGACAATGGGGCCTGCGAAAAGAGAAGGATGCACATGGCCGGAATCCACATTTTGTAGATCCTTAGTTTGTGGACCAAAAACAGAAAGGGTTGTGTGCCTGAGGTCTTAACCAGAGCTGAACCAAAACTAGTTGCAGCTAATAGGTGGTATAAGCTTAGTATAAAGAGGCACTAAATTTATCATGCAGCATTACCCACTTTGATACATTTTTAGACAGTCTAGTCTAAGTTTACACTGTCTAAATATTAATCAGGGTTAGTAAATCTACTCCATTGAGCATTCAGGAGATGGGGGTGAGAGGCAGTACATAATGGAATGTATCACCTTATCTGGGACTATTAAACTGATGACGTATCCTCAGGATGGTTTAACAATATCAAATCAGTGGAGGTCTGACTCCCAGCACCCCTGCCTTTCAAGTAAAGAGGGCAATCACAGCATATCTAATATAGATATGTCTTTTACTGTTAACTGTTTTAGTTAATAGAAAACTTTGATTATTTTTTAACATATGGAATTTTATATTATAAAGAAAATACAATAAAGAAGCAATGAAAAGTTATATTGTATTATACAAGTAAAAATATACTAGGCTGAAAAAAAAACAAGTTGAAGTTTTTGTGGACTTCTATCTTAGGATTCGATTAGAATGAGATGGCAAAAAATAGGAAACAAGGAATTGCAGAACCTATGAATAATATGATACATTATAATAATGTGTATTAAGGGCAATTTCTGTTTCTTATAGCAGCTGTAAAGAGGTTCGTTCCAATTAGGGGTACATTTGTACAATACAAACATTATAAAGAATCTCCCTTTTCACATCTGCTAACAGTTTAAGTTGAAAAATATGTAATGACATTTTCTAGGGAATTTTAGATAGAGAACTGTGCACAACAACCAGTCCAAGAAAGCCAGTCTTAAAAAATTGGATAATCTGTAATTGTCAGTTGACTCACTGGAAAAATGTGCACTACCGATTGGATTATTTCCATTAACCCCTTAAGTAACAAGCCTATTATGGCATGGAGACCCCAGTAATTTTTATATATTTTTTGCGTTGTCTCATTCAGGCAGAAATACCTTTTATATATTTTTGAATCTGACCAAGAAAAACATCTGCATAAAGTTTGTATATTCTCCCCATGGGTTTCATTCAGGTACTTTGGTTTCCTCCCACACTTGAAAGACAAACTGAGAGGGAATTAAGACTGCAAGCTCCACTGCGGACAGCAAGTGATAATGTCTGTAAAATGCTCCAATGTGTTGGCGCCATAAGTATGTAAAAAAAAAAAGACTTTTTTTGGGGGGGGGGGGGGGGGGGGGTACAGTAAAGGCTCCTTTATTATTCGGGTTGTGTCAAATGCAGCGATGTCATATATGTATTCGTGTGCATTTGTTTTGTACAACTTTTATACAACTACTTTTTATGGAAAAATGTTTTTTTTTAATTTTTTTTATAAAGTTTGGGAAGAATCTCGAATAATAAAACTAGGCATAAAAATAGGATTACTATGACATTCATTATGAATAAGGGTACTTTCACACTTGCATTAAAGTTTTCCGGTATTGAGATCTGTCCTAGGGGCTTAATACCAGATAAAAACTGATTAGTTTTATCCTAATGCATTCTGAATAGAGAGCAATCCATTCAGTATGCATCAGGATGTCTTCAGTTCAGTCACTCATGCTGTGGCATTTTCTCTGTCCAAAATTCCGGAACACTTGCCGGAATACTGGATCCGGCTTTATTTTCCATTGAAATGCATTAATGCTGGATCCAGCACCAAGTGTTCTGGCAAAATCCAAAGAACAAGCAGATAAACACAAGCAAAACGCACGTTTATTGGGTGAAACTGTCGTTAATGCTTGCAAGTAAGTTATTGTTTCTGAGCAGCAGATTGTGCTGTCGAAATAGCCCTCTGCTGCACAGAAACAATGTAGCTGTATAATGACGCGCGGTCGCAATAATCAGCTGCTCCTCAGCACATTTAAATGCACCTCAACTCGTTCCCGAATGCCTTATGAATATATCCATCTGCAGCTGGGACTTTAGAGATGGCGTTCACTCATGGGTGCCATAGCTGTCGGGTGCCTGCTGTTTAAAGGGACACTGACAGGCAAATTCAGCATATTGTGTTATATATCTGACATTACAGGTCTTATACAGTCTATTAAAAGCATGTAAGTATCCCCCCTGTCCACCTTCTAAATACCGAAATATAAAGTTTTATAACTTGCCTGTCTCCTCACCAATCTGCCCAAGGGGCGGCGTTTCATCTGAAAATGCGCCCAGCCAGCTGCTCCCAACTGCCGTTCTGTAGCCCCGCCCAGCTCATCAATATTCACTTCGCTGGGCGGGGCTACAACTCTCCGCACTATCATTAACCCTTTTGGAGATGTGAGTGAGCAGCGCTCTGAAGCTCTGCTTTGAACAGTGCCTGGGGCATGCGCATGAGGCAGAGGCTGCAGCTGCCTCTGGGAACGCAGGCAGGGTGTGTACAGCAGGCGCGATCTAACCACGGCGGGGCGCAGGCGCAGAGGATTAGATGGACGCTGCCAAGAGGATTCTATCAACCATAGGCAGGATCGTGACTGGGGAGAGTTGGAGCCCCGCCCAGCGAAGTGAATATTGATGAGCTGGGCGGGGCTACAGAACGGCAGTTGGGAGCAGCTGGCTGGGCGCATTTTCAGATGAAACGCCGCCCCTTGGGCAGATTGGTGAGGAGACAGGCAAGTTATAAAACTTTATATTTCGGTATTTAGAAGGTGGACAGGGGGGATACTTACATGCTTTTAATAGACTGTATAAGACCTGTAATGTCAGATATATAACACAATATGCTGAATTTGCCTGTCAGTGTCCCTTTAAGGCTTATGTATGCGATTGATGATAATGTCAATCTCACACATTTACCCCACAGATGCCATGGTCAAATGTCACCACGACATCTGTGAGGATAAAAACCACGAGTGCCCACTCCCATCTGTGCATTGTCTCACAGATGATGTGTGTGGCAGCGTCTGTACTCCTTAGTAATACAGGGCTGCCGTGCATTAGTTCCTAAGGAGAGCCTGCCTGTGGCAGGGCTCCATAGGAGCACAGTGTTATTCACACAGGCTAATGCACAGGTTATTCACTAAGGCTAGGACTTTTTAGTCCGGCGGCTTTCGCCGTGCACCGCGTGCTGCGCCAGAGCTCCGCCCCTGTCCCCATTATAGTCAATGGGGACGGAGCGGCGTTCCAGCGGTACGGCGAAAAAGCGGCAGGACTGATCCGACATGGTGAACAGCCTGTCGGATCCGTCCTGCTGCAAGTGTGAAAGTAGCCTAATGATTGCTTGTTCAAGTTCCCTAGGGGGACTAATAAAAAGTGTAATAAAAACAGATAAAAAAAAGTTTTTGAAAATATATAAAAAAACATAAAATAAACATCATGGGCATCGTCGTGTGAAAAAACACCTGTACTATTAAAGGGGTTGTCCGAGTTATTTTTTCGTTCTTTGTATGTTTCTAACTAGGCAAATGAAAGGATTTTACAATTCACTTACTTTATCTCCAGTTGCTGGTTTCTCAGATTTCACTGAGGGTCACATTACCTGTGATATCAGCTTCTCTCCCTGCTCTGTTGATGATTCCTGCACAAGCCTGAAAGAGCAGATGTGTGTCTTCACTGCCGTCTGCTCTCTTCCTGGATCCTTAACCCCTTCAGCTGCACAGACTCAGGAGTGAAGGCTTTACTGAGTAGCTGCAGGCAGTGAGGAGACAAATGCTGGGCACAGGAGCTGACAGCTGACAGAGGAGTTCTGCAGAGCATTGCACAACAGGTAGGGGGAAGATCCTGTGTGTATCAGCAGTGTCATTGTACAGCTGGGACTTGTAGTCCTACAAATACAACATGCTGCTAAGTCTCCCAGCAGGCAGACATATATGTAAGGGCAGCACTTGTATTCACTCCCTTTGCATAGCAGAGGGAGGGGCAGAGATTGTTGTTATTGCAGGTAAACAAAGAGCCAGAAGAGAACTAGGGAAATGACTAAATATATATATATTATTTTTTACCTAAAACTTGCTTAGCTCAGTTATACAGGTGAAATGCGAAAAATTAGAATATCGTGCAAAAGTCCATTTATTTCAGCAATGCAAATTAAAAGGAATTGAATTAATGCAATTTAACCCCTTCCCGACTGCAATCCGTCTATATACGTGCTATTTGCACATGCCCCGTGCAGATAGCACGTGTATAGACATCAGGCAGCTCTTTAATCTAAGCGCTGCAAAGTGCTTGGATTAAAGCTTCTGCCCCTGCACTGCTGCATTCACGGGCGGCATACAGTGCAGTAATGCCGGCAAGGGACCAATCAGAGTGGCCACTTTGCTGGCAATCGATTCGATTGGTTAGTCTATGCAGACTAACCAATCGGATCGCGGCAGTGAAAAAATGCCTGTTCCAGGCTCTGATCTGCACTCTGCAGATCAGAGCCTGAAATCAGGTAGTGTCCTCATGCCCCCCGATCTGTGCCCCCTTCCTGTGCGCCTCCAAGCACCCCCTTGTCCCCGCCTGCCCCTTATGCAGTTCCCCCCGCTCCCATCCATATTCATGCAGCCTGCCCTGATGCGGTCCTCCCCCTCCACGCCCCATAAATTTCTCCTGCCCTCATTTGTGCTGCCTCCCTCAATGCTGGCCGTACTCAATGCTCAATGCTGGCCGTACCTTCCCCCTCCCCAGCGCGGCCCCCTGCCCTTTGCCCCCGATGCGGTGCGGTCCCCCTGCTGTGTTTGATGGCGGTGGCTCCATTCCTGAGCCGCCGCCATCAGCAGAGAGTGTCAGCTCTAGGCTGACACTCTGCTGTAACCCCTAAGATGCAGCGGCATCCATGGGGTTAGTAGAGGGAGGGGGCTCCCTCTCTCAACCATCGGGGCTACCGCGCTGCGATAGAGGGACTTGCAAGAGGAACTTGATAAAAAAAAGTGAAAATAATAAAAGTAAAAATAAATAAATACATAAAAATGTAAATAAAAATAAATAAATTGCCTTTTCCTATAAAAAAAGAAAAAAATACACATATTAGGTATCACCGCATCTGTAACGACCGTCTCTATAAATATATCACATGATAGACCCCGTCCGATAAACACCGTAAAAAAAATGTGTAAAAAAAGCAATTTTTGTCACCTTACATCACAAAAAGTGCAACACCAAGCGATCAAAAAGGTGTATATCAAACAAAATGCTACCAATAAAACTGTCACCTCATCCTGAAAAAAATGAGACCCTACATAAGAAAATCGCAAAAAAATTAAAAATATATATAGTTCTTAGAACATTGAGACACTAAAACATCATTTTTTTATTTCAAATATGCTATTATTGTGTTAAAGTGAAACAAATAAAAAAGTGTACATATTAGGTATCGCCGCATCTGTAATAACCTGCTCAATATAAATATCACATGACCTAACACCTCAGGTGAACACCGTGAAAAAAATAAAAAAATTTAAAAAGTGCCAAAAAGCCATTTTTGTCACCTTACATCACAAAAAGTGCAACATCAAGTGATCAAAAAAGCTTATGAACCCCAAAATAGTACCAATAAAACCGTCACCTCATCCCGCAAAAAATGATACCCTATTTATGACAATCGTCCAAAAAATAAAAAAAAGCTATGGCTCTCAGACTATGGAGACACTAAAACATCATTTTTGGGGTTTCAGAAATGCTATTATTGTGTAAAACTTAAATAAATAAAAAAAAGTATACATATTAGGTATTGCCACGTCCATAACGATCTGCTCTATAAAACTGTAACATGACCTAACCCTTCAGATAACTGCTGTAAAAATAAATAAATAAAAACTGTTCCAAAACAGCCGATTTTTTGGTCACCTTGCCCTATAAAGTGTAATAATGAATGATCAAAAAATCTTATGTACCCAAAAATGGTACCAATGAAAACCTCAACTCCTGCTGCAAAAAACGAGCCCCTGCACAAGACGAGAAAAATAAAAAACATATGGCGTTCAGAAAATGGACACACAAAAACATATTTTCTTTTTCAAAAATGCTTTATTATGTAAAACTGAAACAAATGAACAAAGAAAGTAGGCATATTTGATATCATTGCGTCCGTAACAACCTGCTCTATAAAATGCCACATGATCTACCCTGTCAGATGAATCTTGTAAATAAAAAAAAACCTGTGCCAAAACAACCATTTTTCAGTTACCTTGCCTCACAAAAAACTTATTATAGAGCAATTAAAAATCTGTACCCCAAAATAGTACCAATAAAACTGGCACCTTATCCCCTAGTTTCCAAAATAGGGTCACTTTTGGGGAGTTTCTACTGTATGGGTGCATCAGGGGGGCTTTAAATGGGACATGGCATCTAAAACCAGTCCAGCAAAATCTGCCTTCCAAAAACCATACGGCGTTCCTTTCCTTCTGCGCCCTGCCGTGCACCCTTACATCAGTTTACGACCACATGTGGGGTGTTTCTGTAAACCGCAGAATCAGGTTAATAAATATTGAGTTTTGTTTGGCTGTTAACCCTCAATGTGTTAAAGATTTTCTTTTTATAAAATGGAAAATCTGCCAAAAAAGGTAAATTTAGAAATTTCATCTCCATTTTCCTTTAATTCTTGTGGAACACCTAAATGGTTAACAAAGTTTGTAAAATCAGTTTTGATTAACTAGTTTCTACAATGGGGTAATTTATGGGGGGTTTCCACTTTGTAAGCCCCACAAAGTGACTTCAGCTCTGAACTGGTCCTTAAAAAGTGGGTTTTGGAAATTTTCTTAAAAATTTTAAGAATTGCTTCTAAACGTCTAAGCCTTCTTACGTCCTAAAAAAATAAAATTACATTTCCAAAATGATGCCAACATAAAGTAGACATATGTTAAGTATTAAATATTTTATTAGGTCTGACTTTCTGTTTTAGAAGCAGAGAAATAGAATTTTTTTTGTAAATTCTGGATATTTTCATAAATAAAGGTAAAATATATTGACTCAAATTTATGACTATCATGAAGTACATGACACGAGAAAACAATCTCAGAATGGCTTGGATAAATAAAAGTGATTACCACATAAAGTGATGCATGTCAGATTTGTAAATTTTGACCTGGACACTGGGGGCATCAATGACCCTTGGTCATGAAAGGGTTAAAATTTGAATTTTGTGAAAAGGTTCAATATTCTAGGCTCAAAGTGTCACACTATAGTCAGCTAATTAATCCATTCCCCCTGAGCAAAGGGTACCTCAAAATTGAGACTTTGGGGTTTCATAAGCTGTAAGCCATAATCATCCAAATTATAACAAATAAAGGCTTGAAATATCTCGCTTTGCATGTAATGAGTCTATCTTATATGTTAGTTTCACCTTTTAAGTTGCATTACTGAAATAAATTAACTTTGCATGATATTCTAATTTTTCGAGTTTCACCTGTATATTGCTGCCGATCAGATTTACAGTACTATATATTTTTTTTTTCATAACTCGGACAACCCCTTTAAGATATAAAAATATTTATTCCGTACGACAAATGCCAAAATGGTCTCTTTGCCTCCACAAATAATTGAAAAAAGTGATCAAAAACTCATACACACTCCAAAATGGTATCAACAAAGATCACCCTGCAAAAAATGACCCCTCACACATGGCTCATAAAAATAAGAATAAAGTTATAGGGGTAAGAATATGGTGATCTAAAGAAAAAAGGTTTTTTTCAGTATTAAAACACAAGAAAAACTATACATATGTGGTATCATTGCAATCGTTCTGGACTGTGGAATGAAAGTAACAGAAAGGTAACATACGAAATGTTGTAAAAACAAAACCCATGAAACTATGGCAGAATTGTGTTTTTTTTTTTATAATTGCACCACATTTGGAATTTTTTCTGCGTTTCCCAGTTAATTGTTTGCAATCAATCGTAAATGGTGCCAATAGAATGTACAACTTGTTCCACAAAAAAAATCCCTCTTACAGCTATGTGAATGGTAAAATAAAAAAGTTATGGCTTTGTCAAGGCTGGGAGTAAGGAAACAGAAATAAGAAGAATGGAATATCACCCTGTCATTAAGGGGTTAACTTAATGGCTAACCAGTTGAAGTTGTTGAATGGCCAATTGATCAGGCAGAAGTTATGATGGCAATATCCTCTATGTAAAGGCAGATGGACTAATAAATGAATAATTTGTATGATTTTGGCTCCATTTCTGGTCAGGATCTTCAACCATGCATGTGCAGGTGTTCCATTTCTAAAGGCAATGTTAACTGGGTTAATTATAATTATCCCAAAAGAAGGGAAAGAGGCACATTCCCAAGGAAGCTATAGGCTGAATTGAAATATAAAAATCTTCGCCAGTATAAAGGCTAAATGGTTAAACTCTGTTATCAGATATCTCATTTTGATGATTAATTTGACATTATTCCAGAAAAAAAAGAGATGCCGCTTGGAGGATAATTGATCTTGTAGACTGGGCAGGAAGAGGGGAAGTCCAATGCAACCAGTTTTAAAGAAATACGATCTAGCAGGACCAATACTTAAAGGGGTATTTCCATCTCAGACAATGAGGGCATATCGCTAGAATATGCCCCCTTTGTCTGATAGGTGCGGGTCCCACAACTATCTCATAAAGGCAGCTGGCAAAGTCCCAGAGGGAGCACCATGCATGTGCGGCTGCCCTCTATTCATTTCTATGGGGTTGCCGAAAACAGCTGAGCACTGGCTCGGCTATTTCGGTCAGCCCCATAAAAATGAATGGGAGTGGTGGCCGCGCAGACGAGGTACGCTCCCGTTCACTTCTATGGGGAGAGGGCTTGGTGGTGGCCGGACCCGGGAAAACCCAGCGGTGGGATCTGCACCTATCAGAGAATGGGGACATATCCTAGCCCCCATTGACTCAGATGGGAATACCCCTACCTCTTTAGTCTTTATTCTAGGCCCAATGTCCTGGTATGGTACAATGGGTTTGTGGCTAATACTTTTGATATTACAAATGGAACAAGGCACCGTTGCCCACTTTCGCCAGAAATTTTTAATTTAGTTATTGAAGCAGAAGCCATGGTCACTATTAATCGCAGCATCAAGTTATCGCTTGACAGCGCAGTAATTATGTGAGCACAGCTCCTGTGCCTTCCCAGTCACCATGACATAACTGTACATCATGGACAAGTCTTTCCATAATGTACAGTTATATCATGGTGGCTTAAGAGGTTAATGAAGAAGAAATTGGAAGTTTCAGATTTGTTGCTGGGGCTTTTTTGCACTTGCTTGAAAAAGGGGACATTCCCCTGAAATGTTGCAATTGTTTGTGCAGACACAGGGACTCTCCTTCTCTGCAGCATTATCCATGCTTAAAGGAAGTTATATACTTTACATCGACTGGTGATCCTTTGGATTTTAACTGCTGGAACCACCAGGTGTGTATGTATTCTCAAATCTGTTAAGGGATTCCGCTATAAGTTCATATAGATATTTTGAACAAAAAATATTTTTACATACGAAAAAACGTCTTAGTTTCAATTACTGCTTCTACAATCTTCGTATGCCAAAATGCCTGGTTCACCACAGCTTCCCTGATTAAAATTAGCTGCTTGCCGGGTTGCCAGGAGTGGGCTGCATTCTGAAAGTTGTGTCTTTAATTTACTATCCTATCAGTATTGCTCTAAAACTTATAAAGTTGACAGTCAATTACTTTCATTATGTATTCTATAATTATAAGCAGCTGCAAAATCTTTTAGCTTGGGATATATGATTTGTGTAATATAGGGTGTAGCTCACATTACACCACACCACAAAAGGTCAATAGCAAAAGTAATTAATCAATGGGTTGCACGTATTGAAGTATAAGTGCATGCTGCATCTAGAATTCCTCCATTCAATTTGTCAGAATTACCTCAAAGGTGTAAAAATATTTCTATTAATATTCTTGTATAGATCTTGCAAAAATGACTACAATAAGGAATTTCAACCTCATTATTCAATATGGACCAATCCAATAAGGTGCAACAATGGCAAAACACAGCAACCGATGACACATGAGCTTTACATGCTCTACTTTCATAAGATGGATAAAACTGGTTGCTGAGTTTTAGCACGAGGTTAAAACCTAAATACAATGTTAGTTCAATACATGATATTGCATTCAATACATTAGATTTGGTTACATGCAACATGATGGTAGAATACAACCTAGATGAAAACAAATAATGCAATAATATGGCTAGAGCCTGTAGAATGAGTGAATAAGGCATGCATGGATAAAGCACCTTGATGCTACACTGCCACTGTCAGCAGAGGAAGAGGACATGTCCATGCTGTGCATTTTACGAAGCCTAGGTCTGGCGCGCTCACTTGTTTTTGGTATAGCCTCTGGTCCATCTAAATCATCAAGTGTGGACTGCCTTGAGAACAGCATGGTTGCTTCAGTGTTGCAGCTAGCAGCGCCAACAGTCACAGAGACAATAAATAAGTTTAAAAAAAGCAAGCAAAGTGTTTAAGACAAACATTCAGGTGTGATACAGTATTATGCAACAGAACATCATGCACAAACAAGCATTTAGGTACAAACATGGAAACTTGGATTATCTGAAGGCAATGAAGATGCCTTCATATACAGTACATACATTATACACACATTTGGCTACTGATTAGGGATGAGCGAATTTCATGAAATTCGTTTGCGCTTCGTTTGGTGGTAAAAGAAGAATTGCGTTATGGTTTCCGTTACCAAGGACCATAATGCAATTCTATGACGGAATGCATAACGGAATGCTTTTAGAGGCATTCCGTTATTCATTCTGTCATAATAGAAGTCTATAGCCTGCACAACGGATCCGTCCCATTTCCGTTATGCAGGGGAGTAACGGAATCCAGAACCCAATTCTGCTTTTACCACCAAACGAAGCGCAATGAACTTCAAAATATGAAATTTGCTCATCTCTACTAATGATATATAAATTAATATTCATTTACAGGAAACTAACAGAAAAACGTATTTTGTTGTCCACAGCAAACACAATTTCCCAGAGCAATACAGGATACTGTATGAAAGCTGACCTCTGATTGGGCAACAAGGCCCATTTATCTGTTAGGTTACTTTCACATCTGCGCTTTGTATTCTGGTTTTGAGATCCAACAGAGGATCTCACAAACGGCGCAAAACGTTTCCATTTTGTCCCCACGCATTGTCAATTGGGACAAAACACACCAGGATGCATTCCATTCTGGTTTGTTCCGTTTTGTGACCGCACACAAAACCGCTGCAAGCTGCGGTTTTGAGTCCAGTCTGGGAAACTGACCAAACCAGATCCAGCACTAAAAACAATTAAGTCAATGGTTCTGTATCCATTTTGTTTGGATCCGAAAAAAACTGATCCGTCACCCATTGACTTACATTATTTTTAGTGCTGGATCCAGTTTGTTCAGTTTCGATTTAATACAACCGCATGTGAACAGAAAGGATGCATCCTGATGTATTAAATCGAACTGAAGAGTTTTGCTCAGGTTTTAAGATCCTCTGTCGGATCTCAAAACTGGAATACAAAACGCAGATGTGAAAGTAGCCTTAGACAGTTTTCATACTCAATATGGTGAATTGTGTCTATTAGGCAAAATGAAAAATAAGGGGGTCATTTATCAAACTGGCGTAAAGCAACCAATCAGCTTCCTCCCTTTATTTCCCAAAGGAGCTGTCGAAAATGAAAGTTGGAATCTGATTGGTTGCTAAGGGCAACTAAGCCAGTTCTACTTTACACCAGTTTGATAAATGACCCCCTAAGTATATGGCCTACAAATAATGTCTTTATTTGCCTAAAATGTGATACCATGTATGTCTATCTTGGCAACCAAGTACTTTACTACATCTAAAATAAAACAACTATGGAAATAGTCTTGAGAACAAGTCCCCAAAATTTGTGTCTACAGCTGCTATGCAGACCTATGGATGTAGCAGCGTTAACAGCCACAGTTAGTTAGTTATCGCATCTAGTTAACCCATTATGACTGTTAACTCTGCTGCATCTGCATGTGTATCCATGGTTTTAGATTAGTAACAATTCCTATGTGGTCTTGATCCTACAGACAAATGTTACTTGCTTCAATCTTCCTCCTAACTCTAGGGAACAGATGAAAATAAGTTTGTATTCATGTATCCATGGAAACACATAGGCAAATATAGAAGCTGTATACACAAAACTGAAGGATACTTTTAGGCAAGAGTATATTCAAGTGCTTAATTATTTTATTTTACATACATAAGAGCAATATTTCAAGTATGAGTCCTAATTCCATTAACCAAAATAATCTGACAAACTGCACAAGGCTTAACATGTAACTTTATGATCTAAAAGGTGGTAAATTCTTTCTATAATAAGGTTTGAAAACTTTGATGAATTGTATACATGCTTATGTGACACTGTAAGAAATTTTACATGTCTCTAGGGTCAAGTTCTTTCTGTCGACTTAGTGCCTGCCATTGTTTTCAAATATAATGAAGTCAAAGAAAATAGTGTTATTTATAAGGATAGGAATTGGTTGTGAATTGTGCTGAGCTATAAATCTCCTATGTAGCTGTATAGTCTCTTTATTGGCTTTCATTGAGTCCTGTCTCACTCAGCTTACTCCTCCCTTCTTCCCTCTCCATAGTTGATTGATAACATATTAACTATACATTTCTCACTGATAAAATATATTACTAAGTTTCTTGTAGTCACTTATACTATTGATTTATATAAAGTTGTGTGAAAGTACAGTGACTCTTTGAAAGCAGCATTTATAATTCTGCAAGATTCCAAGTTCTAACCATATACCGTACCATTATTTACAGGTTCACTATCTGCACAAAACTTAAGCTGGTAAATTACATTCTGGAAAGTATTTTATACCAGTCATTTTACAGTGTTCTGATGTAAAAAAAACTACTTAGTAATTTATCAATTGAAACCCTATTAAAAATCTTTTCTATGCCTAAGAACTTTGACTAGTGCCACCTGGTGTAATGCCTCACCCTCTTTTGAAAGTGTCCACCTTTATAGGTTTGCAATGGTGGATAATCATGTGACTCTGCAACAGTGGACAAGGTTGTGCCATATATTACTACATTGCTGGACTTATTGTGCCATATATTACTGCATTGCTGAACAATAATATCCAATAATCTGGATTATAATGGCAGGGACAGTTCCACAGAACTGCCACATAGTGTGGTGTCAATATTCAAAAAAGGGTTTGAAAAGTGAGGTCAAAAACTATGGGCATGTATGTGTAAGCTACATTGGGAGGTAAAATGTTTCAAGGTTTTCCAGATGCTATCCTGGAATATCTTGATGAAAGTAAACATTTAATATACCAGCATGGATTTATGAAGTAATGGGTCATGTCAGCATGGGTTTATGAAGGAATAGGTCCTGTCAAAAGAATCTGATCAATTTCTAGGAGGGGTAAATTTTAGATTGGACTGGAGTGAGAAGTTGGATGTCTGATGTGTATCTTGATTTTTCGAAATCATTTGATATGGTGTTGTAAATAAGGTTGGTGCATATGATGAGAATGCTTGGACTCATTCTAGTGAGATCCTGCGTATCTCCATAAACAGACATAACTGTGTGCAGGAGGATGTATGGTGGCACATATCTTCTATGTGCTCTGTGGGGTACCATATGTCAGAGATATTTTAAACACTGCCTGATTAAACATGCCACAATTTTTCTTTATGTTGGGTTTCTCTGATAATGTATGAATTCAACTAAATCTAGAGGTACACAAACAAGTCACAGCAATCTATTGGTCCAGTGTTACTGTTTTGTGCAACCTGGATGTAGTATGGAGCTGTAATATGGCCATATTATAATAAACCCTAATAGTAATGATTGTAAAACTATTTCTTATGCATAAGAAATGTAAGCAATTTTATAATATAGATATATTTTAGAATATAGATATATTATGGTCCTAAGAGCATTACATTAAAGCACCATTAGTAAAGTGATGATTATTCGATTTTAACTGTATAAGATTATCAGGTAAGTTCTACACACAAAAGATCAAAGCCTATTATTTTGACACAAACTCAAATCTGTGTCTATTAAAAGGTATTATACTGTATATTGAATTCAATTTTGCGGAAGGTCTGCAGATCTATTCATTTCTATGGGCCCTCAAAAGATGCGGACAGCACACCATGTGCTGTCCGCATCAGTTATTCCGTACCGCAGCTCCGCAGAAAAGATAGAACATGTCCTATTCTTGTCCGCAAGAATAGACATTTTCTATTATGGTTGCAGCCATGTGCGGTCCACAAATTGCGGAATGCACATGGCCGGTATCCGTGTTTTGCGCATCAGTAAAGCACTACAGCCTTGTGAATGGGCCCTTAGGCTGAAAGAGTATTAGTCATTTGGATCTGATATATATATATATATATATATATAAAGAATTTAAAATAAAAGTTGTTAGTGATATATAAAATTTCTCCCAGTTTTTTATTGCTTTGTGAGCAGAAAATATTGGACTTACTTGAAAGTAGGCCATAACTAAACAGGTCTTAAATATATGACAGCTCGAATTTCTTCCTCATAATGAGCACATCTTGCCAATGTCTGACATTTATTTCCTTACATGACTCATGTTACCAGGTTGGGCAATATCCTAAACTTTTGAGGCTCAATTCTTGGATAAAATGTTTATAAAATTACATTTAGAGTTTAGGCTGATAAAAGTTTATATTGGATAACATTTTAATTTTAGGTTTTACCTTAAAGGGGATGTACAGCTGATTCAATTTTTTCAAAAGCTATAAAATATGTTACTAATCACCTGTGTTTACCATTCTAATGCTTCCCATCCCCCATTGGTTTCTACTTCCTGGTCCCTCTGGACATGGAAATATGATTGCTCAGCCAATCTCTGGCTGAAGTAGATCACTGACAGAGGACCAGGAAGTGTTAGAACAGGAGTGGCAAACCAAACATTTTTACATTATTTCCCCAACAGCCTACTTCTCAAGCAGCCAGACACAGTTTGATCATACAAGTAGATTATAAATCAGCATTCCCCGAATGATATTACATTTTTATGATTCTTTCTTTACAATTCTATAAAATATTCCACTTCATGCATTACTTTTATGACTAGTTACTGTACCTGGACATGCTATCATGAGAGGCAGCTGAATCCGCACTGTCCATCCTTTTACTTGCGATTTTTCCATGGCCTTGATGACTGGAAGCAGGGCCAGGCTCATTGTCAATTCTGTCTAGCCCTGACTCTCTAGACATTGTCATCATTATGTGATTTTGGTAATACATATGAATGCTTTCCCTTGTGGGAACATTGCCCTAGGAGAGTTAACAAAAAATATTAATTTTCATTTTTTTCTTTGTTTTCATCTTTTCCTTGATGTTTTAGTTAAATTAATATTCCAACTAATAACACCAAGTATAAATCAAATTTATATAATGCATTTAGAAACCTTTCAGACCCTTTCACTTTCTTCACATTTTGTTATGTTGCGGCCTTGTGCTAAAATAAAATAATCAATTTTCCAAAATCAATTTGCACTCAATACCCCATAATGAGAATGTGCAAATAGAATTTTAGAAAGTTTGGCATCTATATTAAAAAGGAAAAATGAAAATGTTGCATGGACATAAGTATTCAGACCCTTTGCTATGACACTTGAAATTTAGCCTAACATTTCTTTTGATCATCTTTGAGATATTTCTACACCTTGATTGAAGTCCAGCAGCTGTAAATTCAGTTGATTGGACATAATTTGGAAAGACACACCCCTGTCTAAAGGAAAAAAGGACTGCCTGTGCTGCTCCGAGACAGGACTGTGTGGAGACACAGATCGAGAGAAGGGTAAAAAAAACTTTTATGCTGCACAGTGGCCTAGATAATTCTTAAATGAAAGAAGTTTGAAGTAACCAGGATTCTTCCTAGAGTTGGCTTCCAAACCAAACTAAGTAATCAGAAGAGAAGGGCCTTGGTAAGAGTGGTGACCATGAATCCAATGGTCACTGTGGCTGAACTCCAAAGATCCTGTATGCAGATGGGAGAAATTTCCAGAAGGTCAGCCATGATTGCAGCACTCCACCAATCTAGGCAGGCAGAGTTGCCAGAAAGAAGCCACTCCTTAGGAAAAGACACACGAAAAAATGCCTGGAGTTTCCAATAAACCTAAATGACTCCCAAAAAACACATTCTCTGTTCTGAAGAAACAAATACATTTTTGGCCTTGACTCTAAGAGTCATATCTGGAATAAACCAGGCAATGCTCATCACTTGCGCAATACCAGGTGATGCATGGTGGTGGCAGCATTATGCTGAGGGGATGTTTTTAAGCAGCTGAGACAGGGAGAGTGGTCAGGGTTGAGGGAAAGCTGAATGGAGCAAAGTACAAATATATTCTTAATGAAAACCTGATCTAGAGTGCTCTGGACCTCAGACTGGATTGAGGGTTCACCTTCAAGCACACAGTCAAGACAACACAGGAGTGGCTGAGGGACAACTCTGTGAATGTCCTTGAGTGGCTCAACCAGAGCCCTGACTTGAACCCAATCAAACATCTCTGGAGAAACCTGAAAATATTTGTCCACCGCCAGACCCCATCCAACCTGACAGTGCATGGAAGAATGGCAGAAATTTCCTAAATCCAGGTGTGCCAAAATTGTCAGGAAACCCTTGGATCCCAACAGTGATATCAATAAAACCAACAGTTTTTATTTAAAGGGTACTAGGTTAAAATACAAAATGGCCTTAATAGCAACTCTTACTATGGGTTGTATTCTGATCCATGCTGTACTGCTGTGTCATCTGGCTAATGAACACAGACCAATGGCTGCTGACTCTATTGCATTCTTTAAATGCTAGCTACACCTTCTAGGGCACTTTTTTATGATTGCATTTTACTCATTTTTGACTAAAAATATTTTTTTGCAAATATTAATATTATTAAAAATATTCAGCCGTTCTGCAACAAAGGGTTAACTGTTTATCTAGCTGTGTGAATCGTACTTTCACCTTGTGCAGTAATCTAATAAACCTTTTCTATAAATTACTAAAATGTCATAAACACTTGTTTAACCACCCTATTTAGGGAAAACTTTTATTTGTACTAGAAAACTATGGCTGAAAAAGACGGATGCTCCTTAGCAGCGGCCCTGAAAAAGATTGCTGCTAAGAGACCTCCGCCTTTCTAACAGCGCAGTGCTGCACTGACTATGAAAACGGACTGGGTGCTGGCGGGCGTCTGTCTGCACTGCTCTGTTATATACTGGGGCTAATAAAGTGCTAACTAGTGTACAGCATATCTCCTGAATAGCAGCAGCTAGAGACATGGGTCTGGTCTTGTTTGAAAGCTGGCCAACAAGCATTAGCACAATATCAGCAGGAGATATCACTGTTAGAAACTGAGTCAGGAAGAATCAGGTTAAGGCCTCATGCACAGCATGACGCCGTGCGCTCATGCTGTCAGCAGGAATCCCGGCCGGGTTTCCACGGTCCGCTCTCGGCCGTGGAACACGGCCATGTGCATGAGGCCTAAACCTGATTTTACTTTTACTTTCAGCTGCATGCACTGCATCCCAATTTCTAACAGTGATATCTTCCCATGTAGTGAAGATAATGCTGTCATAATGCCAGCTTTCAAACAATACAAAGCCCATCTCTAGCTGCTACCCGTGCAGAGATATGAGCAGCTAAAGCAGGAGGGGGCAGTTCAGGAGCTGACAGCCTGCAAGATGAGAGAAAAAAATAATACAAATATATATAGAAATGTGTCACATAATAAAGTTATGTTTATACCACACAGTGAATGCCATAAATACATTCCACAAAAGAATGTTAAAACTGCAGTTTTTTTAAAAATCGTTTCCCCTAAAGATAAAACAATAAAAGTTATTTACTACACTATATATACCCCAAAATGGTTCCTAAAAAACCTACAACTAATCTCGCAAAATAAATAAAAAATTTAGAAGAAAAACTTTTAAAGTTATGACTGCTGGAACATGAAGGGGGAAAACGTTATTGGTCCTTAAGGTTAAAATAAATTATGTCACTAAGGGGTTAAAAATGCAATTGTGTCCCCTGAGTTGTGTGTCAAGATTTACTTTAGACAAATATTAAAAATCTACAATAAAAAATTGACATTTTAGGGATGGTTTTTCCAATTTTAGTGTAGAAGGTTAAGCCACATTCTTATCTGTAAGATAATTGAGCTATAATGACTGTTTAGGAGGTCGGAGACCAAAGATAAGGAGCCGTAAGCCGGGCTGCCTGATGGGAAACATTAATAATACAGAGCCTTCTACTAGAAAATATCAAGGCTGTATAGAGAAATGGGCTCTAAATTTTTAATAAAAACCGAAATCAAAAGATTTTAGCTCAATATGAGCACAATGGAATAAAAAAACAATTGCCAAAAGGTGTAAATAGCCTTAAAATCGGAACTTCTATCTGGGGTTCACATTCCTGTAGACCACCAGTGATCTACAGGAAGTAGATCACTGGTGATCTACTTCCTGTAAGTTTCTAATAGATGCTCTTTAAAAAATTAAATGTACTGTATGCTCTCTGAGAATGCAAAGTGACAATTAATTTGAACAAGGAGCATATGTTTAAACTTCATCCCTGACATATTTCAGAAAGCCTGCATGTATACAGTTTGCAAAAGACAATTTAATTTACATAGTCTACAACATTTGCATGGTTTACCTTTTTAATTTCTCTGGTCAGCATACAACGTTCTATTCTTAGCACTGTGGAGATATCAATGTGTTCTCTAGAAATTGAATTAAGCCAGGCAGTAAAACTATCAAGGGATGCAAGGAAAAGAACCCATGTAAACTTCAAAATATTAAATATCCTTTTGATGACATTATCTGTAAAATATAATTAAAAGGAAAATGTCTTACAGGCACATTTCTATCTATTATCACTCAACATTAACTTTTTAAACAAATTTATTAGCCAGCACCACAGAATGTTTCTTCTGCATTCCCTCTAAATCAATTAGATAAGCTGAATCACTGTCACCAGCTCCATATAAATGTAAACCCATTGTGGTGATGTGTACAGTATTGGTGCTGGGAGGCATGTATATCCCACCCAGATACCTCAGCTGTGTGAGATAACTGAAATCCAGAAAGCTGCAGTGGTTTCAGCAAAGTGTCGTTTTCTGAGACAGTTTTGTCTAGATGTTGTTCTGGGCTGGATTTCATGTGGGCTGGGGAATAAGTTTGGTAGTGGGATCTGCCAGTCCACACTCTTCTACTACATGTATTGTCTTTTGCCGGAGGTGATCGCAGGCGAGTCCTGCTGCTGTAATTAAGGAGGGATAAAACAACCCTCTGTGTATGACTTGGAGGGAGAGAAAGGCTGAGAAAGCCTGAGAGAGAGGGCTGAGGGGCCATGAGGCTTTGTAAAGCCTGAAGTTTGGGGGGGCCAGTGACGCCTATGGAAAGAGGGTTGCACGGTCAGAGTCAGGGGGACTTCTGGACTGTCACCCCCCCAAGGGTGCTGGTGTGGTCACAGCCTGAAGACTGCTGGACCATATATGGGGAAGCCGAATCTAATCCCGTGTGTGAATGGCGCTCTATAGGTGAGGTAGAGACAGCACATGTATTAGGTAGAGCCCAGATGGGCAGGAGTTTATTTCTGAGGTTTATGTGTGTGATGGTGCTGAAGTTCCTAAAATAAAGCACCTTTTGGACTTGAACCCCATTGTCAGAGAAGCCTGTGATTGTGACCTCGTGAGAGAGCGCGATCCCTTACACCATAAATAATCATAATAATAATATAATGTACTTTAAATTATGGTTTGATAATGCAGTGACTGTAATACTCTGGAGTATTATTGTTTGTCCGCTTTTTTTATATTGATGAACTATCCCCAGGATAGGTTAACAACATCAGATCAGCATTTGGCCAACTCCCAGCACCTGCACCGAGAAGCTTTTTGAAGAGAAGGCTGTACTTGTACGAGCGTTGCCTTGCTTAATTGTTTACCTGCTCGCCATTTCAACCACAGCAGGTGTAGGTGTAATTACAACTAAGCCATACCATTCACTTTAATGGGATGCCTCTTTTCTATGCACTTGAATAGGAAGGAGCCATCCCATTTAAGGGAATAGGACAGCTCATATGTAATTACACCTACTCATCACTGCGGTTGCAGTGGCGATCAGGTAAACAATGAAGAGAAGACAGCGCTTGTACGAGTACTTCTCTTCAAACAGCTGATCGAAACAGGTGCTGGGAGTTGGCCACAGTCATCAATATACTGTAAAATAAATAAATAAATAAAAATGAGAAAAAAGCAGACAACCCCTTTAAGGTCACTCAAGTTTGGCACATACTACCAGGAAGAAACATTCCTAAACTTGGCACTTCTAATAAGTAACTAAATATATGAATATATACTGTATGTTAGTATATATATATATATATATATATATATATATATACATATATACACAGCATATCACAAAAGTGAGTACACCCCTCACATTTTTGTTAATATTATTTTTTATTTTTTTGAGACAACACTGAAGATATGATGCGTTGATACAATGTAAAGTAGTCAGTGTACAGCTTGTATAAATAGTGTATATTTGGTGTGCCCTCAAAATAACTCAATACACAGCCATTAATGTCTAAACCGCTGGCAACAAAAGTGAGTACACCCCTAAGTCAAAATGTCCAAATTGTGCCCAATTAGCCATTTTTTCTCCCCGGTATCATGTGACTCATTAGTGTTATAAGGTCTCAGGTGTGAATGGGGACCAGGTGTGTTAAATTTGGTGTTATCACTCTCACACTCTCATACTGGTCACTGGAAGTTTAACATGGCACCTCATGGCAGAGAACTCTCTGAGAATTGTTGCTCTAAATAAAGATGGCTGAGGCTATAAGAAGATTGCCAGTACTGTAAAACTGAGCAGCAGCAGGGTGACCAAGACCATACAGCAGTTTAACAAGACAGGTTCCACCCAGAACAGGCCTCTCCATGGTCGACTAAAGAAGTTGAGTGCACGTTCTAAGAGTAATATCCAGAGCTTGTCTTTTCAAAATAGATGTATGAGTGCTGCCAGCATTGCTGCAGAGGTTAAAGTGGTTGGGGGTCAGCCTTTCAGTGCTTAAACCATATGCCGCACACTGTATAAAATTGGTCTGCGTAGCTGTCATCCCAGAAGGAGGCAGTTTGCTGAAGACAAGCAGACTAAGGACATGGATTACTGGAAACATGTCCTGTGGTCTGATGAGACCAAGATAAACTTATTTGATTCAGATGGTGTCAAGCGTGTGTGGTGGCAACCAGTTGTGGAATACAAAGACAAGTGTAAAGCATGGTGGTGGAAGTGTCATGGTTTGGGGCTGCGTGAGTGCTGCTGGCTGAGGGGAGCTACAGTTCACTGTGGGAACCATGAATGCCAATATCCAGTGTGACATACTGAAGCAGAGCATGATCCCTCAGTTTGGAAACTGGGTCGCAGGGCTGTATTCCAACATGATAATGACCAGAAACACACCTCCAAGACGACCACTGTCTTGCTAAAGAAACTGAGGGTAAAGGTGCTGGACTGGCCAAGCATGTCTCCAGACCTAAACCCTATTGAGCATCTGTGGGGCATCCTCAAACGGAAGGTGGAGGAGTGCAAGGTCTCTAACATTCACCAGCTCTGTAATGTCATCATGGAGGAGTGGAAGAGGATTCCAGTGACAACCTGTGAAGCTCTAGAGAGTTAAAGGGGTTGTCCCACTTTGCTTTTTTAATCTTACCAGCAGTAGATGTCCTGATAACTTCCTGGTTTGGCTCCTGTAGTTGAGTGAAGGCTGGCCACGCCTCCTCATGACTCCCCTGAGAGCTCAGTCTTTGCATGCTCGTTCATGTGGATGAGTCATCCACATGGAGCCGTATGTGAGGTCCCGCCCCCCCCAGTATAATAAACATTGAGTGCGGCCCCCCCCAGTATAATATACATTGAGTGCGCCCCCCCAGTATAATATACATTGAGTGCGCCCCCCCCAGTATAATATACATTGAGTGCGACCACCCCACCCCCCAGTATAATATACATTGAGTGCGCCCCTCCCCCCCAGTATAATATACATTGAGTGCGGCCACCCCCCCCAGTATAATATACATTGAGTGCGGCCACCCCCCCCCCCAGTATAATATACATTGAGTGCGGCCACCCTCCCCCAGTATAATATACATTGAGTGCGGCCACCCCCCCCCCAGTATAATATACATTGAGTGCGGCCCCCTCCCAGTATAATAAACATTGGTGGCGCAGTGGGAAGTGCCAATGAGGGTTAAAAAAATAAATAAAAAATTAACTCACCTCCACCAATTGATCGCGCAGCTGCCGGTCTCCTGTTCTTGCTTCAGGACCTGTGGTGACGTCACTGAGCTAATCACATGGTCCATTACCATGGTGATGGATCATATGATGTACCATGTGATGACCACAGTGATGTCACCACAGGTCCTTTCACAGGTCCTAAAGAAAGAACAGGAGACCAGCATCTACGCGATCAATTGGAGGAGGTGATTAATTTTTTATTTATTTTTTTAACCCTCATTGGCACTTCCCACTGCGTCACCAATGTTTATTATACTGGGAGGGGGCCGCACTCAATGTATATTATACTGGGGGGGGTGGCCGCACTCAATGTATATTATACTGGGGGGGGGGGTGGGGTGGCCGCACTCAATGTATATTATACTGGGGGGGGGTGGCCGCACTCAATGTATATTATACGAGGGGGGGGGGGGGTGGCCGCACTCAATGTATATTATACTGGGGGGGGGGGGGGCGCACTGCGCCACCAATGTTAATACAAATGCAGGAGGTGGGTGCCGGAGTGAAATAGCCGGCACCCGACCTCTATGATAGGGGGCTGCGATCAGCGGCAGTTAACCCCTAAGGTCCCGCTCCCTGTCATAGAGGTCGGGTGCCGGCACCCGCCTCCTGTATTTGCGCATGCGCGGACGTGCGCGTACTTGTAGGAATGGAGAGGCGGCCCGAGTACTTGTTCAGCTGTTGTGCGCAGGCGCGGCACAGCGATGCGGCCGGACGAAAGAGGCCGTATCCATGGGATACCGAAATCAACAAAGGGATCGCATAACAGGATTTTTTGTAAGAAAGGTAGCTTTTTGATTATGACATAGATAGGAAGATATGTTCTGTGGGGGTAAATAAATTAGATAAAACCTATTTAATGAAGTGGGACAACCCCTTTAAGAAAATGCTGGAAATTAATGGTGGCCACACAAAATATTGACACTTTGGGGACAATTTGGCCATTTTCACTTAGGGGTGTACTCACTTTTGTTGCCAGTGGTTTAGACATTAATGGCAATGTGTAGAGTTATTTTGAGGGCACACTAAATTTACACTGTTATTAGAGATGAGCGAATCGAAGCTGACGAAGTGGAATTTGATCCGAATTTCAGGAAAAATTAGATTAGTAACGAATGCCAATTTCCTTGCGCTTCGTGGTTACGAATCGCAATTTTCCTAAAATGGCGGCTACACGTATGAGCACTGAGGACATGGGGCAAGGAACACTGGGATCACCCAGATTGACATGCCTGAATGCAGCCAATCAGCAGCCAGGCAGCACTGTGATATCAGAGCCCAATAAATAAGGCAGCCATTTTTGATTCTGACATTTTCCAGCATTCAGAGTGCAGGGACAGATGTGTGAAGGCGCTAGGGACAGCAAGTAGAAAAACCATTGTGGGAAAAATGACAGAAAAAAATGATTTACAAGTGCAAGGAAAGGATAGGAATCATTTCACAGCATCTTAGTGCAGGAAAAGACATCAAAAGGCGCTAGAGACATTTATAGGAAAGTGATTTACAAGTGCAGGGAACGATTATTTGGGGATCCAAATACTCATTAGACAGCTCTGTCATTGCAGTTTTCTGTTATTGGGCTGCAAGTGTTATGTTGAAAAGACTTTAGTGGCTTATATCTTAGTATCTTATTTAGTACGACAAGAAAAATATATATATACGCATTTCACTTCTGCAGTTATTTCTGTTGAAACCGTATAGGGGCATATTTCAGTACAACAAGAAAATATATTTTCAGTTCACTTCTGCAGTTATTTCTGTTGAAAGCATATAGGGGCGTATTTCAGTACAACAAGATAAATATATAGGCACTGCACTGTTGCAGTTATTTCTGGTGAAAGCGTATAGGGGCGTATTTTAGTACAACAAGAAAAATATATACGCACTGCACTGTTGCAATTATTTCTGGTGAAAGCGTCTAGGGACATATTTCAGTACAATAAGAAAACTATATACGCACTGCACTGAATGGCAATGGCCAGCCGCGATGCGCTCTAACTCACAGTTTGCTGCCTGATGCCAGTGGTACTGCACCCCCTGTATAGCTGACAGCGCTGCAAGCTCTGCCTTCGGTCACTGCTCGGGCTGCATAACACAGCTTCGCGGGCCGGATTTGGCCCGCGGGCTGTAGGTTGGGCATCACTGCGTTAAGAAAACATATTGAATTGTTTTTCAATGGCTTTTGTCTCAAGATAAGAGCTTGAGTGCTAACCCTGCTTCCTCTGTATAATTGTTTGGTAAGAGGCAACATTCTATTGTATCCCTTTGGACCAGTATCAGTTGAGGAGTAAAAATATGAATTAATTACAAAATTGACTCATAGACTTCCAGTGCTATCTAGTGGTAGAGTAAAAATTAAGACATGTATTACGAAATAGTTGGGGGAATTAACATTTGTGATGTCACTAGTTATTCAGTTATTCCATTCCAATCCCATTTTTGAATGGAATAAAAAGGTGGCATGAGCTGACAGAGGGAGGCCATCTGATTCCATCTGATACACCTACCTGAGAAAATCATCACAACCATCCGATGAACTAGGACCACCTATCCAGTCATCCAGGGGGATCCACCCATTCCTTGAGAACACCATTCCATTCCTCAATCTTTTCAAGGAGGACACAACCGTCCGGGGACAAATAGGACCAGACTAGTCTATAGTCCTGAATCTTGAAACTGATTTCTGCTAGCCGATACACTGGTATAGTATAAACTTTCCTATATTTTATAGGAGAACGAAAATAATATATTTGCACATATATATATATATATATATATATATATACATATATATATATATATATATATATATTTATATATATATTCAATTAACCATATTTTGGGTGTAGAATCTGGTTTAGAATAAGGCTAGTCTGTAACTGCAGTATCATTCTGAAATTTTTTCCAATCCAGGGAGATTTATACATACTATTGAAAATTATTCTTATTTCACTGTATTATCTCAAAAGAACTGAGTTCAGTTCTATGAATGTATGGTTGATTATATATATATATATATAATGATAAAAATCAGACTTGAGTTTAATCTGAGACATCTGTCAGCTGAGAGAAATCAGGTATCAAAGTAATTTAAAATATAATGTAGGGTATTATCACAATAAGGAATTGTAAGGAATATATGTATATCCTATAGGTTATTTTGGCTTTCTTAAAAGGTTGCATATCATTAATTAATTTTCATAATTTCATTGTCACCGATTTTATATTTGATTAATTTGCACTGTATTATTATTATTTTAATAAATATATATTTTAATTTGCCCCTACCTTCTTTTTGTCGCCAAACTTAGCGCTGATCACGAGCTCTTATTGGCTTGCTCTTTATGATAATAAGTTAGAATCTCCACCTTTACAGATTCAAATTTATTTAAATAAAGAATATAGACTGTTAATCAGAGGAGTATAAATATTCTGACAGCGTATAGGGGTGCATTTCAGTAAAAAAATTTAATATATACGCACTGCACTGTCGCAGTTATTTCTGTTGAAAGCGTATAGGGGAGTATTTCAGTAAAATAAGAAAAATATATACACACTGCACTGTTGCAGTTATTTCTGGCGAAAGTGTATAGGGGCATATTTCAGTAAAAAACAGGAAAATATATACGCACTGCAATGTTGCAGTTATTTCCGCTGAAAGCGTATAGGGGCGTATTTCAGTAAATAAAGGAAAATATACATGCACTGCACTGTTGCAGTTATTTCTGGTGAAAGCATATAGGGATGTATTTCAGTAAAAAAAGGAAAATATATATGCACTGCACTGTTGCAGTTATTTCTGGTGAAAGCATATAGGGGCGTATTTCAGTACTTCAAGAAATATACAGTATATACAGTGCCTTGCAAAAGTATTCACCCCCTTGACTTTTTTCGTGTTTTGGTGCCTCACAACCTGGAATTAACATGGATTGTTTGAGGATTTGCATCATTTAATTTACAGCATGCCCACAACTTTGAAGATTTTTTACTGTGAAGCAAACAACAAATAGGACAAAATAACAGAAAAAGTAAATGTGCATAACTGTTCACCCCCCTAAAGTCAATACTTTGCAGAACCACCTTTTGCTGCAATCACAGCTCCAAGTCACTTTGGATAAGTCTCTACGAGCTTGCCACTGGGATTTTTGCCCATTCCTCCTTGCAAAACTGTTCCAGCTCCTTCAAGATGGATGGTTTGCGTTTGTGAACAGCAATCTTTAAGTCTGACCACAGATTTTCTATGGGGTTGACTAGGCCATGCCAACACATTTACATGTTTCACCTTAAACCACTCAAGTGTTGATTTAGCAGTGTGTTTGGTGTCATTGTCCTGCTGGAAGGTGAACCTCCATCCTAGCCTCAAATCACACACAGAGTGGTACAGGTTTTGCTTAAGAATATTCCTGTATTTAGCACCATCTTTCCCTCAACTCTGACCAGTTTCCCAGTCCCGGCTGCTGAAAAACTTCTCCACAGCATGATGCTGCCACCACGTTTCACTGTGGGGATGGTGTTCTTTGGGTGATGTGTTGGGTTTGTGCCAGACATAGCGTTTTCTTTGATGACTGAAAAGTTCAATTTTTGTCTCATCAGATCAGAGCACTACCTCTAAACATTTTGGGAGTCTCCCACATGCCTTTTCACAAAAAAACAAAGTTCCTTTCTGTTTTTTTCCCTGAAAGTAATGGCTTTCTTCTGGCCACTCTGCCATAAAGCCCAACTCTATGGAGCGTACAGCTTATTGTCGTCCTACGTACACATACTCCAGTCTCTGCTGTGAAACTCTGCAGCTCCTCCAGGGTTACCTTAGGTCTCTATGCTGCCTCTCTGATTAATGCCCTCCTTGCTTGGTCTGTGAGTTTTGGTGGGTTGCCGTCTCTTGACAGGTTTGCTGTTGTGACATGTCCTTTCCATTTGGTTATGATAGATTTGATGGTGCTCCTGGGGATCATCAAATATTTTGAATTTTTTTTTATACCCTAACCCTGACTTGTACTTCTCAACAACATTGTCCCTTGAGAGTTCCTTGGTCTTCATGGCAGTGTTTGGTTAGTGATGCCTCTTGCTTAGGTGTTGCAGTCTCTGAGGCCTTTCAAAAAAGGTGTGTACATGTAATGACAGATCATGTGACACTTAGATTGCACACAGGTGGACATCAGTTCACTAATTATGTGACTTCTCAAGGTAATTGGTTGCACCAGAGCTTTTTATGGGCTTACTAACAAAGGGGGTGAATACATACGTACATTCCAATTTTCTGTTTTCTATTTCTAAACAATAGTTTTATTTATATATTTTTCTCATTTCACCTAACCAATTTAGACTATTGTGTTCTGATCCATCACATAAAATTAAGATTAAAAAAACATTGAACTTAAGGCTGTAATGTAACAAAACACGAAAAAAGTCAAGGGAGGTGAATACTTTTACAAGGATGCAATTCACACTTTATTTTTTTCTGGTCAAAGCGTATAGGGTCGTATTTCAGTACAACAAGAAAAATATATTTTCAGCGCATTTCGTCAGTTAATTGTGGCGAAAGCGTTTAGTGGACTATTTTTGTTAGGCTTCAAGTATTTCAGGCAGAGAAGTGCCAGGCCATGCACAGAGGAGTGGCGGGAGCAAGCAGAGGTCGCAGGAGAGTAAGGGGGCGTGGCAGCAGGAGTAGCAACGAGAGGCCCGAACTCCCGGTGTTAACTAGCGGTCGTGCCTTGACCAGCAACCCAGCGGTTCTTGATTGGTTAACTCGGTCATCCCAAGTGACATCAGACACCCCCAGCCAACAGTCAGTGGGTTCGTCAGACACAACCATTAGTAGGCATGGCCCAGGATCAGGCCCTGTGCCCTCACCTGTCCTCAACCTGCCTCTGTCCTTTGTTGTTACCTCAGCCACAGAAGCATTGTATGCTGTGGGCTCAGCTCCACTATACAGCGAGGAGCTACTAGAGGATAGTCAGCAGCTACTGCCCAGCCAAGATCTGGAGGAAACATCCGCCGCTTCCTCCGCTAGGCGCGCAAGTAGTGATGAGGAGAGTGGCACAGGAGCTTGTGTTGCGAGCGGTCAGGAGCTCCTGATCCAGAGATCGTTGAGGAGGACATCAGTGACGTGCAGACACTACTTGATGAGGAAGAAGCCGATCGCACTTGGGAGCCGGGTGCAGATGGGGCTTCATCATCATCAGGAGAAAAGGGTGGCAGCTTGCCTGTGAGGCAGAGGCTGAGCCAGCTGCGTGGTAGCATGGCTGGGAGTCAGCAGGGTTGCAGCAGTTGCAGGTCAGAAGCCAAACAAGCCCGGGATAGACCACCTGCTTCGCAGCAGCCTACCTGCCCGGTAGGTGGTGCAAGGGTTCAAGGAGGCCACGGCGGTAGCAGTCAGTCAGTGCGGACAGTTGGGAGGAAAATCACCTACTCGGCAATGAGGCCATTTTTTTTATTAAGCTGCCAGTGGAGGTTAATGTGGCCACATGTACAATATGTGGGCAGAAGGTGAAGCGTGGCCAGGGTGCCAATGTTGGCACTACGGCCCTGCATCAACATATGCAGCATTGCCATGCAGTAGCATGGGTGAACCGTGGCTCCGATGTGGTAGTCCAGACTGCCGCAGCTACCGCTGCATCACCCAGTGGCACGCACCCGGTTTCAGCCAGTCAAGGCTCCACCACCTCAGCCAACGGGATCTGTCATTCCCATCTTCTGCTGGTCCAGAGGCTCCTGCTCTTCCTAGTCAGTCATTGCGTCAGCAATCGATCACGGAAGCGATTGCCAAGAGACAGCAGTATGTGTGCACAGATCCAACGGCGCAGAAGCTGAACGTGCTCCTGTCCAAGTTGCTGCTGCTGCATTCCCTCCCTTTCCAAGTGGTGGACTCTGCACCTTTCAGAGAACTGATGACTTGTGCCGAGCCGAGGTGGAGAGTCCTAAGCCGTCATTTCTTTGCGAAAAATGCAGTACCAGCCATGCACAAATATGTAGAACAGGTGGGCCAGTCTTTGAGCCTGTCGGTGTCTGCCAAAGTGCTACGGCAGCACCGATGTGTGGAGTTGTAACTACGGTCAGGGACAGTACATGTCATTTACGGCCCACTGGGTGAATGTGGTTCCTGCACAGCCACACCAGCAACTTGGCCAGGTCATGCCGCTTCCGCCTCCACGTTGTCACGCCCTTGGTCCTGCGAAAATGTCCGCCTCTGCCTCCTCATCCTCCACCGTGTCCTCAGCCTCCACTGCAGGGACAAGTCACAGTGCCCCTCCAGCATACCACATGTTCAGGGCTTGGCGGTGTCAAGCTGTTCTGCACCTGTTTTGCCTTGGCGAATGGAGTCACACAGGGGAGGAAATGCTCTGTGTGATACATTAAGAAATCGAATCCTGCTTTTCTCAGTGTCAACTGAAAATCAGAACCATGCTAATCGACAATGGGAAGAACATGGTTTTAGCGCTGCGTCAAGGAAGGCTGAGCCATGTGCCCTGCATGGCACACATGTTCAATCTGGTTGTCAAGTGGTCCCTGAAGTAATCCATCCATCTGCAAGACATCCTAAAAATGGGCAGGAAACTTTGCATGCACTTCAGCCACTCGTACACCGAAAAACACAACCTCCTTGAGCTGCAGCGGCAGAACGGCATCCCCCAACATAGGCTGATATGCGACGTTTCCACATATTGGAATTCTACCCTCCATATGTAGGACCGACTACACAAACTTAGATGTCAGCCAGAGGCAGCTCATGCGTGACACCAGCTGTTTGCTCAGGCCCTTTGAGGAGGCCATGTTATTTGTCAGTCGCCAGAACTATGGAATAAACCACTGCTTCATGTTCTGGAACAGATGCTGGTAACTATGGCTGGTCAGGGGACAGGAGACGTGGCGCCTCGATCTCATGGCCACATGAGCCTTGTGGGGGACGAACTGGAAGAGTAGGAGGAGGAGGGGGAGGAGGACATTGGATCACATCAACGTGTAGCCAAATGGGTGGCTTTTCTACTCAGCAGACAGGAGATGAGCAGCAGCAGCAGCCAGAGGAGCTACAGAGCGATGAGGAAGACGAGACAGAGGACCCGGACACACCGTGGCAGTATGCAGTGAAGATGGAGGCAGGGAGTCCCTCCGAGTAACTTGCACAAATGGCACGATACATGCTCACTTGCTTGTGTAGTGACAGACGAATTGTCACCATTTGGCAGATGGATGACTTCTGGTTCTCCACCTTGTTGGACCCTTGCTACTGGTCTAGAATGGAGGCCTTTTTTACACCCACCGAGAGGAAGGACAAACTGAACTACTACAGAGACATCCTATGTAGTCAGTTGGCCGCTACTTATCTGCGCCATCGTCCATCCTCTCGTAGGTCTGACCGGGGGGCCATCTGCGCTCATGTTCCACTGCCTTGGCTGCTGGGGAGGGGTGGGGTGGCAGAATCAGTACTATCTCCATCAGCAGCAGCCTGAGTCTACAGTCAGATGAGTAGCTTTCTTCAACCGCATAGTGAAGAAACTACTCACCAGCAGCAGATAGACCTGGAGCAGGACCTGAACCAGCAGGTGGTGGCATACTTGGACAGCACCCTGCCACCCAACACTGAAGATCCGCTGTACTACTGGGTAGCCAAACTGGACTTGTGGCCGCAACTAGCAGAGTTTGGAAAAGCTGTCCTGCCCGGCCAGTAGTGTGGCATCAGAGCGGGTTTTTAGTGTGGCGGGGGGCCTTAGTTACCCCAAAGAGTACTCGTCTGTCCACCCAAAATGTGAAGAGACTGACCTTTGTCAAGATGAATCAGGCGTTGATCAGCCAGGATTTCCAACCACTAATTCCTGATGCATCAGACTAGATCATCCATGGTGCCACACCAACACTTTTATAAAAGAGACCGGTTTCTTCTGGCTACCTGCCTCAGCTACTACTCTGCTGCTGCAACCCGCCTGACGCCACACATCTGATGCCAAATGCTCCTTATTTCACCCACCTTCATCGGCGGGTACTGATATTGCCATCCACCGCCCCACTCTGTTACAGGGTCACTTTGTGGTCTCTTGATGCAGCTTCTGCTGCCATCTCCAAACTATGTCTCCTTGCCACTCTGTGGTCTCCTGATGCTGCCGCCACCTCCAAACTGTGTCACCTCGCCACTCTGTGGAAACCTCATGCTGCTGCCATATCCATACTCGGTCACCACTCACTGGAAGCCCCTGACTCCTGGAGAGGTATAGAGTGGGTAGTGGACTTCAGCATAAATGTTGGTACTTGCATCCCCTGTATTAAATGGGGCTCATTTTGGCACCAAAAAATGCTAAAAACGAAAGGGGACCCAGCATGCATGTGGAACCTACACCCCCTGAATTTCATGGTTGCTGTCATGGCACTTAACAGGTAGAAATTAGTGTTAGGTTCCTGTCTTACAGAGATCGCCTTGACGAGCAGCAGACGGGCTCAAATAATTTTGCACAAAATGTATTTGCCAAACATCTCTACTTTATTAGCATAGCATTAGCATTATAATATGTTTTTTTTTACTTTATTTGGTTCGCAGAGAACTGTTGCATTGTATGTTGTGTATTCAGTCATAGCGACGTGCACCTGCGCATTGGGATGTGCTGACCAACCACTTTTGTGTTTTCCTTGTATTTTGCGCTGGAGGTGTGGCTGACTCCAGTCGGTCGTGCACTCCTGACCAGCCTGTCTGCCCCATAGGTTGATTTTAATTAACATGAGCATAAAGCTTAGCCTGCTCCTCCCCACTCACTGGAAGCCCCTGACTCCAGGAGAGGTATAAAGTGGGTAGTGGACTCGGCATGCATGTTGGTACTTGCATCCCCTGTGTTAAATGAAGGCCATTTTGGCACCAGAAATTATAAAAACCAAAGGGGACCCAGCATGCATGTGGAACCTACACCCCCTGAATTTCATGATCACTGTCATGGCACTTAACAGGTAGAAATTAGTGTTAGGTTTCCGTCTTACAGAGATACCCTAGACGTGCAGCAGACGGGCTCAAATAATTTTGTACAAAATGTATTTGCAAGCATCTCTACTTTATTAGCATAGCATTAGCATTATAATATGTTTTTGTACTATATTTGGTTCGCAGAGAGCTGTTGCATTATATGTTGTGTTGTGTATTCAGTCATAGCGAAGGTGCACCTGGGAATTGGGATGTGCTGACCAACCCCTTTTGTGTTTTCCACACTCGGTCACCTTGCTACTGTGGTATCCTGCTGCTGCTGCCATCTCCACATTATGTCACCTTGCCATTCTGTGGTATCCTCATGCTGCTGCCAACTCCACACTATGTCACCTTGCCACTCTGTGGTATCCTCCTGGTGCTGCTGCTACTGCCATCTACACATTATGTCATCTTGCTACTATGTGGTCTCCTGATGCTGCTACTGCCATCTCCACACTATGTCACCTTGTCACTCCGTGGTCTCCTCATACTGCTGCCATATCCACACTGTCACCTTGCCACTCTGTGGTATCCTGCTGCTACCTTCTCCACAATATGTCACCTCGCCACTCTGTGGTCTCCTCATGCTAGTGCTACTGCCATCTCCACATTATGTCAACCTTGCCACTCTGTGGTCTCCTGATGCTGCTGCTACTGCCATCTACACATTATGTCATCTTGCTACTCTGTGGTCTCCTCATGCTGCTGCCATATCCACACTATGTCACCTTGCCACTCTGTGGTATCCTGCTGATGCTGCCGCTATCTCAAAACTATGTCACCTTGCCACTCTGTGGTCTCCTCATGCTGCTGCCATCTCCACACTATGTCACCTTGCCACTCTGTGGTATCCTCCTGATGCTGCTGCTGCCAACTCCACACTATGTCACCTTGCCATTCTGTGGTCTCCGGATGCTGCCGCCACCTCCAATCTATGTCACCTTGCCACTCTGTGGTCTCCTCATGCTGCTGCAATCTCCACACTATGTCACCTTGCCACTCTGTGGTCTCCGGGTGCTGCTGCTGCAATCTCTACACTATGTCACCTTGCCACTCTGTGGTCTCCGGATGCTGCCGCCACCTTCAAACTATGTCACCTTGCCCCCACTGTGGTCTCCTGATGCTGCTACTGCCATCTCCACATTATGTCAACTTGCAACACTGTGGTCTCCTCATGCTGTTGCCATATCCACAATATGTCACCTTGCCACTGTGTGGTATCCTGCTGCTGCCATCACTGCAATATGTCACCTTGCCACTCTGTGGTCTCCTCATGGTGCTGCTACTGCCATCTCCACATTATGTCACCTTGCCACTCTGTGGTCTCCTGATGCTGCTGCTGCTGGTACTGCCATCTCCACACTATGTCACCTTGCCATTCTGTGGACTCCGGATGCTGTCGCCACCTCCAAACTATGTCACCTTGCCACTCTGTGGTCTCTTTATGCTGCTGCCATCTCCACACTATGTTACCCTGCCACTCTGTGGTATCCTCCTGATGCTGTTACTGTCGCCACCTCCAGACTCCGTCATTGTGCCAGTCTGTGGCCTCCTGATGCTGCCGCCACCTTCCGACTCTGTCATTGTGCTATTCTGTGGCCTTCTCATGCTACTTACACCTCACCACTATGTCATAGGGCCACTCTGTGAACTTCTCATGCTGTTAACACCCTCACCACTTCATGATTGGGCCACTATTTTGGCTTTCGGCCTGGCTGACATAATGATTTATTTGATATTTCTTCTGATCTGTCACAAGGAAGGAAAAATGAGACACACAAAGGATCCTGTCTGTGTAGCAGCTGTAAGCTGTAAGGCCTGTATGGTCCCATCAGAATTGGCTTATGATTTGGTAGCCAAAAGTAGGAGTGGGTACAAAACACAGAAGACATGCAAATATTCCATTAACGTGTCATCTGAGTTTTACATCCACTTTTTTCTGGCATTAGCAATACTGATGGATTATTGAGCCAATGCTGACCGAGTGAAGGCATATGTTCCACAGACAGGATCAGTTTTTTGTGGGTTATTGTTCTGACGGATCAGAGGAAGGGCAAATTAACCAGTGACATCAACACAAACTTACTGCTGACACCTTCTCCACTCTGTCCGGCAGAACTCTACTTGTATAAGCGTTTAATTGAACAGGTTCTGTAGACACCTATGTGGAATCAGCTGGCGACGTTGTAAAAGGATTGTGCTTCTTCTTGGCGCTAACATCGACCTGTAAGGCTGAGTTCATACTTCAGTTATGTTGGCCAAATAAGTCAAGTCAAGTGTGCAGTGATTCTAAGAGCGACGCCTGTCATCTGCATAAGGGTGTTTCATTTTGTAATGGAAAAAAATAAAGAAATGTTAAATTCTTGCAGACTTTGCTTACACCCGGTGATGTAAAAGATATATATGTCAAATTTCAAGAAGATTGGATAATATTTAGAGGTTGCACACTTTGATAAGTTTTGTAAAAGTAGGCAAAAAATTAGATTTTTCAATGTTAATTACTTTTATTGGGAAAACTAGAAATCACACTTAAAATAATATTAAAACTAGACACTAAGATTAATAGGTAGTATGATAGGCAAAACATGTGTTATATTAATCAACTTTGAACGATGCAATCCCTTCTTTTGTTAGCTTTTCTGACGACTTTTCTGTGATGCTCAACTACCCTCAACAAGAATCTGGGTAAGTACTCAGAGGCTGTAGCATATCCAAATCATTCTTTGGAGCCTATCGACTTACAATTGCCTCGTGCAAAAAGCAAACATATATGAGGCTGAAATGTGCAACCTGTTTCATTCCTTTCAATTCTCATTGAGGAATATTCAACTGTTTAGTGAAGAGGACAATTTTAAGTGCATAAATTGCCTTTGCCATCCACCTTGCTTAATGCAGAGCCCCATGGATCCTAAAACTGAAGTTGTTTTTAGACCAAACTCCTAGGTACAGGAGTGAGAGTAGTAATAAAAGTGATCAATGTGTGCAACCCCTAAATATTATCCAATCTTCCTGAAATTTGGCATATATATCTTTTACATAACTGAGACTCGGGGCATAAGCAAAGTCATATAAAAATCACATCTGAAAAACCCTAATCTGCATGTCATAGGGACAGTATTATTTTACTATCAAAGCAGACTCCCTATGCATGTGACTGAAAGGCACAGTGTTCTACACCCCTATGTAGCCATTTTTTACTGCGATTTGCCATGAATAAAATCGGATCAAAGCACATTTTTTTCCATAAATTCGGCGAACCGGCCGAATCAATTTTTTTTTTAATTCGCTCATCTTTAACTGTTATACAAGCTGTACACTGACTACTTTACATTGTATCAAAGTGTCAGATCTTCAGTGTTGTCTAACCACTTAAGGACCACAGGTTTATACCCCCCTAGTGACCAGGCCCTTTTTTACAAATCGGCACTCCACAACTTTAGCGGTTTATTGCTCGGTCATGCAACTTACCACCCAAATGAATTTTACCTCCTTTTCTTCTCACTAATAGAGCTTTCATTTGGTGGTATTTCATTGCTGCTGACATTTTTACATTTTTTGTTATTAATCGAAATTTTACGATTTTTTTGCAAAAAAAATGCCATTTTTCACTTTCAGTTGTAAAATTTAGCAAAAAAAACGACATCCATATATAAATTTTTCGCTAAATTTATTGTTCTACATGCCTTTGATAAAAAAAAAAAATATTTGGGTAAAAAAAAATGGTTTGGGTAAAAGTTATAGCGTTTACAAACTATAGTACAAAAATGTGAATTTCCGCTTTTTGAAGCAGCTCTGACTTTCTGAGCACCTGTCATGTTTCCTGAGGTTCTACAATGCCCAGACAGTACAAACACCCCATTTCGGAAAGTACACACCCTAAGGTATTCACTGATGGGCATAGTGAGTTCATAGAACTTTTTATTTTTTGTCACAAGTTAGCGGAAAATGATGATTTTTTTTTTTTTCTTACAAAGTCTCATATTCCACTAACTTGTGACAAAAAATAAAAACTTCCATGAACTCACTATGCCCATCACGAAATACCTTGGGGTGTCTTCTTTCCAAAATGGGGTCACTTGTGGGGTAGTTATACTGCCCTGGCATTCTAGGGGCCCTAATGTGTGGTTAGTAGTTTGAAATCAAAATGTGTAAAAAATGGCCTGTGAAATCCGAAAGGTGCTCTTTGGAATGTGTTCCCCTTTGCCCACCTAGGTGGCAAAAAAGTGACACACATCTGGTATCGCCGTACTCAGGAGAAGTTGGGGAATGTGTTTTAGGGTGTCATTTTACATATACCCATGCTGGGTGAGAGAAATATCTCTGCAAAAGACAACTTTTCCCATTTTTTTTATACAAAGTTGGCATTTGACCAAGATATTTATCTCACCCAGCATGGGTATATGTAAAATGACAACCCAAAACACATTCCCCAACTTCTCCTGAGTACGGCGATACCACATGTGTGACACTTTTTTGCAGCCTAGATGCGCAAAGCGGCCCAAATTCCTTTTAGGAGGGCATTTTTAGACATTTGGATCCCAGACTTCTTCTCACGCTTTCGGGCCCCTAACATGCCAGGGCAGTATAAATACCCCACATGTGACCCCATTTTGGAAAGAAGACACCCTAAGGTATTCCGTGAGGGGCATGGCGAGTTCCTAGAATTTTT
The DNA here is from genome assembly GCF_014858855.1 of Bufo gargarizans. Taxonomy (NCBI): domain Eukaryota; kingdom Metazoa; phylum Chordata; class Amphibia; order Anura; family Bufonidae; genus Bufo; species Bufo gargarizans. The sequence goes on from NC_058084.1 coordinate 148,852,358, forward strand.
TTATTTGGCACAAGTTAGCGGAAATTGATTTTTTTTGTATTTTCTCACAAAGTCTCCCTTTCTGCTAACTTGGGACAAAAATTTCAATCTTTCATGGACTCAATATGCCCCTCATGGAATACCTTGGGGTGTCTTCGTTCCGGAATGGGGTCACATGTGGGGTACTTATACTGCCCTGGCATTTTAGGGGCCCTACAGCGTCAGAAGAAGTCTGGAATATAAATGTCTAAAAAAATTTACGCATTTGGATTCCGTGAGGGGTATGGTGAGTTCATGTGAGATTTTATTTTTTGACACAAGTTAGTGGAATATGAGACTTTGTAAGAAAAAACAAAAACAAACAAAAAATTTCCGCTAACTTGTGCCCAAAAAAAGTCTACATGGAGCCTTACAGGGGGTGATCAATGACAGGGGGGTGATCAGGGAATCTATATGGGGTGATCACCCCCCTGTCATTGATCACACCCCTGTCATTGATCACCCCCCTGTAAGGCTCCATTCAGACATCCGTATGATTTTTTACGGATCCACGGATACATGGATCGGATCCGCAAAACACATGCGGACGTCTGAATGGAGCCTTACAGGGGGGTGATCAATGACAGAGGGGTGATCACCCATATAGACTCCCTGATCACCTTCGTCATTGATCACCCCCCTGTAAGGCTCCATTCAGACGTCCGTATGATTTTTTACGGATCCACGGATACATGGATCGGATCCGCAAAACACATGCGGACGTCTGAATGGAGCCTTACAGGGGGGTGATCAATGACAGAGGGGTGATCACCCATATAGACTCCCTGATCACCTGCGTCATTGATCACCCCCCTGTAAGGCTCCATTCAGACATCCGTATGATTTTTTACGGATCCACGGATACATGGATCGGATCCGCAAAACATATGCGGACGTCTGAATGGAGCCTTACAGGGGGGTGATCAATGACGGAGGTGATCAGGGAGTCTATATGGGTGATCACCCCTCTGTCATTGATCACCCCCCTGTAAGGCTCCATTCAGACGTCTGCATGTGTTTTGCGGATCCGATCCATGTATCCGTGGATCCGTAAAAAATCATACGGACGTCTGAATGGAGCCTTACAGGGGGGTGATCAATGACAGAGGGTGATCAGGGAGTGTATATGGGGTGATCACCCCCCTGTCACTGATCACCCCCCTGTAAGGCTCCATTCAGACGTCCGTATGTGTTTTGCGGATCCGATCCATGTATCCGTGGATCCGTAAAAATCATACGGACGTCTGAATGGAGCCTTACAGGGGGGTGATCAATGACAGGGGGGTGATCAATGACAGGGGGGTGATCAGGGAGTCTATATGGGCTGATCAGTGGTTTATAAAGGGTTAATAAGTGACAGGGGGGATGTAGTGTAGTGTAGTGGTGTTTGGTGCTACTTTAGTGAGCTGCCTGAGTCCTCTGGTGGTCGATCCTAACAAAAAGGACCACCAGAGGACCAGGTAGCAGGTATATTAGACGCTGTTATCAAAACAGCGTCTAATATGCCTGTTAGGGGTTAAAAAAAATCACATCTCCAGCCTGCCAGCGAGCGATCGCCGCTGGCAGGCTGGAGATCCACTCGCTTACCTCCCGTTCCTGTGAACGCGCGCGTCTGCGTGCGCGCGTTCACAGGAAATCTCGGCTTACGCGAGATGACGCCTATTGGCGTTAGCGTAGCCTGGGAGCGCCGCAGAGATGACGCCTTTCGGCGTTAGCGTAGCGGTAAGTGGCTAATAAAAAATATAATGAAATATTTACAAATATGTGAGGGGTGTATGCATTTTTGTGAGATACTGTGTATGTGTATATATATAAAATTGTAGATTCACACTGAAGGCATCAAAACTATGTATTAACACATGTGGAATTATATACATAACAAAAAAGTGTGAAACAACTGAAAATATGTCATATTCTAGGTTCTTCAAAGTAGCCACCTTTTGCTTTGATTACTGCTTTGCACACTCTTGGCATTCTCTTGATGAGCTTCAAGAGGTAGTCACCTGAAATGGTCTTCCAACAGTCTTGAAGGAGTTCCCAGAGATGCTTAGCACTTGTTGGCCCTTTTGCCTTCACTCTGTGGTCCAGCTCACCCCAAACCATCTCGATTGGGTTCAGTTCTGGTGACTGTGGAGGCCAGGTCATCTGGCGCAGCACCCCATCACTCTCCTTCATGGTCAGATAGCCCTTACACAGCCTGGAGGTGTGTTTGGGGTCATTGTCCTGTTGAAAAATAAATGATGGTCCAACTAAACGCAAACCGGATGGAATAGCATGCCGCTGCAAGATGCTGTGGTAGCCATGCTGGTTCAGTATGCCTTCAATTTTAAATAAATCCCCAACAGTGTCACCAGCAAAGCACCCCCACACCATCACACCTCCTCCTCCATGCTTCACGGTGGGAACCAGGCATGTAGAGTCCATCCGTTCACCTTTTCTGCGTCGCACAAAGACACGGTGGTTGGAACCAAAGATCTCAAATTTGAACTCATCAGACCAAAGCACAGATTTCCACTGGTCTAATGTCCATTCCTTGTGTTCTTTAGCCCAAACAAGTCTCTTCTGCTTGTTGCCTGTCCTTAGCAGTGGTTTCCTAGCAGATATTCTACCATGAAGGCCTGATTCGTCTCCTCTTAACAGTTGTTCTAGAGATGTGTCTGCTGCTAGAACTCTGTGTGGCATTGACCTGGTCTCTAGTCTGAGCTGCTGTTAACCTGCGATTTCTGAGGCTGGTGACTCGGATGAACTTATCCTCCGCAGCAGAGGTGACTCTTGGTCGTCCTTTCCTGGGGTGGTCTGCATGTGAGCCAGTTTCTTTGTAGCACTTGATGGTTTTTGTGACTGCACTTGGGGACACTTTCAAAGTTTTCCCAATTTTTCGGACTGACTGACCTTCATTTCTTAAAGTAATGATGGCCACTTGTTTTTCTTTACTTAGCTGCTTTTTTCTAACAGTCTATTCAGTAGGACTATCAGCTGTGTATCCACCTGACTTCTCCACAACGCAACTGATGGTCCCAACCCCATTTATAAGGCAAGAAATCCCACTTATTAAACCTGACAGGGCACACCTGTGAAGTGAAAACCATTTCAGGTGACTACCTCTTGAAGCTCATCAAGAGAATGCCAAGAGTGTGCAAAGCAGTAATCAAAGCAAAAGGTGGCTACTTTGAAGAACCTAGAATATGACATATTTTCAGTTGTTTCACACTTTTTTGTTATGTATATAATTCCACATGTGTTAATTCATAGTTTTGATGCCTTCAGTGTGAATCTACAATTTTCATAGTCATGAAAATAAAGAAAACTATTTGAATGAGAAGGTGTGTCCAAACTTTTGGTCTGTACTGTATATATATATATGTATATATATATATATATATATATACATATATATTTATATATTAGTATATCTTACCAGAACACAGCTTACTTACACTTTCGTCCAAATTTTGTACAAACACATTGGAAAGAAAGTAGTTATTATTGGAAGTAAACATTTGACAAATGTGCACATTAATGCAGATCACTGAAAGGCTTATAAAAACTTACATGAAAGCTCATTTAGCACAAAATTATTTTGGATGGTTCATTGACAGGTCTTTTTAATCTGTATAGCTATCTGTATGTGTGACTGTTTATTTAGTCACTCCCTACTACTTTGTAGCATGTGGCTTTTTAAGAATTACAAAATACATTGACTTTAAATATTTTTCCCTATAAGTTTTAGGGATTTGACCTTTGTACTAACCAAAGTCTTGGCAAGGATAAAGTTCTTGGCAGTTTTCTAGGACAGCTGCCAAGCTTTTAACATTAAGATGCACAAATGTCTACGTGTACAATATATGGGCCCTTAAGCATAACTATATATAGATGTGCACTGTAAGTATTTCTCGAGATTAATAGACATGTATTAGAGAAATCCTCACATTTTATGATTTAAGAACCAAGCACGTGAGCTATATATATTGTATGCTTATAGTGACTCTGGAAACTATCTGTAATCACATGTTTTCCTGCAGATATTTTAACCTTCCTGTGAAAAGATCATACAGGCTGTGATGAAATTCTACTTCGGTTAGGCTCCTGTTCCATTTTCCCAGGAGTCATGAAGAACTTGACAGATCCATGGGCAATGTATCCCTGCAGATCCCTATGGCTTATAAAGGGTTTCTATTTTTGTTTACTAAATAGAATAGAGCAGCATGGCCATCGGAGAGCAAATGTTCACAGAATGCAAATGTGGCTAATCAGGGGAAAATGTAGCTTCTGAAATGCTGCTAAAGACCTGTTTACACAATTATTAGAATTTGCTTAGTGTTCAGTTTGATTCCACCATCAGAAAGACCATTGTTATCCACAGCAATATTAGTATATGTAAATTAACTTTCTTTGTTTTTTCGTTTATTTTTTGTGACTCATGACTGATCAATTCCTTTCTGTTAATCTCTTTAGTTTTCTTTCACGCCTATTTCAAAACCTGATCAGAGTACCATCTATTTTTGAATCTCAAATTTCCTGCTTTCTTTTTCAAAAGTCACATCATCTGTATAGTTGCGTCATACCCTAATACTTTCCCCATATGGAATACTGTTAACTACATGACATGACATGAACAACTAGAATGACATGAAGAACCCAGTAGCACAGTATTTCCACTGGTTTCCTATCTATAGTTAATGATCATAATTTCCTTTTCCCTATTAAATAGTTTGATATCAAGAAAGGGAATATTTCTAATTACAATCTGATGGGTAAAATGCAGGTTCATGTAATTTTTGTTAATGTACCGCACAAGGCGTGTGAATCCCATTTCAGAAGAGTTCCGTACCAAAATCTGATTGTCAATCAATCTGTCATACTATAAAATATATAGCAGAAACCAATTAACCTAATTCATTAAATAAAACTCCCCCCAATGGACCATGTAAATATTGGCAAACAAGGAGGAAAATGTAGTAACCATCAATGCTCCCTTCAACTGCAATAAGAAGGAGAAGTAATTATGAGTGAATAGGAACTCCCCTGACATGAAAAGAAAGTCTTTCAATGCTGGACTATATGTACTGTACTTATCTAAATGTTATTTCAAGCATGAAAGTCTTAAATGGGGTGGAATAGAGGAGAATAGTGCCCTGATATCACATGTGGCCCATTTATACCCCTCCTTCCACTCCAACTTGCTGACCATGTCAAACACATTCTTTGTGTCTCTGATGTGACTGGGGATCTTCTGGGCTAGAGGCTGGAGAAAGTGGTCAACTCAAACCCCAATCGCTCCCCAATATATTAAATCAGTTTCTGCCATATATTGTACGTATGGCAGATTTATTGACAATATGGTTTTGGTACGAAACTCCACTGTAATGGAACTTGCACACTTTGTGCGGTACATTACCAAAAATGACATGAACCTGCATTTTAACAAAAAAATTGCAATAAAAAATATTCCCTCTGGATATCCAACTATTTAATGGAGAAAAGGAAGTTATGACCACTAACTATAGAAAGGAAACCAGCGGTAATACTGTGCTACTGGGTTCTTTGTGTCATTCTAGACATGTAGTTAACAATAGTCCATATGGGGAAAGTATTAGGTTATGACACAACTGTACAGATGATGCGACTTTTAAAAAAGAAAGCAGGGAATTTGAGATAAAAAAATAGATGGTACTGGTTTTGAAATAGGCATGGATGAAAACTAAACAGATTAAGGGCTCATGCACACGACCGTAGGTATTTTGAAGTCTGTAAAACACGGATCTGCAAAAAAAAACAAAAAAAAAAACAGATAACATCCGTGTGAGATCCATGTTGCATCCATTTTTTTTGTGTGGATCTATTGTAATAATGCCTGTCCTTGTCCGACATGTTCTATATTTTTGCGGAACAGACATTCAGAAACGGAATGCACATGGAGTCATTTCAATATTTTTTACGGACCCATTGAAATACCTGTAAAAAAACTGAACAGAAATGGAAAAAACATACGTTCGTGTGCATGAGTCCTAACAGAAAGGAATTGATCAGACACAAGTCACAAAAAATAACAAACAAAAAAGCAAAATAAAAACAAATGACTTTAGTAACCATATACAGCCGTTAATTCACACGAGTTACTAATATAGTACATAGATATCTCCCTATCTTCTTTTGGGATGGTGAAATGCTGGCAATTCTAGAACCAGGGATTAGGGTGGTAAGCAGGAAGGCACCCATACTGGGGACCACACTCTTTCCGAGTCTATTTTTAGATATATCCCAAAAACATTCACACTTGGTTCAAAACTATAGGCTGTTACAAATGTGTCCACAAAGTATCTTATGCTCACATATTAAGATAGACAACTTTTTTTTTTAACTTCTAGTGCTACAGGTAAAAACCATAAAAGCAAAACCTAAATAAATTGCAACACTATAAATGTAATTTATGTAGCAATTTGCAAACAACGTAGTCTTAAATATGTTGGCTGCATGTCTAACAGCCTAAAAACCCCATATGCATAAATGCTTTTCAGATATCTCTAATGAAAAAGTAACCAATATCTCCATGCTAGCCAAACATTTTAAGGCGGTACACAAAGGAAATTTGAATAGCTTGGAAATAATGGGTAATGAAGAATGTTTAATTCACACAGGGGAGGTGACTTGAATAGAAGGATCCTATTGGATTCTCATGTTTAAAACCTAGACAGGATCTGATCTACAGTATGAATACTGAACAACTAAATTGTTGCATTTTTATGTTTTTTTCTTTTGTTCCACATATGAAATGTGATTTAAAATGGTTCCCTATTATGCAGATCCCATCAATTAGTTTAATCATGTAGACATGAGGAAGTGTCTACGTCAGGAGGGTAGTATGGGTTTTAAAATGTGGGTTCAACTCCTGTTAAATCAGGTATGATTAAGACTTTGGTTAAAAGGCATAAACCACAGTACTGGCTCTTGTCTCTGTATATCTTAAATGCTTTAAATTAAAGTGGATTTTTACTGTGGATAACAGTACTGAAAAGCCGGCTTATTTTCATGAGATATCCAGATCCGGGAGTTCCTTGCATCCGGTAAGCAGGAGGCAGGTGAGCTGAAATCATTCACTTTTTTAGTATTCATATTTTCTATCAGTTTCTTTACAATGATTTGCTAATTTGCCAACCTTCGACATAAAGCACGACTCCTCAATATTGATGATGCCTAGGCCTCACCACATGTGGTCAATGCTCATTAGGGCTCATGCACATGACTGTACATTTGGTCCACATCAGATCTGCATTGTTTTCGGATTGGATGCAGACCCATTTATTTCAACGGGGCCGCAAAAGATGCAAACAGCACACAGAGTGTTGTCCACATCCACATGTCCATTCCGTGGCCACGCAAAAAAGATAGAGCATTTCCTATATTTGTCCGTTTTGCAGGAAAGGGTAGGATATTGCTATAGAGGTAAAAAAATAAATAGTGGAATGTGCTCTGCCAGGATCCGTATTTTGTGGATCCGTGATTTGTGGATCGCAAAACACTTTTGGCCGTGTGTATGAGCACAAAAGTCAATTCTGTTGTTAAACTAGTGATTGGTACAGCTAGAGAAATACCTGTGCAGCTAATGGTAACATCTGCCAAAACTGGGGGAAAGTGGGGGTTGTTACTTCTAAGGCCCATATCACATACGTGTGGAAGATGCTAGAAATGCTCTCATTTAGAAAATAAAAATACCGCATCTAGACAGAAATTTCAACTGAGAGTGGGCACATTACTGGACTGAGATCAGCAGGATGGTAATTTCAACAAGTTGCCCGAGATCAAATATGAAGACATTGAGGTGAGTGCTTCAATCTGACATTTGCTATGAATCGACACACCGTTAGTGTGATGACCCCTAGTAGTAATACAAGGGACACTAATATAACAGAGATATGTGCAGGACATCTTGCGGCCACATGTGTTCCATCTCAAACTGGCATTTGGAATCACTTACATATATTATCATTACATAAAAAAAAAATTGTCAGTGAGGGTATGTGAGATAATCATGCAGTTTCTACAAAAGTCGCCACACACTAAATAAATAGTAAAAAAAAATTGCATTTAATAATAAATAAATAAAATGATAATACCTGGACCATCCGACTTCTTTTTGATTTCTTCTTTCTCATCACAGTCTATAATAATGTGACCTAGAAATTAGCACAAATTAAACTGAATTACATTATATTATACTGAATTACATTATATTATACATTGTATTTACACTTCTGGATGCTGATCATGGAGAAATGGAGTACCAAGCACTGCCATCTAAGGTTGGCCATACACATGAGATAAAATTCTGACAAACGTGTATGGCAAGAACACCCAAATTTAGCCATGCATTTACCATTGTGATCACAATGACTCCCTGAATGGTCAGTTTAGTCTGGCATGTGGGATTGATTGTACGACGGATCTGTCGCAATGTGGCCAGATGTATGTCCATTCCTAAAGACTTGTAAAGATAAACAGAATGCTGCAGTCAAAACGGTCTCTGTTGAAAAAACTGAAAATGGCTGGCTGGCCCTGTCTGCTATCAAGATCTCGCGCCTGGGCCGTAACGGTATTCAGTCGGCGCAGGCGCACTGAGAGGCGGACGCTTGCTCGCTCGGCCGCTCCATCCTCAATGCGCCTGCACCGATGACGTCATCAAGTACACCCGGAAGAGAAGACGCCAGCGATGCCGGCGTCTTCTCTTCCGGGTGTACTTGATGACGTCATCGGCGCAGGCGCATTGAGGATGGAGCGGCCGAGCGAGCGTCCGCCTCTCAGTGCGCCTGCGCCGTCTGAATACCGTTACGGCCCAGGCGCGAGATCTTGATAGCAGACAGGGCCAGCCAGAGGAAAATCGCGTTCGCTGGCCTGTCAATCAACATGCAGAGGGGGCGTCTTTAGGATAGGAGGATGTGGCTGCTACCAGCAAGTAGCCGCCCTACTTGCTGGTAGACAGGTAATTAGCATATTATAAAAGTACATTTTTAGCTGAATCTACTGAACCAAAATGATTAATTACATTATGTATGGATAAATCGCAGTATAGGGATTATAAGTACACACAAAAAAAACTGTTTAGTGGTGTGACAGAAGCCCTTCAAGTCTCAATGTTGCATCTCCACACCAGGTAACCCCTAGTGTACTTTTATAGACACAGATGTGCACCAAATTGAACTTGTGCCAAATATATTATTACTGTGCACCATTTCAGAAATTTGGCGCAACCTCACATAGCAGAGACAGTGGTAAAACTGACACAAAACACTGCAAATTATAAATTCCCCCCCTCCCCCATACATTTTAAGACTACATTCTTGTTTTATTTGAAAGTTTCTCATTGATTTTAATCAGTGGAAAGATGTCACTGAATGGTATGCAGCATCTTCACTATATATAATAATTAGACATAGAGAATATTATAAAGGGTATATTGAAAGTACAGTGGCATGCAAAAGCTTGTTAATGTGAACAGTTAAGCAAGTTGAAGATGAAATGATCTCCAAAATGCATAACGTTAAAGATAACACATTCCCTTTGTATTAAAAAAAAATATTTTCATATTTTACATTTTCAAAATAACAAAAAGGGAAACGTGCCCAAGCAAAAATTTTGGCACTAGTACCTAGTAGCACCCCCTTTGGCAAGTATCACAGCTTGTAAAAGCTTTTTGTAGCCACTGGCAGCTATGAGTCTTTCAATTCTTGTTTGATGAATTTTCATCCATTCTTCCTTTCAAAAGTCTTCCACTTTTGTGAGATTCCTGTGCCAACTTGCATGCACTGCTTTTTTTTAGGTCTATCCACAGATTTTCAATGATGTTCAGATCAGGGTACTGTGGGGGTCAAGGTAAAACCTTAAGTTTGAGCCTTTTGAAGTAGTCTATTGGGGATTTTTTGTTTAGGATCATTATCCATTTATAGACACGATCCTCCTTTCAACTTCATCTTTTTTACAATTAGTGTTATGTTTGCCTCCAGAATTTGCTGGAATTTAATTGAATCTATTCTTCCCTCTACCCGTGAAATTTTCCCCGTGCCATTGGCTATAACACAACCCCAAAGCATGATTGATGCTTAATGGTTAAAGAAGTGTTCTTTTCATGAAATTCTGTGCCCTTTTTTCTCTTAAAATACCTTCGCTGTTTTTGGCCAAACAGTTTGACTTTAACCGCATTGGTTCATAGGACTTGTTTCCAAAATGCATCAGGCATGTTTAGACATTGTTTTTCAAACTGAATTTTGTGGTGAGGATGCAGGAGAGTTTTTATTCTGATGACTCTTCCATGAAGGCCATATTTTTGCAGGTCTCACTGAACAGTAGGACAATATGTCACAACTCCAGAGTCTATTAAATATTCTCGAAGGACCTGTGCAGTGAAGCAGGGATTCTGATTTACCTTTCTAACTTTCCAACGAGCAGCTGTCTCAGAAATCTTTTGAGGTCTTCCAAACGTTCTTTGACCTCCACTGTTCCTGTCAACTGCTATTTCTTAATTACATTTCAAACAGAGAAAACCTGAAAACACTTTGCTATCTTCTTATAGCCTTCTCTTGCTTTGTGGGCCTCAACCATTTTCATTATCAGAACATTAGGCAGCTGCTTAGAAGAACCCATGGCTGCTGTTTTTTGGGACAAGGTTAGAGGAGTCTAGGTATTTATAAATATTTAAAGTATAACTGTCATATACAGTACAGACCGAAAGTTTGGACACACCTTCTCATTCAAAGAGTTTTCTTTATTTTCATGACTATGAAAATTGTAGATTCACACTGAAGGCATCAAAACTATGAATTAACACATGTGGAATTATATACATAACAAAAAAAGTGTGAAACAACTGAAAATATGTCATATTCTAGGTTCTTCAAAGTAGCCACCTTTTGCTTTGATTACTGCTTTGCACACTCTTGGCATTCTCTTGATGAGCTTCAAGAGTTAGTGACCTGAAATGGTCTTCCAACAGTCTTGAAGGAGTTCCCAGAGATGCTTAGCACTTGTTGGCCCTTTTGCCTTCACTCTGCGGTCCAGCTCACCCCAAACCATCTCGATTGGGTTCAGGTCCGGTGACTGTGGAGGCCAGGTCATCTGGCGCAGCACCCCATCACTCTCCTTCATGGTCAGATAGCCCTTACACAGCCTGGAGGTGTGTTTGGGGTCATTGTCCTGTTGAAAAATAAATGATGGTCCAACTAAACGCAAACTGGATGGAATAGCATGCCACTGCAAGATGCTGTGGTAGCCATGCTGGTTCAGTATGCCTTCAATTTTGAATAAATCCCCAACAGTGTCACCAGCAAAGCACCCCCACACCATCACACCTCCTCCTCCATGCTTCACGGTGGGAACCAGGCATGTAGAGTCCATCCGTTCACCTTTTCTGCGTCGCACAAAGACACGATGGTTGGAACCAAAGATCTCAAATTTGGACTCATCAGACCAAAGCACAGATTTCCACTGGTCTAATGTCCATTCCTTGTGTTCTTTAGCCCAAACAAGTCTCTTCTGCCTGATGCCTGTCCTTAGCAGTGGTTTCCTAGCAGATATTATTCTACCATGAAGGCCTGATTCACACAGTCTCCTCTGAACAGTTGTCCTAGAGATGTGTCTGCTGCTAGAACTCTGTGTGGCATTGACCTGGTCTCTAATCTGAGCTGCTGTTAACCTGCGATTTCTGAGGCTGGTGACTCGGATGAACTTATCCTCCGCTGCAGAGGTGACTCTTGGTCTTCCTTTCCTGGGGCAGTCCGCATGTGAGCCAGTTTCTTTGTAGCGCTTGATGGTTTTTGTGACTGCACTTGGGGACACTTTCAAAGTTTTCCCAATTTTTTGGACTGACTGACCTTCATTTCTTAAAGTAATGATGGCCACTCGTTTTTCTTTACTTAGCTCCTTTTTTCTTGCCATAATACAAATTCTAACAGTCTATTCAGTAGGACTATCAGCTGTGTATCCACCTGACTTCTCCACAACGCAACTGATGGTCCCAACCCCATTTATAAGGCAAGAAATCCCACTTATTAAACCTGGCAGGGCACACCTGTGAAGTGAATACCATTTCAGGTGACTACCTCTTGAAGCTCATCAAGAGAATGCCAAGAGTGTGCAAAGCAGTAATCAAAGCAAAAGGTGGCTACTTTGAAGAACCTAGAATATGACATATTTTCAGTTGTTTCACACTTTTTTGTTATGTATATAATTCCACATGTGTTAATTCATAGTTTTGATGCCTTCAGTGTGAATCTACAATTTTCATAGTCATGAAAATAAAGAAAACACTTTGAATGAGAAGGTGTGTCCAAACTTTTGGTCTGTACTGTATATATATATATATATATATATATTTATATATTAGTATATCTTACCAGAACACAGCTTACTTACACTTTCGTCCAAATTTTGTACAAACACATTGGAAAGAAAGTAGTTATTATTGGAAGCAAACATTTGAAAAATGTGCACATTAATGCAGATCACGGAAAGACTTATAAAAACTTACATGAAAGCTCATTTAGCACAAAATTATTTTGGATGGTTCATTGACAGGTCTTTTTAATCTGTATAGCTATCTGTATGTGTGACTGTTTATTTAGTCACTCCCTGCTACTTTGTGTCCAAACTTTTGGTCTGCACTGTATATGAAAATTGAAATTAGGGTCTAAGTGTGACAGTTATCCTTTAAAATTTGCATCACCTGGCCTTTCCTAGTGATGATTGTGAACAAGCCTTAACCCTAACAAGCTATGTAAGGTCTGAACCTGGGTTATCTGAGTGCTCAAATCTCCTTGGGTTCCCATACTTTTGTAAGGCACTACTAGCCTTTTGTTACTCCAAAATTGTACAAAACTTGTACTAAAAATAATACACTGATATTGCTTAAAATGTTTAAAAGCATGTTTCATATTTAAAGAGGACCTTTCATTGGTCCAAACATTGCAAGATAATTATCAGGCTACATAGAGCGGTGCCCAGGGATCTCACTGCACTCACTATTATCCCTGGGCGCCGCTCCGTTCGCCCGCTGTGTCCTCCGGTATCTTCACTGAATTGGTTCCACTATGCGGAGTCTGCCCTGTTTCTCCCTGGGCGTTCCTTCTCCCAGGCTGTAGCACTGTCCAATCGCAGCACAGAGCTTACAGCCTGGTAGTTTTTTTTCCCCTGGGCGATGCTCTATGTAGCCTGATAATTATCTTGCATTGTTTGGACCGATTAACGGTCCTCTTTAACTTCATGCCTTTTGGAGATCATTCCAACTTGCTTAACTGTTGACAATAATAGTAATTTTGACTCCCAAACTTTTGCATGTCACTGTATATACTGTGGGAAGACAAAATGCAAACAAGTAAAAGCAGGTGAAAAAATGTAAAGACTGTAGATAGATGTCAACAAAGCCATCAGTGGAGAGAAATATAACAGAATCTGGCACGTTTTGTCAATCACCAAAATATCCACATTCATATCTGTCCAAATTTGTTCTTATACAGCTAGCGCAGCCAATTTAGGGGGCACTGCTTTACAGTACTAGTGAGAGAAACAGGACAGGGAGGATGAAGATGGAGGATCACAAGAACTAGGACGGGGCCCTGGCCGGTAGGCTTGCCCACAATGCTTTGCTTTTTTTTTCAGAAACCAGTAACAAAGCTTCTACCGTTCATAAGCTTGCAATAGGCATATTTCCCAGCATCACTGGCAGCATATATTTTGCTGCATACGCTGCATAATTGCACCTTTTTCCTTCCAATAACCTGCTGCAAAGCTAATACAGTGTGCAATTTTTCTACAGTAAACACATTTATTTATTTTATGCACTTATATAGCACTACTATATTCTGCAGCGCTTTACAGACATTAGGATCATGCTGTCCCCAGTAAAGCTAACAATCTAAGCATGTGCAATAGGCACATTTTTGTGTGTCAACAGCAGTATATGCAGGGATTTTTGTCGCAGCCAGTTTTTTTCCCCATAAAACATGTTGCAAACCTTCTCTATTTTGTCAGTGTACAAATAAACATATTTTCCAGCATCACCAGTACCATATATATTTTTGTCCAATTGTGCATCATTTTCTCAAAACAACTGTTGAAGATTTTATTACAAATATTCTATTTAGCACAGAGTAGTATACTTAACTTAGGATATTGCTCTGCATTACATTTACTGTATATTGAAATACAGTGGTGCTTGAAAATTTGTGAACCCTTCAGAATTTTCTACAATTATGCATAACGGTGAACTATAGCTACATTATATTTTTTGCACAAGTCCTAAAAGTAGATAAAGATACCCAAATCAAACCAATAAGTGAAAAATTTTAGACTTGGCCATTTTGTTATTGATAAAAATTATCCATTATCACATATCTGTGAGAGGCAAACCTATGTAAACCTTTAGGATTAGCAGATAATTTGAAGGCGAAATTAGAGTGTGGTATTTTCAATAAATGGGATGACAATCAGGTGTGATTGGGTGATGTGTTTGATTTAAAGAACAGGGATCTATGAAAGTCTGATCTTCACAACAGATTTGTAGAAGTGTATTAGTGCACGAACAAAACAGATTTCTGAGGACCTCAGAAGAAGAGTTGAATTTCAGGCTGGAAAAAGTTACAAACCCATCTACAAAGACTTTGGACTCCACCAATCCAGTCAGATTGTGTACTAATGGAGGAAATTCAAGACCATTATTACCCTCCACAGGAGTGGTCGACCAGCACAGATTATGCCAAAAGCAAGGCATGTAATAGTCTGCAAGGGCACAAAGAAACCTAACGTAACCTCTAAGCAACTAAAGGCATTTCTCACATTAGCTAATGTTCATAAATTCATTATCAGGAGGACACTGAACAACAATGGTTTGCATGGAAGTTCTGCAAGGAGAAAGCCTCTGTTCTCCAAAAAGAACATTGCTGCCTGTCTGCAGTTTGCTAAAGATCACCTGGACAAGCCAGAAAGCTATTGGAACAATGTTTTGTGGACACATGAGGCCAATATATAACTTTTTGGTTTAAATGATGTGTTATGTTTGGAGAAAGGAAAACACTGCATTCCAAATTTAGAACCTCATCCCATCTGTGAAACGCAGTGGTGGTAGTACCATGTTTTTTTTGCTGCACCTGGCCCAGGATGGTGTGCCATCATTGATGGAACAATACATTCTAAGTTATACCAGTGAATTCTAAAGGAAAATGTCAGGACATTTGTCTGTGAATCATGCAGCAAGACAACAACCCTAAACACACAAGTCTTTTTACCAAAGAAGAATAAAGTTAAAGTGTTGGAATGGCCAAGTCAAAGTCCTGACCTTCATCCCATAAATGTTGTGGAAGGACCTAAAGTGAGTAGTTGATAGAAATAAACCCTTAAACATGACATAGTTTAATCTGTTTTATATAGAGGAATGGTCTAAATTTCCTCACAGCCGATGTGCAGGACTATTTAACAATTACTGGTAATGCTTAGTTGCAGTTATTGCTGCACAAGTGGGTCACACCAAAACCTGAAAGAAAAAGGTTTACATACTTTTGCCACTCACTCATTGTTGGATCATTTATCTCAATAAATACATGGCCAAGTCAAATATTTTAGACTCATTTATTGTATATGTTTTTTTTATTTTACTTCTAGAACTTGTGCGAAAATCTGATGTACAGGTGAAACTCGAAAAATGAGAATATTGTGCAAAGTTCATTTATTTCAGTAATGCAACTTAAAAAGGTGAAACTAATAAATGAGATAGACTCATTACATGCAAAGCGAGATATTTCAAGGCTTTATTTGTTATAATTTGGATGATTATGGATTACAGCTTATGAAACCCCAAAATCACAATTTGGAGGTACCCTTTGCTTAGGGGGTATGGATTTAGTAGCTGACTAGAGTGTGACACTTTGAGCCTAGAATATTGGACCTTTTCACAAAATTCTAATTTTAAGCTGCATTAATGCAATTCCTTTTAATTTGCATTACTGAAATAAATGGACCTTTGCACAATATTCTAATTTTTTGAGTTTCACCTGTAGTTTTAGGTCACATTTATGTAGAAATATAGAAAATGGAGACCCAAAAGCTGTGTCAATCATCGTGCAAGCTTTATTGGCGGAAGTGGTGCTGGCAGAAATGATGTCATTGTTGCTGGTTGAAACCACTATGTGGGTATCTCGCATATGGTAACTTTACTCCACAGTGCTGGCCATAATCATATTTGACTATGTCCAATTGTAATTTATTTGCTAAAAATTGTTTCAAATTGACTCATCTTCAAATAATTGATGAAAATTTTCCCCAAGTTCCAGGTCTTCACCAAAATTGCTTAAAACTGTCTTGTCCTCAAAAACTTGAAGGTTAGGTTCACACGTGACTGAAAATCTGTAGTGTTTCTGCTTGTAGTCTGCAGCAGAAAAATGTGGTGTACTTTTTGTTGCTGATTTTGTTGGTGAAATGCTGCCGATTAAATGCTGGTTTCAAACGTTGCACTGGAATGGGTAAAATCCGCAATGAAAATCACGGGTCAAACTTTACATGCTGCAAATGTAAAATCTGCACCACACGTCAGTTTCTGCTGCTGATTTTTTAGCACTAAAATCTGCGACAGCGTGTGGATACAGCCTAAATAGTGTTTAACAAAATTTATAAAAATTGTCTGCCCAAAAATCCGTTCTCTCTAGTGTTCCTGCAGATACCAAACCATTGTCATCTGCAAGCTCTATTTTACAAGATTCTTTTTTTAAAACAAAATGGATGAAAATTATTTTTCCAAAAAAATCGATTCTCTCTAGTGTGCTTGCATATATCAAACCATTGCTGTCTGCAAGCTCTACTTTGTCCAATTGAATTATTATTATTTTCAATCGTCTCCTATTAACACCTCTATGTTTGTGCCGGTCTGGCTTTAACTACAGGCTCTTTTCCACTTCCTCCCTCTACGTCTATCTCAATGGGCTTCCTCCCATTCTTAACAGAAACAGGGCAGTGCAGTTCTTACACTCCATCTTCCTCTCTTCATATGTGTAAACTGCAGCATTGTCAAGCTGTTTTAGAATGCATGAGCCTGGGTGAGAGAAGCCACACAGCGGATCAGTTGATCATCTGCATCAAGCAGTAAATTTCCCTCTAGATGTCTCCCCTCCAACTCCAAGGTGGTCAGCAAGAATGGCAGGGACATTGTAGCTGCTCTGCATGTGGGGAAAATAACACATGCTCCTTGCAAGGCCCACATGATGAATTTAGTGGTACAATGCTTTTTAAAAATAGTATTGTGGCTTGCACAATACAGTGGAGTGTATTTCAGCCATTCTTCTGTGGCTAAGAACACCCTCCTGAATTTGCAGCAACAGAATGGTCTGCTTTTCAATTGCTTGATCTGTAATGTTCCAACTTGCTGCAGTTCCAACTGGAATATGCTGGAGCATCTGTAAGAGCAGCATAACGTCATTAAACGTTACAACATGCACACTATCTATTATTCCACCTTTCAGACCATACCCCCCCACTTGCTCCGCGTGTGTAATTTATCCTTACAAAACTGTGCTCTCTCAACCGATATGACAAATGCAATGATTACTATCATACCCAAAGAAGGCAAAGACCCCCCTCATGTGCTAATTACCTCCCCATATCACTCCTAAACAGAGATCTAAAACTCCTGGCAAAGATGCTTGCAACAATAATCCAATTCTTTGTTCCCAACTTAATTCACTATGATCAGGTGGGCTTTGTAAAGGGGTGGGAGGGTAAAGATAATACAACAAAAATTCTAGACGCCTTTTACTAGACCGCCTATAAAAACCAGCCACTGGTTCTCCTAGGCACTGATGCGGAAAAAGCTTTTGACCGCATAGACTGGTCTTACAATAAACACACACTACACAAATTTAATTTCCCTGCCCTGTATATACATGCCATTTTCGCAATGTACAACAACGCTTCCGCCACAGTTCTAGTAAACAACCTTACCTCTTCCCATTTCCTGATTAAAAATGGAACACGCCAGGCCTGCCCCCCTCTCCCTGCTCATCTTTGTCCTAGTTATGGAAACTCTCATGCAAGCCCTAAGACAGGAGAGCAACATTCAAGGTTTGAAGATTGGTCCCCAAGAATTTAAACTTGCCGCCTTTGCTGATGACCTCCTAATTTCCACCACTAACCCTCTTATATCCATGCCCTTGATAATCTCTCTACTTAATAAATTTAGTTCTCTATCCAACTTCAAAATTAATCCACAAAAATCACAAATCCTGCATACTGGCCTATCCCCAACACTTAACATATTTAGGTATCAAAATAAACCCCCCCTTCTGAAATCCAACACCGCTCAATTGGACTCATTGGAAGGCCACCATCTTTCTTGGTTTGGCAGAAAAAATATGGTAATGTCTTTAGTCATCCCTAGACTTACCTATCTCCTCCAGGTATTACCCATTACAATTCCCCGTTCCTTTTTCAGAAAATTAAATAGCCTTCTTCGCCAATTTCTGTGGCAAGGAAAGAAGTCCAGAATCTCGCTTTCCACCCTAACCAAACCAAAACATTTGGGAGGTATAGGTTTGCCTGACCCTGAATTATACATGAAATCCATCCACCTTTGTAAAGCAATAGATTGGATCCGAACTCCTTCCCATAAACTTTGGCTCTCAATAGAGAATGTCAACTTTAACTCTTCGTTCAGGTCCTTGTTGCTGGCAGATAAACCACTCACAGCCCTATCCTCAATACCTAACCCCATGATACGATCCACTATTAAGGTATGGAATTGGTTCTCCTCTAACTACCGTGACCTATTGCCTCTCTCCCCCCTCCTCCAGATTAGAGATTTAATATCTCTAGGAAGGAACAATGCAAGTCACCTGTACATTCTAAATGGTAAAACACTCGGTAACACTGACATGGAAAAGGATCTAGGAATTTTAATAAACAGCAAACTAAGCTGCAAAAACCAGTGTCAGGCAGCTGCTGCCAAGGCCAATAAGATAATGGGCTGCATCAAAAGGGGCATAGATGCCCGTGATAAGAACATAGTCCTACCACTTTACAAATCCTAGTCAGACCACACATGTACTGTGTACAGTTCTGGGGCCCTGTGAACAAGGCATACATAGCAGAGCTGGAGAGGGTCCAAAGGAGGGCAACTAAAGTAATAACTGGAATGGGGCAACTACAGTACCCTGAAAGATTATCAAAATTAGGGTTATTCACTTTAGAAAAAAGATGACTGAGGGGAGATCTAATTAATATGTATACATATATCAGGGGTCAGTACAGAGATCTATACCATCATCTATTTATTCCCAGGACTGAGACTGTGACGAGGGGACATCCTCTGTGTCTGGAGGAAAGAAGGTTTGTACATAAACATAGAAGAGGATTCTTTACGGTAAGAGTAATGAGACTATGGAACTCTCTGCCTGAGGAGGTGGTGATGGTGAGTACAATAAAGGAATTTAAGAGGGGCCTGGATGTATTTCTGGAGTGTAATAATATTACAGGCTATAGCTACTAGAGAGGGGTCGTTGATCCAGGGAGTTATTCTGATTGCCTGATTGGAGTCGGGAAGGAATTTTTTATTCCCCTAAAGTGGGGAAAATTGGCTTCTACCTCACAGTTTGTTTGTTTTTTTGCCTTCCTCTGGATCAACTTGCAGGATGACAGGCCGAACTGGATGGACAAATGTATTTTTTCGGCCTTATGTACTATGTTACTAAAAGAGTTTAAAATATCAACTCCACTCGAGCTCAGGACATCTTCTACCCTTTAAACTGACCTCTTGGATAGTGATGGTTGTGTTATCTCTAAATCAGAGCTCGCCTCCACCCTAAATATCTCACCCACCAACTTCCTTATTCTCAAATTCCTTAGAGCTGAGATAACCTTGTAGTCTATTTCTCCACCCATTCAAAGCTCTCCTACTTGGCTTGAAAACCTGCTAACTAATGTCTGTTATCCCCCCAAATTGATCTAATTTCTCTACAAAAAACGTAATCTCTCTCCCATAAAGATTAAACCGGCCTTTGTTGGTCTATGGGAAAGAGATTTAGGTAGACAATTCTCTGATAAAGAGACCAATACTCTCCTTAACATTCCACATCAACTCAAGGTGCGTCCAGGTACAGGAGAAAAGATATAAAATATTGTCTAGGTTGTACAAAACTCCTGATAAAATAGCTTTCCTGTACCCCGACGTCCCCGATAGATGTTGAAGATGCGGCTCTGAAAGATGCACCTTCATGCATATTTGGTGGAATTGACCTCCAATATCTACATGGTGGAAACAAATCTTCCACATAAGCAATACTATATGTAACTCTAAGTCCCCCTGTACCCCTGCAATTGCCCTTTTATCCATTGGCATAGTAAATGCTGGTAAACAAAAAACCTCTCTGATATCCTGCCTGCCTCCTAATCCCTGAAGTGGCGCTCTGCTGAAATCCCCTCCATTGAACAATGGAAAAATAGAGTAGACCAACTTTATCGCTTAGAAGAACTCTCTAACTGGGAATTAGGGACAAGAAATAAGTTCCTCTCTACTTGGTCCTCTTGGAGGAATTACAGACATTTCTCATAACTTGTCTGGCCTTCCAAGTCTTTTACACATGTACCTATTTCAACCTTATAGAAATATTGTTCCTTTTGACTTCTGCATAAACACACTTCTAATGTACCCTCTCACTACTTTCTGTATAACCATATTTAGATACTCAATTGGTGTCATTGTTAGGGTCCATTCACACGTCCGTTTTTTCTTTCCTGATCTGTTCCGTTTTTTGCGGAACAGATCAGGACCAGATCAGGACCCATTCATTTTCAATGGGTCCTGGAAAAAATCGGACAGCACAATGTGTGCTGTCCGTTTCCGTTGTTCCGTTCCGCATGTCCGTTTAAATATAAAACATGTCCTATTATGTTCCTGAAAAATCGGATCCTGGTACAATGCAAAGTCAATGGTTCCGCAAAAAACGGAAGACATTCGGATGTCATTCCGTATGTCTTCCGTTTTTTGCGGAATCCGTTCCTGGAAACACATAGCAAATATTTATTTTATTTTTTTCAAAGAAATCCAAACAACTTTATTTGATTATTGAAATGTATACATGTTTCCGTTTTTTGCGGATCCGCAAAAAACGGATGACATACGGATGACATACGGAAACATTTTCAGGAACAACGGATCCGCAAAAAACTGACCGAAATTCGGATTATATAAAAATACTGACGTGTGAATGTAGCCTTAACCTGATTTCTTACAAAATATTTGTTACTCAAATTACTATAACCTCGTGTTCCTGAAAAAGTATTTTTGTCTAAAATCAATAAAAATTGTTAATATAAAACAAAATACATTACAACATGCACAATACCAGTACAGAAGGAAACGTGTTATTTTGAGCTCAGGCAGTAGCAGCTCATCAGGGAAATGTGCCATGTACTCAGGCCCTTTGAATCGGCCAGCAGATTTGTGAGTAGGTGCAACAGTGACATCAACTATGTCATCTCCTTGTTATTTATATTACAGAAAACACTCACACTGATGCAACAATGGATTTTTCTCATGCACAGATAAAGGATTTGTCTGGCTAGGAGGCCCTTCTCTGACCCCCTGCTTCTGCTATGACAAGTAGTAGAATCTGCAGCAGCACTAACGGCAGCCAATTCAGTTTGATGAACATGATAAAGCAGTTTTTTTAAGTGCCGCATCAAGCTGCTGCACATCAGCAAACAGATACGCACTGCCTGAGCCTGTGGACTTCTGGGAGGCAGATTTGAACAGTGTCTGGAAATGGCCCAGTTTGCAATGGGTGTACAGTCTTGTCCATCCTAAAGTGTACCATTAGAAAGGGTATTCACCGCAGCAGGTGGCGTTGTCACACCCAAGTGGACATTTGTGAAAATGAATGAGGCATGGATCCGTGAGAATTTTCTCACACCTCCGGCTGAGGTCAATGCATAGATCTGCCATTGCTGATAGCTATTTATTGCTGGCTCGATTGTGCCACTGCTACCTATCATGTTTCATACTGTACTACATCTGCAGATGATATTCCCCCTACTGCCACTAGTACTACCCTTACGCAGCTGCGCATCTCCTACCTTGTCTGTGAGGTTCTACATCAACACTGTACCACTGCTTCTCCCGCAAAAAGTTTTTTCAAACCAAGCCACTGCTTTCTCTGATACTTTTTGTTTATAATTAAGGCATGCATCTACCCCCATTAAGGCATTATTATTGAACTATATTTTTTAGAACAAGGCATTGCTTCTTCTGATACTACTGTGTGTGCATGTGTATAAACATGAGCAGCTATATGCCCCTTTATGGAAAAATTGTTGGACCACTTGTTCAGAACAAACACTGTTCTTTCTGACACCATACTGTGTGTTGAAATAATGGCAGGCAGGCTGCCCCAATAACGGAAATTTTTTAGAATTATCTTTATTTTAAAAAGCATAACAAATCCAATAATGCAGTATGTTTATAAACAGACTGTTTGTTAACCCCATCGACCATGTGTTCACCCATCATTATACATGTCAGTGTCACTCTGACATTATTTACTATTGCTGTATTATCTTGAAATTAAAGCACCTTCTATTTGGGTAAATTTATTCATACCAGTATCAAATTATCTAAACGATTTGTTTGAAACTCACTTATCTCTATTAATGATGTTGGTTTAATAGTTTACTCTTAATGTTCTGTAGATCCCTTTTTATATAACTCTTTTGACTTCTGTGGACAGCATGTCCAGTAACATCATATGGCATCTGAGCATGCTGCATTTTATATATATTTCAGGTGAAGATGTCGGTGCAAAGGTTAGTTGCGCCACTATCTGCAACTTTGCCCCGCCCAGGCCAGGTCTAAAACTGTCAGTGTGGCGGAGAAGGGGACAGGCTGGTAGGCCCGTCTGTTACCATTTTCTACGACTGTCTTAGGCGTAGAAAAAGGTCTAAATGTAAGACAGCTCGAAATCTGTCTTACATTTCGAACTGGCGCTGAAGTTATGGAGAGGCCTGCGCCTCTTTATAACTCCAGCGGATCCACCACCAGCTATGGGCATTTATTAAGACCAGTGTCTAAAACGCCAGTCTTGATAAATGTGTCCCTATGGCTGTAATGTATCATGCCTTACTCTAGAATTCTGGTATCAAAATGTTGAAAAATCCTCATGTTGTGACTTTTTGGGTTCACTTGCACAAAAATGTTGTTACTTTTTGCATGTGGAGTAGAAGTAGGTGGATTAGGAGTAGGTGGAGTAGGAAATCTGGATTAGCTTTTTTAGACAAAAGTGTTAAGCTTAAGGATAAGACAAATTTATCAAACATGCGGCACGCAGACTCAATGAAAACTGACTTCAAATATCACACTCATGATTAATTCCCCACCTATATTTATCAAAACAATCCAAGAATTAAACCTTACTTAAACTGTAGATAATTATTATAAATTCTTAATATAATTTTGTGAATATGTTGTTCAGAGCCGTGATAAATACCTTTTGCATTACCTTTCCGTCTCATTTCCCTTTCCTTTTCTTCTTTGTTCTCCTTACGTCTTTGCCTCAGGGCAGTTTTTGGATTAGTGATCCACGCTTGGTAGATAAACTAAACGAAATACAATATTTTTCCAATGAAAACTACAGATACACCTTATATTTGACTGCTTGCTTCAATATGATATCTGTATATGTAAAATATTTTGCTCATTCAAGTGTGGACTAGATTACTGTGTGTTTCAGTCAGGAGTCAGGACCCCTTAAAAAAGAACCACAATTTCTACTGCAAAATGTATTTCTTTTGGATTTATTTAATTTTTTTTGAAAGTGCAAAAATGTTTAATAATTTAATGTAAGGACAGTCCTTTACATATTTATAACATATGTTGACCTTTCTACCGAAATGAAGAAAGCCACAGCACATTAATTTCAGGAATCAACAATTTATTTCCCGAAATATGCATATTTATTGCATTAAAAAAGTGCTATGCTGCAACTTGCTTTATTTTTATAGGTTGTCCTGCACCACTAAGTATGCAAGCAATCTATAATTGAACTTTGGAATCACTGTGCTTCTTCAATCTGCCTATTTCCTCTTTGAAATGTTCACCTTTGACTTTAAAGAGGGCATGTCAACTCCTCTTAAATATTTTAGCGAATACTTCTATAGATATAGAGATATATTATCTATCTCTGCATTGTGCCATTTCTGTCATTCTGGAAATATATGACTAAATTGTCAAGTACAATTCGTTGTGTCAATAGGGTGTGTCCGTCCACAGTCTGCCAGTTAACACTGAATAGATAGGGTCAGAGCATGTAGGGTCAGGCTCAATTGACTCAAGTGAGATGGTAAACCCAGTCATCAATTTGTGCTTCCAAGAAAAACACAAAAATGGCACAAAGTAAAGTTGCTTCACATTTTCTATTTAATTTTATTGGTAATCTACTATAACAGACCTGTCAGGAAAGCTGAAAGGTCCTCTCTAATTAGAATTATATGTTAATGGATTTTTATATTTATATTACTTTTTATACTGCTTTTATATTTGAAAATGCATCTTTATGTCCTTTTTGTTCTGGACAACAGGACTCATGTATCTATCTTGTATAGTTTTCCATTTTAATTTTGTAACATTAACATAGACACATAACTGTGGTTTACCTGATGAAAACGGTTTTTTTCTTTTTTTGATCCAAGG
Organism: Bufo gargarizans; assembly: GCF_014858855.1. NCBI lineage: Eukaryota > Metazoa > Chordata > Amphibia > Anura > Bufonidae > Bufo > Bufo gargarizans. The sequence goes on from NC_058084.1 coordinate 148,877,082, forward strand.
TTCCATTCTCGAGTTCTGATACTTATTCTCAACCTTTTAGTGACCACCCATAAGGCTTTTTTACGGAAGTCACTAAGAGGGCCTTAGGCTCGACCACCGTTTTTTGGAATGCAGCGGGGACCCAGCTCTCACATGAGAGCCACGGTCCTGCTCTAACAGCCTGGACCAGCAGGAGTGCCGATCCGGGCTGTTTAACGCTTTACATGCCACAGGCAATGGTGTCTGCCGCATGTAAAGTGCTGACAGAGGGAGCGGACTCCCTCTATCTCCCATCGGCAACCCGCAAATGCGATCGAAAATCAAGCCCTCACACAACTCCATAGAAAGAAAAATACTAAAGTTATGGGTCTTGGGAAGTGGCAATGCAAAAAGATTTTGTCCTTTTAAATAAAGTTGTAAAAAAAACTATATGCATTTGGTATCGCTGTAACAGTACTTACCCAGAGACTAATGATATTTTTTTATTTATATTGAAAATTGAATGCCGTAAAAGTAGAATTAATAAAAGTTAATCAGAAATTTATGGGTACCCCACAATGGTGCCATCAAAAACTACAACAGTTATATAGACAGAAAAATTAAAAGGTTATAGCTCTTGGAAGGCAACAATGCAAAACGGAAGAAAACGCTTGATCACTAAGGCCCAAAACAGGCTGGTCACTAAGCGGTTAATATGCAAATTAGGCCATTGGTGCAATGAGAGCATCACCATTGTTCATGTTGCACTCAAGCTCAGCTCCTTTCTGTGGCCAGCCCCTCCCTGGCTGCTTTTATTAACAATACCAGGCAGCAAAGCAATGAGAAAGGGGTTGGCCACAGAAAGGAGTGGAGCGTGGGTGCAACAAGAGCAAAATGACCAAAACCCTAACTTGCATATTTAGAAAATGAAAATGTATCACAACTTTAGAATGGAGCCTCGGATCAACAAAAGAAAAGCAGAATTTTAATCAGGTGAACCACATCCATCCGTCCATGCAAAAATTTGATAGGGACAGCACTGGTGACAGATTCCCTTTAAGCCATGTTCAAACATTCAGGAGTTTCAGCCTAGGATCTCTGATAAGGTTTATTTTAAAGATTCACAGCAGATTTGCCTAAGGCAAGTCCAAACTGTGTGAACATGGCCTTATAAGCATAATTGAAGAAGATGTCAGAGTGGCTTGAATACTTCAGTTCAACAAATTCCTTTCACAGTTGAAAAGGCCAGAATTAGGTTGGGGCTACACATGCAGCCAAAAACATCTGTGAAACCTGTCTTCAACTTGCTGTCCAATAAGTATTTTAGAGCTATGATTTGGCTGTAAAAAAAAAGCCAAAATGCAGAAAAGTTGCAGACAAGGTCCAGTTGAGTGGCATGTCATACGACACATTTCAACCCCATTCACAATCTGCTTTACTCCACGTTGGAATCAGCACTGGGGACAAAAAAAAAAAACAATGACAGAATCTGAGGAGTGGTAAAGACAGCTGTCATTGTTGGAGCATGTGATAAATCCTCTTTGCAGTTACTTTTGGCAGTGCTAAGAGAAACAAATTATAACCTTCCATGTACACAATTTCAGCTTATAACATCCTTTGAAGGTTTTATCTATACAGGCCATAAACAGTACAGATTTGAGGGTAGAAAGTCAGCAGCATTTTACATAGCAGCAAAGTGGATAAGATTTAAGCAAATCTCAACCACTCACTGTATAAGGTGCAAATTTAAAATCCAAATTGCAATGTAATAGATGAAATCCGAAGCAAACTTGCAACAAAATCTAACAAATCCGCATGTAACACATGCTGATTTTGTTAAGGATTTGTCACTGATTTTGCCTACATATTTTATCTTAAATGTTATATGGACAGTAAAGTAAATGAATTAAATTTACACAAAGGCCACTACTTGAGGTTTCATGTGGACTAAATGAGGATGAAAAGTTGTAACAAAAAATAACTTTGGAATTAGTCTTTTATCGATATTTGCTGCAATTAAAAACAAGTAAAACACATTATACATTCTATGATAGATTATCATTTGTCCTGACAAATGAAAATCATATTACATGGCATTGCATAGTTTAGAGCAGCATGCATGGTGGAAACAAAAAAAAAACAAACACTGAAATTACCCAGTCATGCATTAGTGCAAGCGACACCTAACATACATGCATATGACAACATAAACACACCTGGTTCTCAGAGAAGCTGGAGTTTACAGAGTTAGTATGTTAAACTGATTTAGCAGAACAATATCAGTTACTAGACACAAGCACTGGAAGCACGTCCCTACATACGAAGAACCAGGAAATCTGACATATACTCAAGTGGGTGAAAATATCTCTTCTTTAGTGATCTACTGAGGCACTGCAAGCCCAATGTTAGTTCATTTCAATTTTATTGTTAAAATCAAGGCAAAAGAACAAACATGAGTGACCATTCAGCCACATACGAACTTTTGTTTATGTCTTGACTCCACCAAACTGTGGCCTGGAATTACCTGACTTTATTGCTGTAAATTTGGAGTAAAGTATGCAGCTCTGCACAGATAACCACACTGAGGTTCTCGGGATGCATACAGATTTGTAGAAATAAAGTGTATAGAGGCGCATATAGTATATACCGCCTAATATTTAAGGGAAACAAAAGTGAGTCAGCTATTAAGCCGAGTAACAATAAAGGGGCATCAATATTTCTTCTAATTTTAAAGAAGGAATTAAATGAAAGAAGAGCTACACTGCCAATGTACTGTCAACATTATTAGTCACGCAACATGGTTCCACATTGAAAGAGGAATATAACATTTTACTCCCCTGTGCCTAGAAAATATGTGATAATCATATGCCCTTGCAATTCAGGATAAGCTCACCACTCATGTTAAAACCTCTCCACAGTTGTTTTATTATATAATAGTCAGCAGAACAGCTTAAGGCCTCTTAAGGCTAATGATCAGGACAAATGTTGAAAAGGAGCCTTCCTAGAAATGCTCTTTATGACAATTGCCTCATGTAAAGGTGTCGCCGATCATCATACATTTGTTGATCAGGTGAACGTCTTGTTGGTGTGATCATCAAAATAATTGTTTTTGGGCAGCAGATCATGCTGTCCAAACAGCGATTTTGCTGCCTAGAAACAATGAATGTGTATGGTAAAAAGCCATCATTGCAGCAATGGTTCGTCCCCATATAGTGGAAGTGATTGCTGCATCTACATGCAACTTTCATCTCTTGTAAAGAGCAGGCAATTACCTGTAACAAACTATTAATTCCTGAAAATTGCCTGTGTGTCTGCGGAGCCTTTACTGAACAATCGTTAACAAAATTTGCAAAAATTGCAGCTAGGTTCTGTCTGGCTAAAATATAGCTGTGTTTCCTAGACTCTGGTAGTCTCTAGAAGTCCCAGGCTTGATAAGAGTCTTTAAGCAGAAGAGAGGAGGGTACAAACCTATTTCTAAATTGAGTTCTACTGTACTTTTACTTTACAAGGTCCACAGTTAGTAACAACAGTAGATTACTTGTCTGCCTTGTGGTTGCTCTTAAAAAAAACATGTCCAAATGTGGGCATTTGGAAATCATGGGGGTTGGGTTTCCCAGCCTGGGACCCCAATTTATGAGCCAAATTTATGAGCTGCTCTGTTAAAGAGAGTTGAAAAACAGATCAAATTAAGATTATGTTCACATGAGTTCACAATAGAAGCCACAATGTTGTTCTGGATATGTTATACAAAATTCTTGCCTTAAAATCTCCAAAGGCAGTGTGAACACACACCAACACTCCAGAGATAAAATAAATATATGTGGTATGTAAATTGAACCCCTTAACGCAAAGCGCCATACATGTACGGCGTGCTGAACAGGTGGGTTCAGGAGCTGTGCCCACCCAATCCGCGGCAGGGGTCTGGCAGTCACTGATAGCTGGACCCCTGCTGTATGCGCCGGCATCAGTGATTTCACCAATGCCATCACATTAACCCCTGCATGGCGGCAGTCAGCGCTGACCGCGGCACGTGCGGGGCTTCAGACGTCTGCAGGGTGTGCATCGGGTCCCCGCGCTGCTGTGACGGTGACACGATGGAAGGGAAGGCATACCGATGCCTTCCTTATGCATCGTGGCTGCCTTCTGGGAGGGCCTGTGAGATCCAGCCCCCTGGATCTCACAGGCAAGCAGGCTGTAAGTGCATTACAGTCTGTAATGCACTTACAGCCAATGCATCACAATACAGAAGTATCGTGATGCGTTGTAAAGGGGCTCAAACCCCAAAAGTTGAAGTCCCAAATTGGGACAAAAAATAAAGTGAAGAAAAGTTAAAATAAAGTACTTTTTTTTTTGAAGTTTAAAAAAAAAAAAAAGCGTCCTTTTCCAAAAAAGTTTAAAAAAATTTGTAAAAAATAGGGAAAAAAATAAGTAGACATACGCATCTGTATCGACTGGCTCAATAAAAATATCACATGATCTAAACCCTCAAGGGAAACCGTCAAAAAAAATAAACACTAAAAGTGCAACACCAAGCGATCAAAAAGGCATATGCCCCCCAAAATAGTACCAATCTAACCGTCACCTCATCCTGCTAACAATAAGCCCCTACCTAAGACAATAGCCTAAAAAATAAAATAAAAATATGGCTCTTAGACTTTGGAGACACTAAAACATGATTTTATTTGTTTCAAAAATGATATTATTGTGTTAAATGTAAAAAATAAATAAAGAAGTGAACATATTAGGTATCGCCGCGTTCGTAACAACATGCTATATAAAAATACTACATGACCTAACCCCTCAGGTGAACATAAAATAGATAAAATAAAAAACGGTGTCAAAAAAGCCATTTTTTGTCACCTTACATCACAAAAAGTGTAATAGAAAGCGATCAAAAAGTCATATGCAGCCTAAAATAGTACCAATCAAACTATCATCTCATCCCACAAAAATGATACCCTACCTAAGACAATTGCCTAAAAAAAAAAAAACTATGGCTCTTAGACTATGGAGACACTAAAACATGATTTTATTTGTTTCAAAAGTGCTATTATTGTGTTAAATGTAAAAAATAAATAAAGAAGTCAACATATTCGGTATCGCCGCGTTCGTAACAACATGCTATATAAAATACTACATGACCTAACCCCTCAGGTGAACATAAAATAGATAAAATAAAAACGGTGTCAAAAAAGCAATTTTTTGTCACCTTACATCACAAAAAGTGTAATAGAAAGCGATCAAAAAGTCATATGCACCCTAAAATAGTACCAATCAAACTATCATCTCATCCCGCAAAAATGATACCCTACCTAAGATAATCATCCAAAAACTGGAAAAAACTATGGCTCCCAGACTATGGAGACACTAAAACATGATTTTTTTTTGTTTAAAAAATATAATTGTGTAAAACTTACATAAATAAAAAAGTATACATATTAGGTATTGACACATCCATAATGATCTGCTCTATAAAAATATCACATGAACTAATCCCTCAGGTGAACACAGTAAAAAATAGAAAAATAAAAACGGTGTCAAAAAGCCATTTTTTGTCACCTTACATCACAAAAAGTGTAATAGAAAGCAATCAAAAAGTCATATGCACCCTAAAATAGTACCAATTAAACTATTATCTCATCCCGCAAAAATGATACCCTACCTAAGACAATTGCCTAAAAAATAAAAAAAAACTATGGCTCTTAGACTATGGAGACACTAAAACATGATTTTCTGTTTCAAAATGCTATTATTGTGTTAAATGTAAAAAATAAATAAAGAAGTTAACATATTAGGTATCGCCGCGTTCGTAACAACATGCTATATAAAATACTACATGACCTAACCCCTCAGGTGAACATAAGATAGATAAAATAAACACGGTGTCAAAAAAGCCATTTTTGTCACCTTACATCACAAAAAGTGTAATAGAAAGCGATCAAAAAGTCATATGCACCCTAAAATAGTACCAATCAAACTATCATCTCATCCCGCAAAAATGATATCCTACCTAAGACAATCGTCCAAAAACTGGAAAAAACTATGGCTCCCAGACTATGGAGACATTAAAACATGATTTTTTTTTAAATATAATTGTGTAAAACTTACATAAATAAAAAAGTATACATATTAGGTATTGACACATCCATAATGATCTGCTCTATAAAAATATCACATGAACTAATCCCTCAGGTGAACACAGTAAAAAATAAAAAATAAAAACGGTGTCAAAAAGCCATTTTTTGTCTCCTTACATCACAAAAAGTGCAAAAGCAAGTGATCAAAAAGTTATATGCACCCCAAAATAGTGCCAATGGAGATACTAAAACATGATTTTTTTTTGTTTAAAAAATATCATTGTGTAAAACTTACATAAATAAAAAAGAATACATTTTAGGTATTGCCACGTCTGTAACGACCTGCTCTAAAAAATATCACATGACATAACCCCTCAGGTGAACACCGTAAAAATATAAAATAAAAACGGTGTCAAAAAATATTTTTACCAATCAAATCAATCAAACTGTCATCTCATCCTGCCAAAAATGAGACCCTACCTAAGACAATCGCCCAAAAAATAAAAAAACTATGGCTCTTAGAATATGGAGACACTGAAACATGAATATTACATTAACTAACCCCTTAAGTGAATACCGTAAAAAAAAAACGTTGTAAAAAAAGCTATTTTTTTGTCACCTTACATCACAAAAAGTGTAATAGCAAACGATCAAAAAGTCATACCCCCCTAAAATAGCATCAATTAAACCGTTATCTCAAACCGAAAAAAATGAGCCCCTACATAAGACAGTCTCCCAAAAAAAAAAAAATATGGCTTTCAAAATATGGAGACACTAAAAAATCTTTTTTTTCTAAAATGCTTTATTATGTAAAACTGAAACAAACAACCAAAAAGTAGTCACATTCAGTATTGTCGCGTCCGTAACGACATGCTCTATAAAAATACCACATGATCTAACCTGTCAGATGAACATTGTAAATATCAAAAAATAAAAACGGTGCCAAAATAGCTATTTTTTTGTTATCTTGCCTCACAAAAAGTGTAATATAGAGCAAACAAAAATCATATGTACCCTAAAATAGTACCAACAAAACGGCCACCTTATCCCGTAGTTTCTACAATGGGGTCATTTTTTAAAGTGTCTACTCTAGGGGTGCATCAGGGGGTCTTCAAATGTGACATGGCAGCTTTCCTTTCCTTCTGCGCCCATACAGCAGTTTACGACTACATATGGGGTGTTTCTGTAAACTACAGAATCAGGACAATAAATATTGAGTTTTGTTTGGCTGTTAATCCTTGCTTTGTTAGTGGAACAAAATTGATTAAAATGGAAAATCTGCCATAAAAGTGAAATTCTGAAATTTAATCTCCATTTTCCATTAATTCTTGTGGCACACCTAAAGGGTTAATGAAGTTTGTAAAATTAGTTTTGAATACCTTGAGGGGTGTAGTTTCTAAAATGGGGTCGTTTTTCGGTGGTTTCTATTATGTAAGCCTCACAAAGATCTGAACTGGTCCTAAAAAAGTGGGGGGTTTTCAAAATTTTTGGTAAATTTTGTATTTTTTTTATAAATAAAAAGGAAATTTTTTGACTCTATTTTACCACTGTCAAGAAGTACAATATGTGACGAGAAAAAAATCTCAGAATGGCCTGGATAAGTAAAAGCGTTTTAAAGTTACTACCACATAAAGTGTCACATTTCAGAAAATGGCCTGGGCAGAAAGGTAAAAAATGGCTTGGTCCTGAAAGGGTTAATATTGGTTTGTGCCCTTTCAACCAAAATATTTATGAAACTGTTATTTTTTCCAGAATAAAAAGGAGCTTAAACGGAATATGTATTAATCATTTTTAGAATTATCTATTTATCCACTTCCTGGGGCATTTTAAGTTTGGTCATTTTGGATTATAACACATTATATCAATAACACCAAATAAGGCATATTGATAGGGGACTTACCACATTGAACATGCTTTCTGAGCTGTTGACAGCATGGTATAGAACAGGAGGAGCTGACCTGACTGATATATATAGTTTTGTGAGAAACTTTCTGTTCATTTGGGGCTTTGAAGTCAAGAAATTGGTCCTATCGGTGACTGACAGCCTTCCTTATATGACTATGTATACAGATATAGCTGTGAATCACTAACAGAACCACCTTCTTGACTTCACAGTACAGAATGAGCAGGACTTTAAATTAATAAAATACAGGTTATACTTATTTTCCCCAGAAAACTATTAATCAGCTTCTTCTCCACTATAACATGCTGCTGGCAGATTTGCATTTTCCTGGCGACAGGTTTCCTTTACACATAAAATCTTTCCCTAGAAGCATCTGAAAAATTGTTATGATGCTTTAACATTGCCTAATCAGCACTGTTAAAACTAAATAGCATTCATACATTTTATTCTATTTGGTTACTACAATTTCTTACCAGCTTCCTGAGAAAAAAAATGAAAGGAAGAAAATTCTGTTCTGACTTCCACCTCTACTGGTACATGCACTAGGATTTACCTTTCATTAACAGTAATAAAGATGCCATGGAAAGAAAACAATGCCTGCATTTGCATTTCTGTACAGACCAAATAGAATTTTGTGTGGGGTATATGGAATTTGCAGTTTTGGAAATGGGTTTCTGGAATATAAAACATGACCAATATTCAGATTCTTGGTACCGATTGCACATCTGCCCATACATCTGAGAAGGAAATGCAGAGGAGGCATTTTTGAGGGGTACAGATTGTTAACGCACTACCCCCTAACAACATTGTGTGCACACACTATTTAAGTTCCTAATGAATACCTTTGCAGCTCTGATTAAATACTGAAGAATTGTTTTAGGCAGTTTAATGACAGACTTTGGCAAGGCTAAAATGGCTGAAGCAAACTTTCCAATAGCTCTCTAAAAGAAGGACAAAGCAATAGGAATTAGTATGAAACAGTGAATATACAATGACCATAGTGTAATTATGAAATAAAGCACATTATAATGTTACAAACCAAGCCTGAATCAAGCTAGCTCATGGTTAGTCAGTGGCCAGGCAATACCGCAGCTAATTTAGTAGACAGCATAAATTACAGTACACTGTACCACACCATGACATACATGAACACCCAGGTTATCTGTGGTTAAATTTCCTAAACACTATCATGCATGGTCAAGCTCAGTGATAACTAGTGTTGAGCGTGAATATTCAAAAAGCAATTTTTTTCGCGAATATCGGCACTTTGAGAATTCGTGAATATTTAAAATATAGTGGTATATATTCGTAACGACGAATATTCATTTACATTTTTTTTTTTAACAGTACATTTCAGGTGATCATCCCTCCCTTCTTCTAGCTTGTGGGCCAATGAAAATGCTTTGTCACAGCTTAGCAACATCCCTAGCAACCAATAGAAAAGTTGCCTACCCCAAGCCGATATTTTGCTCGCATTACGCAAATAACACATTGCCGATTTTCGTAATCAAGAATATAATCTCGAATTCGCAATTCACGAATATATGATAAATATCATACAAAATATTCGTGAAATATCGTGAATTCGAATATTGCCCCTGCTGCTCATCACTAGTGATAACCACAACTCATTACAGTTACTTTGTTAGAATTTACAAGACCATAGTCTTGATGTATTTACTGTAGTTCTTGTAAAATTGATACAAGAAAAACATCCTAATTATTGTAACTAGATGCAACTAATGTTAGGTTTGATATTTTGTGCTAAAATACACAGTTGTGACATGCAGCAGCTTCATCCTAAAGTGTCTGTCCTCAAACAAAGTGGCAGCTAAATGTATTGTGCACATTCTATTGTTCCTAACAATAATAATATCAATGGAATGATATGAGTAAAGAAAACATAGTATAGTTTTGTAAACAAGATACATTTGTACATAAAAATAACCAATGATATATTTCACTTTTGCTTAAAACAGTATTTTATTATACAAAATATTACCATACATAATATAAGCTGAAAAAGAATCAAGTCACAGGTAAGTACAGTAGAGCAATCCATTTAAACAAATGTTTTTCAAGCAACCATAAACAATGCCAAGATTTGCTTCTTCACTTTTTTTCTTTCGTGTGCTATTGAAAAATAAAGCTCTGGGTAAAACTTTATTTTTCAGAACTGGACCATCCTAGTAAAAGTGAAGACAGTCATGTATGGAAAACACCTTTCCCAGAACAAAGGGTTTTGTCAATGCTATATGCAAGCAGCATTGAAACTGAATGAAACCATGTGTTCATTGCAGTATTTATACACATAGAAGGCAATAAAACATAGAACTTATCAAGCTTGTCTTGACAGAAAAACGTTGCATCTGCCGTGCACAAGACATCTCTCTGTACCCTACCTGGAAAGCAGATTTTCTTCTGAGCTCATCCTCATCCTTAGTTTCATCTTCTTCTTCTTCTTCACTATCCGTCTCAAATAAATAATAATCACCGCTTCTGACCACTAAGTAAAATAAAGCAGTTACTTACTTCTAGAACATGTACAAAATATTTCACTATCACCGTCATCATCATTGTTACTAAGATCTTACCACTAAACTGTTCCCTCGGTAGGTACAGTACAACGTAGATTTTCACAAGTACATCAACATTTGGTTTTACCACACTGGAAACTTTCATTAAACCATCCAACCCCTCCCCAGACACAAATCATCAACTTGTCAACGGAGAACATGAATACACTAGGATGCAGTATATATGTCTTTAAGCTGAAAGTGCGAAGACCTGAATGATTAAAAGTGGGATTAGTGCCTTTTCGCCTCCATGTTAGTAAGTATATTAAATAACCTATGTCTTATATCCTTGAGCAGAACCTTGATTTCTGCATTGACCATAGTTTCACCAAGCCCAATTAACTAAAAGATGGCAAAATGAAAGATGGTGAGCATTATCCAACAGCAGCCACTTTATTACTATGTACAAATACAACTACCAAGGTAATGTGTGGATTTAAAGAGGACCTGTCAGTTCTCCTGACATGTCTATTTTAGTAACTACAGCATTTGATTTCCCCATGCAAAAACATTTCTGGAGCATCTATTTTTATGACTCTATGCTGTTTCATTCCTCCATAAGTTCTACTAGAGTTCTTTAAATAAAGATATAAGTGGGTGCTACGAGTTGGGGGTGTGCCCCTGCACAGTCTGCAACTGAAAGCTTGATTGGACAGTGTCAGGGACACCTCCCCCCTACTGGTAGTATCCAGTTGTAGCTTTATTCATAAACTTTTAGCAGCAATAATAGAGGAATGTCACAACATAAGAGTCATAAGAACACATGTTCCAGAACTGTCATTTCATGTGGAACACAATTATTTACTAAAACAGACAAGTCGGGAGTGGTGATAGGTCCTCTTGAAGCTTAATACTCAGGTAATTAATTAAAGAAATTTGTGAGAAATGAACATTTTGCCCTTATTATTTGCCAATAATCCAGCAGAATCTGCCCAAAATATGGAATAGCAGCAAGCTGTGTGGTTGTGTGGAGGCTTGAGTAAAATTGAAAGCTGCTGATACAGGGATATAAGAAACAAAAGATGCAGGTATAGAGGGTAACGGTTATCCTCCCACTTACTTAAAAGAGTGGTGGCATGCCTCTCTTTATTGAGATTTTGCTGTAGCTGTTATAATTGTGTGTTATGTATATACCATGTAAATGACGTGTATATACTGCACTGTATACAGACCACAGTAGAATTGCCATGCCCTTCAAAAATAGCTGGGCAGCAGGAATGATAGTTCACAAGATATTAGCATGAATGAGGTAGCGCCAGTGTCAGAGTAGGTCTAAAAAGAGCCTGGCACTGATGGAGATGTGAGTGTTAAGTCTCTGGAATGCTGCACCACAACGCTGATAAGAGGCAGCGAAAGGGAGGATTTGGTGCTAGATGGGTGCAGTGGAACCATATAAGGTACCAGAATGATTAGCTGTTGACATGAGGGAGCGAGTAGGAAAGATGGTGTGTGGAGGCTGTACAGTAGTTCATCTGAAGTTGTGACAGGGACCCAAAGGTTTAGAAGTGCCAGAGCAGTATGACGTATCAAGGCCCAAGTATTGTTACAGGGAAGCAGATAGTGAGTTGGGCAGTTGGGAGCAAATCCGTAGAAGATACTCATGGAGGCACTGGGTAGATTAATATTAAAGAGGTTTGCCACTTTTTGGCTACTTTTGACCAATTTGTATGTAAGATGGTTATGTCACTTAGTAATATAGCCATTGCTATTATTCTGTGACGTAATGCCCCCTTGTTACGCAAATCTTCTGCACTGTCTGCATAGAGATCCTGTCCATAAAATGGCAGCTGATGACATTCAGCCTTCTCTACTGAAATACACTGCACCTGTCATCTGGACTTACCCTGTTAGGAGATTAGTGCAGGTGTACTATATTTGAATTGAGTAGACTGAGTGATTTTCCTGGTCACATGACTCTCCATCAGCAGCCATTTTATGGACAAGACCTCTGTGTGGACAGCACAAAACACTTGGCCAACAAGGGAGAATACCTTATGAAGTATAGAAAATGGTGTAGAATATAGACAGAGACTATATTAGTAAGTGCCATATAGTCAGCTTACAAATACATTGGTCAACAGTAGCAAGGTAGCTGATGTGCCCCATTAAGAAATGCCTAGGTGGAGCAGGCTGTGGCAATCCTCTGCCGGATTTCAATACCGGAAGGCATAACACATATGTGAAAGTAGCCGTACATAGTGTAATAAAATATAGTTCTTACTTCCTACGGCATATTGTAATTGAAGCTGCAATTTTCTGTCCAGGTGTTTTAATATGTAATAATAAGAGCAAAATGAGAGGGAGAGATTGCAGAGGGAAGCAGTTCATATGGGCAATGACACTGAAGCACAGGATCATTTGGACACCAGATTCTTTAGGTTGCTGTATCAATAATAGTAATAACAGCCATCATAAGAACACCAAAAGTGATACCAGACATTGTGTAAGCTTGGTTAATGGAGATTAGATTAAAAAAACAGAAGGGGTAGGAATTGGATAATGCAAACTGGTAAAGCAACTAGAGAAATCTAGGTTTATTGAACCTAAAGCAGTAGTGTCCAAATATCCAAAGCCCAAATCACTGCTGCCCAAATTAACTAAGCCCAACAGTCTATACCCAAATATCAGTGTTAGTGATACATTTCCTTTGCAGAGTTAGTAGAGGCTGTTTACTTATACTATCAGTCAAATATTAATAAGAGTCATATTCATCAAGTCAGTAGTTCTGATGTGCGGCAAGTTCTTGAATAGGGCTCTTAAAAATACTTTTCAGAGAGACCTCTTCAGTTTTCTAAACTGTGTGAAGTATAAATATGACATCAAACATTGCCGTAGCATGATTTCATTATTGCATGTTGTTTATAAATGCACCTTTCCTTGTAAAAATATATAATTGCAATACTGTATGCCATGTTTATACTACACAGTTAATAGGAACCCTTGATTGCCAAACAACAATGTACTGTATATACGTAGCAATGTTTTCTGTAGTGTTTCTATCGCAGTCAAGGGGGACAATTTTAATGAGCTGGCCTTTATTTTTCAGGTTCCACAGGAATACAATTTATTTCAGTATTTTGACATTAAAGAAGAAATACTCCCAAGAGCTAAGACTCTCCCAATGTTTAGGTTGCCCACAGGCAGTAATATAGAGGATTTTTCTGGAACTATAATATTGATGGATCGGAAAGGCCATTAATGTCAGATTGGTAGGGTTCTGATCCCAGTACCCTCACAATCAGCTGATTGAAGAGGCCATGTGCTCCAGCAAGAGCCATAACCTCTTCATTGTTTACCAGGGGCTGCTCCATATATTTACAGCAGTTGTGCCTTCTATTTGAATGGGACTAAGCCACATTAAGCAACCGTACTAAACACAGTTACTGCAAAATGTGTATTTTTTACAGCTGATCAGAGTCAGAGCTCCACGAATCTTACATTTATGTTATATTTATAGGACATTAATACATTAGTTCTGTAAACCCCTTTATGTTTTACAAGCTTTGTTTCTCAAGCAGGCCACGGGGTGAGATCCAGCCATTGGGTGAAGCTCTATTTCAACTGGACAATATAGGGCCAATAAAGGCCTCCTAATGTGACAACATGAAAATAATGAACACATTTCTGAAGAATCTGAAAATATAGGCCAATGTCACTATTTACAAATAAGTCTGGTCTCTTTCACAATAGTTTACTGTAATTCACTCGGCACAGTTTGTTTGTGACTCCACGTACTTGGTTAATTGATGATAAAATTCTTAAATGTAATTCTTTCAAAATAAGTATATTGGCAGTATACTATTTATGACCCATAAACAGTGGATGGGTGCATAAAGTGCCCAGCTTTGTCATCAGCTATGTACTGGCTGGACACAATTATTATATGCTAAGCAGACATAGTGTAATCTACAAACATCACTCACAATTATTAGCTAATTATAAAGCAACTTGCCTGTAAGCTTGTCACGACTATGCTTCTGCATAATATCATCTAACAGACACTGCCATAAGACAGTCTTGGATTGCCTTTCTTAAGACCAAGACCATAGTGTGAAGCAAACATTAGCACATAACAAATCTAGTTATTTTTCGCAGATGTCCATCATTCCTGCTAGTAATTTCCTTAACTTTCCGTGGAGACACAAAGAATAAACCATGCATTAAAACAAGATGATTCTGGTCAAGGATACAAGGCCTAAATCCATGAACTTGGTAAGTGATCAAGAAAACCTACTGGAAGCATGATCAACCCAAGGACGCCACCACTGCTTTTTTTTGCCCTTGACTTTCTCTTTTTCTGCTTCTCCTAAAATGAAATACGTTAATACATTAATTGAGCATACAATTTTAATTCGATATTTAACATTTTAAATGACAGGTCAAATATTTCACAAGTAACACAGCCGTATGTAATACAGAAAACTCATAATGTTTATATTAATGCAGATTTCAATCCATAGGCGGATCGGAATAATTTATGGCATATTATTTATAGGAATACCCCTTTAAAAAGCTCCATTGATGCGGCACTTAAACAATATTTTTTTTTAAGGTATTATGGTACCGTATATACTCGAGTATAAGACGAGTTTTTTGGCACATATTTTTGTGCTCAAAAAGCCCCCTCGTCTTATACTCGAGTCTAGGTCTTGATTGCGAAAATTCGCAAAAAAATCGCATTCAAATTTTTGCATAAAAATTTGCATGAACTGGTATTTTCCCAAAAATCAAATATTTGCTTTAGTTGGTTTTTGTACTGTTAAAGTTATTGTTGATAACATATTGTTTTTCTTTGAAATAAATATTCAAAAACCTTTAACCTACTGATGCCTCAATTAATGTAATTTTATTGGTACGGTATCTATTTTTATTTTTGAAATTTACCAGTAGCTGCTGCATTTCCCACCCTAGTCTTATACTCGAGTCAATAATTTTTCCCATTTTTTGGGGGTAAAATTAGGGGCCTCGGCTTATGTTCGGGTCGGCTTATACTCGAGTATATACGGTAAGTTCTTTCCTAGCAAGGCTCTTCAACTTCAAATGCTGTTAGTTCCACATATTGTATTTTTTGTATCTCCTGGGTTTACAAATCTTTTATTGTTCATTGTATATCACAAGCGTGTTCTGCTAGTGGGTCATGAAATCTTGGCGAGCTATCAGGAAAACAACAGCTGCTGTTGTCTCTTTCCTACATGATAGGATATCTGCCCAGGAAAGCAGCATTATAATTTTGCATTACTCCGCAATGCTTTAACATTTAGATTTTCAAGAGCATAAAAAAATGAATATTAATCAATCATAAATCGACTTTTATCTATGGGGCTATTTTGTGTGAAGATGGAATTATAGCATTTTAAGTCCAATTGCATAGAAATAAATGCTATGTTAACACAAAATCTGCCTTTACAAAACATCAAATAAAAATTTTGAGGGACATTTATTATTTCAATTGTGTCTGTTTTCTGGTGGATAGTTGTTGCATGTTTTTGCAAATGATGAAGTCCTGGATTTATATCTGGATTATGAAGCATTTTCTACTGTATGTGCAACATATACAAAAGTGACTGAAAATTTGAAACCTAGACCAGGCAAGCCCCATGGTGTACCTTTCAAAATAAAATCGTATACCACTTTGCGCTTGTACCACATACATTATTAATCTGCACCATTTCATGAATGTAGTGCAACACTAAAACACAAAACCAGACTAAAAAGTGACACCAAAACGATTGCAAATGATAGACCCCCCTAATGTGTACCTAAACTTTCACATAACATTTCAGAACAAACTGTACATATGTGTATACAAAAGTTAGTGCACTGTATCTGACCATTATATGACTTATATCTGACATTTTAGCAGTTTTCTCTTTTGCAGGCTGCATCTCTAATTTTCTGTTTTAAATGAGCTGCTGAAAAGAAACTAGCTGCTACCTATAGACTACACATGGAGACAGGAGATTCTGCTTTCTCACCCTGTCACTCACTGAGGAATACCATATAGGACATTATAGAGAGCAGTATAAATGTGAATTATGCACAAGGGGGTAAGATTAACACTTACTATAAGCTGCTGAATCATTCCTGCATTGTGTCTGTCTCTCTGATTCTCTCTGCACTTCCTCCCTTATCCCCCTCCCCTCTCCATAGACTTCTAAAGGATGATATTATCTGATACTTTAGTGAGCAGGCAGACCGTCTTGGTCTCAAGACACCCTCAAGACATATTTCTTACAAATTTTGGAGTGAAAGTTTTGAAAAAAGAAAAGAGGGGAGAGAACAACTTGATAACTCTGGAACAAATGCAATAAGTGTCTTATAGTTACCTGTATAATTGGTTAGTACAAAGTTGTGTGAAAGTACAGTGATCATTTAAAGAGGACCTTTCATCTATTCTGACATGTCTGTTTTAACAAGTAACTACTCGCATTCCTCATGCAATAACAATTCTGGAGCATCTTTCTTATAACTGTATTTGTGCTGTTCCTCTATTATTCTTGCTTTAAGTTTATGTATAAGGGTTAAAGGGCATCAGTCAGCAGATTTTTACCTATGAAACTGTTTGACCTGTTGCATGTGTGCTTAGGCATCTGTGTGTTGGTCCCATCTTCATATGAGCCCACGTAGTTGAGAAAACTGAAGTTTTAATATATACAAGAGCCTGAAGGAGCAACGGGGGTGTTGTCATTACACCTAGAGGCTCTAGTCTCTCTCTCTCTGCAACTGCCCTGCCCTCTACACTTTGATTGACAGGGTCAAGCATGATGATGTTAAGACTTCCTGGCCCTGTCAAAGTAGAGAGAGCGTGGCACAGCTATGCAGGCATTTACAGTACGAACATGGGACCAACAAAGATGTCTTCAGCTGCCAAGCGCACATGCAACATGTCAGACAGTTTCAAAGGTACAAATCTGCTAACATATGCCCTTTAGGCCTCCGTGTGCTGTCCGCATCCGTTGCTCCGTTCCGCGGCCTCGCAAAAAAAATATAACATGTCCTATTCTTGTCCGCAAAACGGACAAGAATAGGCAGTTATATGAATGGCCGCCCGTTCCGTTCCGCAACACTGACACCCCCCCAACCCAATTGTACTTTTATACAGGATTAATAGACGAAGGACAAAATGTAGAGTAATAAAAATAAATGCTCCAGAATTGTTATTTCATGTGAAAGACAAGTATTTACTAGATATTATTTACTTACTAAGACAGGCTAAAATAAAACAGGCTTTTCAGAAGTGGTGATGGATCCTCTTTAATGCAAATATAAGAAAATATTCTTTCATTTAATGAATATGTAATTTTCAATCTCACTTTTAAATACTCAATAAAAAAATAAAAGTGCCTTGCTATATAAATGTACCATACCTTCATCATCATCCTCATCATGTTTCTGAATCTCATGGCTTTCTCCTGACTCCTGTGCAAGACTTAACATTCTTTCTTTACCTTTTTTATATTTTTCTTGCCTGGCTTTAATGCGATCCATCCTGGCAAAATTAAAAGTGTTATGACATGTCCAGCTCACATTCAACACATATAAAATGGACAGTTCCATACATTTTTTTAAGAGAATCTGTCACAATGAAATGTAGTGCATGTTATAGAACAGAAGGAGCTGAGCGGATTGATATATAGCTTTGTCAAAAAACTTTCAATAAAACTTATAATTTATACATTTAAAACTCTGCTTTCTCTGAACTCTCAATGACTGATAGCTATCTATGTATACACAACGGTACGTTGCCTCATGTTTAACTAAAGTCAGAAAGAGCAGAGATTTGAATGTATACATTGGAAGTTTTACTGAATCTTTTCCCACAGAACTATGTAGAATAGAGTAGAATTTTTGGCTGTTTTTCTTTTTTTACTTTGGCATTATTATGCCCCTAAACATTAAATACAAAAAACTGTCCTTCTGTAGCAATAAACACAAATGATAAGTCTTCATAAACAAATGGGTAATCCAGTGAACGTTTACTGCTGCTGTGAGGGGAATGTGTTAGGCTACTTTCACACTAGCGTTTTGGCTTTCTGTTTGTGAGATCCGTTCAGGGCTATAAAAAACGGTCCAAAACAGATCAGTTTTGCCCTAATTCATTCTGAATGGAAAAGGATCTGCTCAGAATACATCAGTTTGCCTCCGTTCAGTCACCATTCCGTTCGAAAGCTGACACCAAAACGCTGCCTGCAGAGTTTTGCTGTCCGCCTCACGAAGCGGAGCCAAACGGATCCGTTCTGGCACGCAATGTACAGTGCCCTGCAAAAGTATTTACCCCCTTGACTTTTTTTTAGGATTTTGTTACATTACAGCCTTAAGTTCAATGTTTTGTTAATCTGAATTTTATGTGATGGATCAGAACACAATAGTCTAAGTTTGTGAAGTGAAAGGAGAAAAATATATAAATAAAACTATTGTTTGAAAATAGAATACAGAAAATTGGCATGTGCGTATGCATTCACCCCCTTTGTTAGGAAGCCCATAAAAAGCTCTGGTGCAACCAATTACCTTGAGAAGTCATATAATTCGTGAAATGATGTCCATCTGTGTGCAATCTAAGTGTCACATGATCTGTCATTATATATACACACCTTTTTTGAAAGGCCCTAGGGGCTGCAACACCTAAGCAAGAGGCATCACTCACCAAACACTGCCATGAAGATCAAGGAACTCTCCAAACCAGTAAGGGAGAATGTTGTTGAGAAGTACAAGTCAGGGTTAAGTTATAAAATATCAAAATCTCTGATGATCCCCAGGAGCACCATCAAATCTATCATAACCAAATGGAAAGAACATGGCACAACAGCAAACCTGCCAAGAGACAGCAACCCACCAAAACTCATGGAACGGGCAAGGAGGGCCTTAATCAGAGAGGCAGCACAGACACCTAAGGTAACCCTGGAGGAGCTGCAGAGTTCCACAGCAGAGACTGGAGTATGTGTACATAGGACGACAATAAGCCGTACGCTCCATAGAGATGGGCTTTATGGCAGAGTGGCCAGAAGAAAGCCATTACTTTCAGCTAAAAACAAAAAGGCACGTTGTGAGTTTGCAAAAAGGCATGTGTCACGGATGAATTTGCAGATAGCTGGAACTTATAAATAAACGACCGACTGGCTTGATCCCAAACTAAGGACCATATAGGTGAGCCCTAAAAAAACGTAAGAGCTCTCCCTGACTGCTATGCACATGTAGGGTCTCAATGGTAGACGATTGCATACCCACGTACCTAAGACTGTATGACACCTGAAAACCCTATAACAGTCAGGGGACACGACCACTGGCTCCCTGCACTTAATACGGACAAAGTCAGGGTCACCTAGAATCAAGCCAGCAAGGAAAGACAATAAAGGAAAAGACTAATCTGAGCAAACAGCAGCAGCAGCCTCCAGCAGTGATCCAGGAAGTAGTATAAACCGCAAAGTGAGGCAGTATGGGAGGGAATATAAAGGAAGACGATTAGTCTAAATAGGTGACACCTGGCAGAAGGAAAGGAGATGACAAAGTGAAACCAAAACAAAGAACGTCAGACAAGAGGTAGAGAAGAACGCCTGTCAGACCTTCTCACAGAACTGGCGGTGACAGCATGTGGGAGACTTCCAAAATGTATGGAGGAAGGTGCTCTGGTCTGATGAGACTAAAATTGAACTTTTCGGCCAAAGAAAACGCTATGTCAGACGCAAACCCAACACATCACATCACCCAAAGAACACCATCCCCGTGAAACATGGTGGAGGCAGCATCATGCTGTGGGGATGTTTTTTAGCAGCCGGGACTGGGAAACTGGTCAGAGTTCAAGGAAAGATGGATGGTGCTAAATACAGGGATATTCTTGAGCAAAACCTGTACCACTCTGTGCGTGATTTTAGGCTAGGACGGAGGTTTACCTTCCAGCAGGACCATGACCCCGAACACTCAGCTAAAGCAACACGAGTGGTTTAAGGGGAAACATGTAAATCTGTTGGAATGGCCTAGTCAAAGCCCAGATATCAATCCAAGCGCAAACCATCCAACTTGAAGGAGCTGGAGCAGTTTTGCAGGCAGGAATGGCAAAAATCTTAGTAGTAAGATGTGGCAAACTAATAGAAACTTATCCAAAGCGACTTGGAGCTGTGATTGCCACAAAAGGTGGCTCTACAAAGCATTGACTTTAGGGGGGTGAACTGTTATGCACATTGACTTTTTCAGTTATTTTGTTTTGTATTTGTTGTTTGCTTTACAATAAAATAAAAAAAAAACATCTTCAAAGTTGTGGGCATGTTCTGTAAATTAAATGATGCAAATCCTCAAACAATCCATGTTAATTCCAGGTTGTAAAGCCCCAAAATACAAAAAAAGTCAAGGGGGTGAATACTTTTGCAAGGTACTGTAAGTCAATGGGGACGGATCCATTTTCTCTGACACAATCTGGCACAATAGAAAACGGATCCGTCCCCCTATAGACTATCAATGGTATTTAAGATGGATCCGTCATGGCTCGAGAAGACATAATACAACCGGATCAGTGTTTTTGTAGATCCATGACGGATCCGCAAAAAAACGCTAGTGTGAAAGTAGTCTGATCTGCAAGGTAATATTCATGATAATGGTAAGTATACAATTGGGATATCAGTAGCTGTTGTTCTCTTGATAGACCTAGATAAAGATGTCCACATAAGGACGTTGTATTAATTAGTGTACTGTGTAATGCTTCAAATATTGGTGGCTATCTTTGGACCAAGTGAAAGTCTGACTCAAAAAAGTTAAGCAAGACTGTTTGTCATGCTTAAAGTACAAGCAAAGTACAAAAAAATAGCCTGAATAGGAAGCAGTATACACAGAATTAATATATATATTTTTTTTATTATATCCAGTGAAACTGCAACCAGTATGATATATATTCACATCTAGCTTGTTAATACGTGATAAAAAAATTTAGGAAAGTTTCCCTTTAAAAGCAATCAATACCAACTGTGTCTAGAATTGTGCTGACACATACAAAGATAGCTGTGAATATTCTGTATGCACTGCATGGTTAGATATACATATCTGAATAGTTTTCAACATTGCTGTTCTTCATGAACAGAAGAGCTATGGGACCATGTAAAAAAAAAAACTAGCAGCCAGTATTTTGTGTAAGAATTCAGACTTTTTTACTCAGAATTCAAACTTTTTTAGTAGGTCGAAATTCTTTCACAAAGTAGCATGAAAAAAAAATACACATACTGTCTCTTCAGTTGATCCATGGATTTTTTCTCCTCTTCGAGTCTTGCCTTTACAGCTTTGACAATAGTAGCCTGAAACAGTTCTGCTCCTCTGAAGAAAGGAAAGGAAAGACATGAAGAAAAGTTAGAGATTAAAAATATAAAAACAGTTGTGATTAGTATATGTTTATTTGTGGTTTGGAACTTAAAATCCTGCATCAAAATGGCCAATGTAGTAAAAAAAAAACATTTGGCATTTTACACTTTTACGTAAACAATCTAAATCTACTGCGATTAGTGATTCTACTACTATCTTTCTAACATTCCTTCCGTCCCCAACCATTCATAACTGATGCACCAACAAAATATGCATTGTTTTTCTCCAAAAAGCTGTATGTAATTTATTGACACAGGTAATTTTAACATTTTTTAGAAACACATTACGTACCTTGAAGCAAGAATCTGAGAAGACTTAATATCCGCAACTACATGTAGGAAGTAATAGCTCATGAATACTCGTCTTTGCAATAAGAGAAATGCAAAACATATACTGTCCCAGATGATACCAGCCTCACCACTTGGTAACTGACAGGTCTTCTGGTCAATCGCTAAGAGAACAAAAGGACAAAATTGATGTTTAAAGGGAACGTATTGTATATGTATGTCTGCCAACGAAAGCCAGAAGTGTCACATTCTTTTGTTTCAAATCTGTTTTTATTTTCTCACGACAGATGTTTATAATTATATTTTCTATACAAGCATATGGGGACAGCCATCTTGTCTGAGCCGCTGTTAACAACATTTAGAGATATACTATATTTTACAGCAACCACATGGATCATAGACACATTAAAATGGAGAGGAGTCATTGACTTCCACAGGAGTTTTTCTAGGCATGCTCTGTGACTTTCTGTGACTTGTGCGGGTCACTGTAACGGGAAGGGGTAGATAAGATGTAACATCACCTACAATGAATGGTGGATGTTATCTAAATCTAGGTGATATATGTTATTGTAATCCTGCATGCAATGGAAATGAGATGACTGCTGAAAAGTAATCTCTACAGAACTGAAAGTCTTGAATTATTAGGCTAGTTGGCCAATATAAAAACTGCAGGATTGTAAAAATATGCTTAATTTAAACAATAGGTCATTTTCTGATGACACATTCCTCTGTAAGTATTTCTGCACACATATGAATTTTAAGAGCAGAAATTTGATTTTGCTTCCATAGCTCTACAGAATAGTTTGCGAGGAAAGATTAGTCTGTTTGCTCATGATTACAACATTTTCTTGGCTAAAGAATGCACTTTAAGACTGATTTAGGTGGAATTTACTAGATCGGAGACAGAACAAACATTGGTGACAGACCTGGGGGTTACGATTGTACCCTACAAATTTACATATTTAGGAGTTATTATGACACTTTCAGAAATTTTTGACTGTAATATTGGGAAGAGTAATATAACTTGAAATATGGAAGCATTGACAATATTGTTATTAGGCAGAGTGTGCAACTGATAAAAATGATCAGTTTGACACAAATGCTATATTCATTACAGACTCTACCTATATTGGTAGCGGCCCTGGCTACTTGGTTACTAAATTCAGCCTATTTAGCTTGTATGGTGCTTAACAGTGTAATCTGTAGAATAAACATTATTTCACATCTCAACATATTAAAGGCTATGTATACCTTTGGGGACAATTTATTTATGACTGTATTTTACTCATTTTGGGCCCAATTTTTTTTTTAACAATTGGTCTTTGTTAAAACTATTGAGGGGGTCTGTCACAAAGGGTTAACTGTTTTTCTAGCTGTGTGAACCATCTAATAAACATTGTTCCTAAATTACTTAACCCCTTAAGGACTTAGGCCTCGAGTCCTTAAGGACTCAGGGCGTACCTGTACGTCCTAAGTTTAAATAGTGATTGTGGCCCCCCCGGGGGTTAATTCGAACAGGATGCCAGCTGAAATCATTCAGCCGGCATCCTGTCACAATGCCGGGGGGGGGGGGGGGGTCATCTGACACTCTGGTATAAACGGCTGACATCTGTGCAGATGTCAGCCGTTTAACCCTTTCTATACCGCGGTCCGTACGGACTGGAAAAGGTTAACTTTGCAGCCCCCAGACAGGATGGGGTCACAGAGGTAGGGAGCCCCCGTCCTTCCCCTTCCCCGTCTGCGCAGTTCTGGCCACTACTGAGCAGACGGGGAAGGTTCCCATGGCAACAGGACGCCTTCTCAGGCGTCCTGCTGTCCATGGTGCTGAACAGATCTATGTTAAAGGCATAGATCTGTTTCAGACAAAGTGTAAGTAAAATACAGTACAGTACACTATATAGTGTACTGTACTGTATTATACAGACATCAGACCCACTGGATCTTCAAGAACCAAGTGGGTCTGGGTCAAAAAAATGTAAAAAAAAGTGAAAAAAGTTAAGATAAAAAAAAACATTTATCACTGAATAATTTTTTTAAAAAAAATACACTACACATATTAGGTATCGCCGCGTCAGTAACGACCTGATCTATAAAACGGTCATGTTACTTTCCCCGCACGGTGAACGCCATAAAAATAAAAAAATAAAATAACGATGAGAAAATTGAAATTTTGCCCACCTTACTTCCCAAAAAAGGTAATAAAAGTGATAAAAAAAAGTCGCATGTACGCCAAAATAGTACCAATCAAACAGTCATCTCATCCTGCAAAAATCATACCCTACCCAAGATAATTGGCCAAAAACTGAAAAAACTATGGCTCTTAGACTATGGAAACACTAAAACATGATTTTTTTGTTTCAAAAAGGAAATCATTGTGTAAAACTTACATAAATAAAAATAAAGTATACATATTAGGTATCGCTGCATCTGTATCGACTGGCTCTATAAAAATATCACATAAACCCCTCAGGTGACCACTGTAAAAAAAAAAAAAAAAAACGGTGTAAAAAATGCAATTTTTTGTAATCTTACGTCACAAAAAGTGTAATAGCAAGCGATCAAAAAGTCATATGCACCCCAAAATAGTGCCAATCAAACCGTCATCTCATCCCGCAAAAAATGAGACCCTACTCGAGATAATCGCTTAAAAACTGAAAAAACTATGGCTCTTAGACTATGGATACACTAAAACATTTTTTTAGTTTTAAAAAGGAAGTCATTGTATAAAACTTACATAAATAAAAAAAATTGTGTACATATTATCGCCGCGTCCGTGACAACCTGCTCTATAAAATTACCACATGATCTAACCTCTCAGATGAATGTTGTAAATAACCAAAAAAAAACGTATGTACCCTAAACTAGTACCAACAATACTGCCACCCTATTCTGTAGTTTCTACTAACTCACTTTTTTGGAGTTTCTACTCTAGGGGTGCATCAGGAGGGCTTCAAATGGGACATGGTGTAAAAAAACAGTCCAGCAAAATCTGCCTTCCAAAAACCGTATGGCATTCCTTTCCTTCTGCGCCCTGCCGTGTGCCCGTACAGCAGTTTACGACCACATATGGGGTGTTTCTGTAAACTACAGAATCAGGGCCATAAATAATGTGTTTTGTTTGGCTGTTAACCCTTGCTTTGTAACTGGAAAAAAAATATTAAAATGGAAAATCTGCTAAAAAAGTGAAATTTTGAAATTGTATCTCTATTTTCCATTAAATCTTGTGCAACACCTAAACGGTTAACAAAGTTTGTAAAATCAGTTTTGAATACCTTGAGGGGTGTAGTTTCTTAGATGGGGTAACTTTTATGGAGTTTCTACTCTAGGGATGCATCAGGAGGGCTTCAAATGGGACATGGTGTCAAAAAAACAGTCCAGCAAAATCTGGCTTCCAAAAACCATACGGCGCACCTTTCCCTCTACGCCCTACTGTGTGCCCGTACAGTAGTTTACGGCCACATATGGGTGTTTCTGTAAATGGCAGAGTCAGGGCAATAAAGATACAGTCTTGTTTGGCTGTTAACCCTTGCTTTGTTAGTGGAAAAAATGGGTTAAAATGGAAAATTAGGCAAAAAAATGTAATTTTCAAATTTCATCCCCATTTGCCAATAACTCTTGTGCAACACCTAAAGGGTTAACGAAGTTTGTAAAATCTGTTTTGAATACCTTGAGTGGTGTAGTTTATAGAATGGGGTCATTTTTGGGCGGTTTCTATTATGTAAGCCTCGCAAAGTGACTTCAGACCTGTAGTGGTCCCTAAAAATTGGGTTTTTGAAAATTTCTGAAAAATTTCAAGATTTGCTTCTAAACTTCTAAGCCTTGTAACATCCCCAAAAAATAAAATATAATTCCCAAAATAATGCAAACATGAAGTAGACATATGGGGAATGTTAAGTCATCACAATTTTTGGGAGTATTACTATGTATTACAGAAGTAGAGAAACAGAAACTTTGAAACTTGCAAATTTTTCCAAATTTTGGGTAAATTAGGTATTTTATTATGCTAAAAAATTTATTTTTTTGACTTCATTTTACCAGTGTCATGAAGTACAATATATGACGAAAAACAATCTCAGAATGGCCTGGATAAGTCAAAGTGTTTTAAAGTTATCAGCACTTAAAGTGACACTGGTCAGATTTGCAAAAAATGGCCAAGTCCTTAAGGTGAAATAGGGGTCCTTAATGGGTTAAAGGTCATAAACACTTATTTAAGCCATGTTCGTAATTTAGCTATAATGAGTGTTTAGGAGGTCATAGATCCGATGTATGGAGCCATCAGCAAAGCTGCCTGACAGAACAAAGTGAAGATTCAGATTCTGCTACTAGATAAACTGAAGGCTGCACAAAGACAGCGATTAAAATTTTTTAATAAAGACCTATTAAAAAAATGATTTTTAGCTCAAAATGAGTACAATGCAATAATGAAAATGCCCCCAAAGGTGTACATTGTCTTTAAAGCCATGATTAGAAATTTTAAATGTAACTCCCTATTATTGACAGGAACGTCTTTATTTTTAGCTCAGGTCTAAAGAGTATTTAAGAAGAACGAACACGTCAAATGTGAATTATATTTAGCTGAGGTCTATAAGAAGAATATAGACCAGAAGGCAAGTGTGCAAGACCTTATGGGTAAGTTTCAAAAAGGTATGTGAACAGTCAATAAATTAGTGTCTGAAATCTGGAGAGATATGTTTTTTAACACAGTTCATAGGAAGTATTAGGATTTCAGTGTTCACTCGGAAAAATCATGCTTTGGGGTTGTGTTGTAGGTAATGGCATGGGGAACATTTCACAAGTAAAGAAAAGAATGAATTCAATAAAATTCCAGCAAAGTCTGGAAGCAAACATAATACCAATTGTAAAAAAAAAAAAGCTGAAGTTAAAAGGAAGATGGCTTCTACAAATGGATAATGACCCTAAACACACCTTAAAATCCACAACAGACTACCTCATTAGGAGCTAAGGTTTTTACCATGGCCCTCACTTTCCCATGATCTAAACATCATTGAAAATCTGTGGATAGACCTCAAAAGAGCAGTGCATGCAAGATGGCCCAGGAATCTCACAGAACTGAAAGACTTTTGCAAGGAAGAACATATGAAAATCTCTCAAACAAGAATTGAAAGACTAGTGGCTGCCTACAAAAAGCATTTACAAAATGTGATACTTGCCAAAGAGAGTGCTAACAGTACTAACCATGCAGGGTGCCCAAATTTTAGCTTGGGCCCTTTTCCTCTTTTGCTATTTTAAAAATGTAAAAAATGAAAATAACAATGTTTTGCAAAAAATACAAAGGGAGTATGTTAGTATGCCTTTTGAAAATCATTTAATCTTCAACTAGCTTAATTGTTCACAGTAACAGAAATTTTGACCAGGAGTACCCAAACTTTTCCATGTCACTGTGTATATATATATATTGGCACTACAGGGGGCATTGTAATACAAGGGACATTTACAGGGGAGTTATAACTACAGGGGGGGCATCAGAGCTACAGAGGCACTGCAGGATAGGCATTATAAATATTGGAGGCACTATGGTGGTATTATTACTACTAGGGTACTGTGGGGGTATTATTATTATTGGACACAATATGGAGGGCATTGCTACTAATGGGGGTGTTCTTCGGGAGTATTATCACTATTGGGGGTCGTATTACTAATAAGGGCAGTCCGAGAGCACTATTACCATGGGGAGCTATCTGTATGGCACTGTTATTTCTGACAGAAAATAGGGGAGCACAGCAGGCACAGTACTGGAAGTGGCAGCCGGCTGACACAGTGTGATGTATAAATTTAGGGGCCGATGTGGGGTCTATATAACTTTGGGGTCTGATTTGCAAGTCTGTAACAGTCTCCCATCTACCATGGTCTGGACCAAATGGAGAAGAAAACGAAAGTGAACAACTGAAATCAGTGGAGACATCAACTGTAAGTCACTTCATCTGCCTTTAAATGCTTCTTTTCAGTGTCTTTTAATCTGGTTTTTAGGAAGTAATGTCACTTATAATTGATTGGGGAGTGGGCATAATTTGTCTGCTCCACCTAGAGAGCCGAAATACCTCATCTTGGCCCTTGTGCTGGGATTCGGCCGAACAAAAACCAACCGGTACTTGCAGCATTTTTTGTTCAGCCTAATCCCGTAAATAGGCCGGATCCCTGCTGGGTCCCATTATAGTGAATGGGCTCCTGTGGTGCAGGCAGTATCCAGCTATGCCAGATATGTTGGATATGACGCTTAAACCAGGAGTAGAAAATGGTAACTGAGACGGGCCTACTGGCGTGTCCCTTTCCCTGCCATAACCTCGTTTTTTAGACTTGACGTCAGTGGGGAAGAAATCGCAGATTCTGCCGCACTATGGCGTGTGACATAATCTGCAGCAGATATATGCCAAAAAAGTGGAATATATCTGGACATAAATGACCCCCACAATTCATAGGCCTTTACTCACAGGTCATTAAAGGTAAATGCATCTCATTTACTATATGGACACTTTATTTTCCACTAAAATTGTGGTAGATAATATGTTTAATTACTTACGGATATCATAACCTTTAACTGTGCATGCCAGACTAAATGCCTGAATTAGCCAGCAACTGTTTTCTATCAACGAGTCTATGTAGCCACAGGCCCCTATCTGTAATATAAAGCACATTTTACAGGCAGGGAAAATGCAAGTATAATCTTACAACATATTGTGAATATGTAGAACCTCCTAGAAACACCTCTGTCAAACGTAGACAGGGCAGGGATGAAGTGCAACACCAGGGGACACATTTACATCAGGCCTGTATATTCCCTTTATATGCTGACATAATATAACTTTGATATAGTTGTCTAATTCAAATATTAGGAAGCTTTAAGGCAATGTAAAGCATATAATCAGAAAAAGCAGTTCAAATGGTTAACAGCCATCACTTGGCACCAGTAGTGCATATTGCTGCCAGCCACATGCAAAAAGCCTTAAAGCCACACATGGTTCACAAGTCACTGGCTTAGGCCTCATGCACACAGCCGTTGTTTGGGTCCGCATCTGAGCCGCCGTTTTGGTGGCTCGGATGCGGACCCATACACTTTAATGGGGATGCAAAAGATGCGGACAGCACTCCGTTGCTCCATTCCATGGCCCCGCAAAAAAAAAAAATAGAACATGTCCTATTCTTGTCCGTTTTGCGGACAAGAATAGGCATTTTGACAATGGGCCACCCGTTCCGTTCCGCAAATTGTGGAAGGCACACGGGCGGCTTCAGTTTTTTGCGGACTGCAAAAAACGGAACGGTCGTGTGCATGAGGCCTTAGGAACACTAAAAGAACTGAAATGCTCGATAGCATTTTATAAAAATAAAAAAAAGAAATAATGGTGGAATGGTCGAATCTAAAGTCACGTTCAAAATAAGTAGGTCACTAGCTAATACTTAAATAAAACTGTTGGATTTTCAAAGCGTGAAATGCTTACCGACAATATGTTTTTCATGGTTATAACAAAGACGTTGTATGCTATTAACCAATCCCAGAAGCGCAGGATACTTCGTATAGGCTTCAGCAGTAAGTCTCCTCCAAATAGGAGGAAGTAGAAACAGGCCACCAAGTAGCCCATGCAGAATATACTGATTCTTGTAGTTCCCGTAATGAATATAATGGTGAGGACAAACCAGAAGAGATAACTGAACATGATTACTTTGCACATGTCCAGGTAAGACCTGCAATGCAAAAAATGGTAAAGGTGGACGATACGTTTTAATGAAAATTATTACAGTTTAGAGAATTATTGTATGAAAGCTATGGGGGGATCCAAATGATAGTCATCAGCGCTATTCAATCTTTAAATATTTCGTATCACTTTTGCAGTAACACACAACAATCACTCTCATGGATTTGTATATAGATGATAGACGTGATAAAGAAACTATCAGCTATGTTATAGATGAAGAGCTGAACACTCTGAAAAAAATGGGAAGAGGCTGCAATGACTGTCATTGTGAGCATACCTGCAGTGGATAAAGTCAGGGACTGGATTGTGCTGACTAAATGATGCTGCATCAAGATTCATACATATTTCCACATTATCCCCTGCCATGATACGAACTGCTGCCTTATTTTCGTCCTCAAACACTTGCTTTTGAAGAGATGCGCAAAGCAACAGCATAAAATCATCTGATGTTATATATGGAAAAAGATGAATAACAAAGAGATACATCACTAAGGTACAAAAATATATACATTTTAATAAATATTGTCAGTGTTTAAAGTTTAAAAAAAAAGTGACAGCTGGCAGATGTCACTTCTAGCTTCCTAGACTGGGCCAACCAAAATAGCTGAATCAAGTGCTTTTATAGGGGGTCTGTCACCATGTAAATACAGTGTAATCTGCAGGATGCATGTTATAGAGCAGGAGGAGCTGAGCGGATTTATTGAATTCATTGAAATCTCTGCTCTAAAGAGAACGAGCAATCCAATAAGCACAGGAGCAAGAAACCAGGAACCACATCTAGCGAGTCAGAGACTATCACTAACAGTGGTTTATGGCCAGGAAGAGGATTAAATGGAGTACCGAGTCCCTGGATCAGAACCTGATAGGTCCATTACTTGGCACTCCATTAGTCAGAAAAACTAGCTCACAGTAATAGAGGAGCTGAGCAATCAGCCCACTGCTAATCTCTTCCAGCACACACCCGCTGCATGGAGAAACAGAGCATTGCGTCCTGTTACTAAGGATGCTGTAGTATCACCAGGGAGCGTGGCTCAGCAGCGTGTCTCTCCCGCGGCAGCCATGTCGAGGCTGAGGATCGCGCCGCTAGAGGCTGGACTGGTAATTTTCTTACAGACTGTGCTTGATATCGCAGCTCAGCCCATTCACTTGAATGGGACTGAGCTAGGACTAGGGCATGTGACCGATGAATGTGATGTCACATAGCCCAGGAAGAGGTCTAAGCACTGACAGGGCGCTGCAGCCTCTTCATACAGCTGATCAGCGGGGGTGCAGAAGTTGGACCTATCTTGAGGATAAGGCATCAATAGGGTAATCCTGGAAAATCCCTTTAAAGCCACAATTCCCATTATTTTCCTGTTTCAGCTTCGAAAGTGGGAGCAATGCAGAAAGTCTTAAAATGGGTGTTTCATGAATATGACTAATGTTCATTGGCACTGGTTGGGCTCCTTCATTTATTCAACTTATCTGAAATGCTCTGAAGAACTCAGCTACAGCTTTTGGCTGAAAATGTTTTTCTCTAGTACAAGAGCCTCTTTAACCTATTCCTGAATTTGGACATAACTGTAAGTCTATTTTAGCAGTGCCTTATTGCAAATGAATGTACAGTTACAATCAATTGATGCAGCTGTGCCCATGCCATCCGCAGAAGGTGTTGACTGTAATATATAGCCAGTAACCCAACGCAATGGCTGGAGTTACCCTCTGATCCTAGCCACTTAATGCCTTAGATGCCACGGTCAATATAGGCCACTCTATCTAAGTGGTTTGAGAGAGGAAGAAGGCTCCCTCTCTCACCATCGGCCCCTAGAAAGTGACTGCAGGATATTGTAGATTGCTATTACAGCCAGGGAGCCGAGCAAATGCTCACAGGTCTGTCATGGATTTATGCCTATTACATGGTGTCAAAGACATGACTTAATAACCTGCCAGTCAGTTTGAGTGCCAGGTAATAAAAACTAATCAATAATTTATATGCACCCCAAAATTGTTCTGTTACAAATATGACTTGCCCTGCAAAATACAAGTCCATGTATAGCTGTATATTGACAGAAAATAAAAATGTATTGGCTCCTGGAATATGCCAACATAAAAACTAATTTTTCCATGAAATGTAATTTTATTGTACAAAAGAAGTAAAACCTCAAAAGTACTATACATATTTTGCATTGCCATAATTATATTGATCCATAAAATAAAGGTAACATGTTATTGTAATTCAATTTCCTCCAGAATGAGATAATACAGTGGCTCTCAGAAGGTGGAGGATGAAAAAACAAAACAAAAGGCCATTACATAAAGCCCAAAATTGGATGTGGAGCAACTAGAGATGGCCTTGCGGTTCGCCCGGCAGTCGTTTTGCGGTGAACTTTGCTCATTCGCGGTTCGCCGGACAGGCGAACATATGGCGATATCCGGTATGGTATAGGTGTGTTATCGATAGGTGTGACTTACTGAGGGGTGTAATATACTTATATACTTTCTAACATAGAAAGTATATTATAGTGCATTTGTATTGTGCAGCAGTTGTGTGCGGTTCTGTTGCGATACTGCAGCTACACAGAGTGCCAAACGCTATTGGAACAAATAATTTCTACTGGTGTGATATACCAGTCGCCCCCCAAAAAACTGATTGAAGCAGGTGTTGTATATACAAATAATATACTTTCTATATAGTGCATTTGGGTATTACAGCATTTGTTTGCGGTTCTGCTGCGTTACTGCAGCTACACAGAGTGACAAATGCTGAATGCATAATTTTTGGGGTCTGTAGTCCACTGGCCCGCTGTAAAATTGATATCCAATGACCGAAGCAGGGGTGTTATATACCAATTATATACTTTCTATATAGTGCATTTGGGTAGTGCAGCATTTGTTTGTGGTTTTGCTGAGTTACCGCAGCTACACAGTGACAAACGCTATTGAAACAAATAATTAAAACTGGTGTGATATACCAGTTGCCCCCCCCCAAAAAAAAGTGATTGAAGCAGGAGTGTTATATACAAATAATATACTTTCTATATAGTGCATTTGGGTATTACAGCATTTGTTTGCAGTTCTGCTGCGTTACTGCAGCTACACAGAGTGCCAAATGCTGAATGCATAATTTTGGGGGTCTGTAATACACTGGCATGCTGTAAAATTGATATCCAATGACCGTGTAATCTACCTCCAGCAACATACTACTTGTTCTTTTATGTACGCTGAATGAATAATTGTTGCGGCCTCGGAGGAATTCAACACCAGTGACGACCATGTGTTATCGAATTTCAACTATTATCATTTTTTTTTTTAATAGCGTTTATTTAACATTTTTCAAGTTAATACAACAATCCCAAAAGGGAAAAAATCAGATCCACATGCCAGCCACACATGCACGCAAGACCAGACAGAATCATCAATGTCAAAATGTACAACAGTACGACATACAAATGCAATTAATTACAGTACATCACTGCTGTCACAAAAAAAAAAAAAAGGGGGGAACAAAGGTCTGTACTCACTCACTCCACAACCACACACACAGCCACACACTTGGGTGATGCAGTCCCAACCAACAGTGGGCCTCAAACCGTACCCTCCGCTTGCACCCATATACCCCAGATTTTGTCAAATCGATCAGGGGCTCCTCTCGCTTCATACGTCAATTTGTACATCTGAAGATCCTTGTTAATAAGTTGCCCCCACTGATTCACCGTGGGACACTTGGGAGGTTTCCAATTCAAAAGTATGTTCTTCCTACCATAGAACATTAATAATCGTAACAATATTCTACTATACTTGGATGGAGTCGCATCAGCAACTAATCCCAACACGCATATTAGAGGATCGCAGATTCCTGGTAGGCCCAACTTATCATTAATGAAGTTGCACACCCCTTTCCAGTATACTTGTAAAGACGGACACAACCAGACCATGTGGAAAAAGGATCCACTATCACCTCCACATCTGTCACA
Source organism: Bufo gargarizans (assembly GCF_014858855.1). Lineage (NCBI taxonomy): Eukaryota > Metazoa > Chordata > Amphibia > Anura > Bufonidae > Bufo > Bufo gargarizans. The sequence goes on from NC_058084.1 coordinate 148,910,885, forward strand.
CCCAGGACTCGGTATCTGTCGCATCTGATATAGACGCACCGGGGTCAGATATACCCTATGCATCCACTTGACTTGAATGAGCTGATCTCGAGCGCTCACGACAGACCTCCTCCACCCCAGACGCCATTCCTCCAAATGAGAGTCCTCCAACTCTGGGATATCCGTCGACCACTTAACAAATGATCGCCGAATAGGAGACTCCTGCATCTTAATAATTTCACCATAAAAGGAAGAAATTGGTTTATATGGCTGTTCCCTCCTAGCTATTGATTCTAGAGGACCACACTCCAAGCTCAGGGTCAAGGAGTGGAACTGTTTATCACAAGCGTGTCTCAGTTGGAGGAACCGATAAAAACTCGTCTGAGGCAACAGGAAGTCCGACCGCAAACTCTCAAAAGAGCGAAAGACCCCCTCCTGGAACAGCTGTGTCAAGTACTTAAGCCCCTTCCTAGGCCAAAATTCAAAATCTGGCAAATGTAAAAGCTCAGGGAGGTGCTTGTTACGCCATAGTGGGATATATGGAGACCAGATGTCCCCTGCTTGAGTATCCATATGTGTATTCACAAACCTCGCCCAGGCCTCTATAACCGTCACCATAGCCTCCGTGTATCTCCCCTCGATCAAAACTCCACCTCCCCTATAAACCAAGTTCGTTAGAGCTTCATATGAGCCAACTAGCGCTGCCTCCAGCACCACCGCTGGATTGTTGGGGTCCGCTCTAATCCACCAGGATGCGTACATCAGGCGTGTCGCAATATAGTAAACATATAAGTCGGGAAGTTGCAAACCCCCCTGTAAGTAGGAGGCTTTCAACATCTTCCTTGCTATCCTAGGGGCCCGATGGCACCATAAGAATCGGGTCATGACTTTGTCCAAGGCATCAAAGTGGGACTTCGGGACCCTCACTGGAGCCGCTCTATATACGTATAATAATTTCGGTAGCAACACCATTTTAAAGATGTTAATCCTGCCTATTAAAGACAAGGGGAGATTTTCCCAGGCTTCTAACTTGCGCGTGACATATTCCATAGTGGGCCTCAGATTTAGATGACAGAACTGCCGAGGATCTCTATGTATATGTATCCCCAAATAAAGGAAGCTATCTACCACTTTCAGGGGGGATACCGGAGAGATATCCACTCCTTCCTCCGTGTCCACCATACACAGACTGGATTTAGCCCAGTTCACTCGTAGTCCTGAATATCTACCATACCCATTCACCACATCTAGCAGGGTTTCTAAGGAGGGGCCAGGGTCCGCTAAGTAGACCAACAGGTCATCCGCGTATAGCGATACTTTCTCTTGTATCCCAGCTATCGTCCACCCTTCTATCAAGGAGCTATTATTGATCAACTGTGTAAGAGGTTCCATTATCAGAGCGAACAGCAACGGGGACAGGGGGCAGCCCTGCCTCGTACCCCTAAATAGCCTAAAAGGTCGGGAAAGAAAGCCATTTACTCTGATGCGCGCTGTAGGCGCCTGATACAATAATTGAACCCACTGAATAAAGGAGGGAGGGAAGTTAAGGCGGGACATTGTCTCCCAAATAAAATGCCACTCTACCGAGTCAAAAGCTTTCTCATTATCAAGAGAAGCCAGGGCTCTTGAACCCGCATTATCATGCCTGACCTGCAAGTTCGTAAATAATCTCCTAAGGTTGATATCAGTTGTCTTCCCAGGCATAAAGCCAGATTGGTCAGGATCAATAATAGATAAGACTACCCTACTAAGTCTCTTGGCCAAGATTTTAGCCAAGATTTTGGCGTCAGCATTCAGTAGAGAAATAGGTCTATATGACGCACAGTGGTCCGGAGGCTTCCCAGTTTTATGAATCACCACAATGGTAGCCTCTCCAAAGGATGAAGGCAAACCACCGGCCTCATACGCATAATTGAACAGTTTCAATAGACGTGCAGAGTGCATCTCAACATCCAATCTGTACCATTCGACTGGGAACCCATCCGGACCAGGTGATTTCCCCACTGCCATATCTCCAATCGCTGCCTTAATTTCTTCTACATCAATAGCAGCCTCTAAAAAATTACTATCCGTCCTTGCAACTGGTGTGAGGGGGATGGTCTGAAGGAAGGATCGGATCTCGTCCGGGGACAACCCAATTTTGGAGCTATACAGGTCCGCATAAAATTGAACAAATTGGTCACATATGTCCTCCGGCCGGTATACCCTCACGCCATCCCCGCAAGTGATGTGCGGGACCACTGTCTGAGGCGACTCAGTCCTAGCCAGGAACGCTAAGGCACTCCCATTCTTATCCCCATCAGCAAATAATAAACGCCTTTGATACAATAACTTCTTCTGGGTATATTCGGTTAGGTGTAAACTAAGTTTCCTCTGAGCCTCATCCCATAACCTACGGCTTTCCCCATCCGGATTTGCAATAAAAGCCTGCTCTTTCTCTACCACCTCCCCATCTAACTTAGTCCTAGTAACACTTATCTCCTTCCTATACGTTGCTATCGCTTGAATCAGAGTACCCCTCATTACAACTTTGAAGGCATCCCACTCTGTCAACGGGTTAGTTGAGCCCTCATTGAGATCCCAATAGTCCTTCATTCCTTGCTGTACTACCCAAACAACTGGTAGGACCTCCAGCCATTTACTATTGAGTCTCCATACTCTCTCAGCCGGTGCAATGGGTTGCTTCAGAACTACCAACAGGGGGGCATGGTCAGAAATACCTCGTGGCAAATAGTCAGCCACCACCAGAGCGGGCAATAGATCTCTACTAAGGAAAACTAAGTCTATCCATGAAAGCGTTGCATGCGGGGCAGAATAACAGGAATATTGGCGTAATCCCGGGTGCAAGTACCTCCAACCCTCTGTTAAATCAAATACATCCGCCCAGGAGCTTAACGCCTCAGTATGGGCATCACTAGGGCGAAGCCGATCTAATGACCGGTCTAGAGTCGCGTTGTAATCCCCAAATGCAATCAGAGGCGCCGGGGGCATAGATGCTACTCTCCTCATAATCTCATCCAATATTTCCCTACGAAAGGGAGGGGGAATATAAATACCCACCACAAGGTAATCAATGCCCCTGATTGCAACATGGATAATCACAAAGCGCCCCATCGCATCAGTATACACAGAATATGACCGGAAAGGAAGGGATTTTGCTACCAGAATGGACACCCCTCTGGCCCTAGAATTGTAAACAGCGTGGTATGCCGAGCCCACCCAGGGCTTCTTTAACGCCAAAAGCTTCCGCCCCTGCAAATGTGTCTCCTGCAATATCAGAACGTCCGGATTGTGGTTTCTCAGAAAATTAAAGACCAGTGATCTTTTAATCTTGTCATTGAGACCCCTGACATTCCAAGAGACAAATCGACATACCGACATCATGGCGGCTTGTTAAGACAATAACCCCAGAAGTAACCGCACCACCCAAGCCATACACTCACACAGTCATACCATCTTCCCAAACTTAGAACCAGAGCCCCAAAATAAGCCCGTAACAACAGGCAATGCCCCCCACCCTGCCCAGATAACCCCAACTTATCCAAGCCTAACAACCCTCCCCCCATTTACCTCGCTAATAGAAAAAGGGAAAACGAGAACCCGTTTTTAACACCACTGCTCTAGGTAAACCCTAAACTGAACCTATGCAGCAGGTTACCTCAACCATCACACATTCAGCTCCGATGATATTGCGAACATCTGAAAACATACGATGAGACACCCCAAAACATCAGATATGTAGCATTCAGCCCCTGCGGTCAAGCCAGTCCGATGCCTCTTCAGGGGTGGCAAAGAATTTCACCTGCTCTCCCTCCTGTACTCTAAGCCATGCCGGGTACATCATGGCATACATAAGTCCCTTCTCTCTTAGTCGGGCCCTCACCGCCGTAAACTGCCTACGTTGCTTCTGCACTTCTGCAGAAAAGTCCGGGTAGAAGGAAATCCGGGTGTTGTCAAAATGAATGTCCTTCAGTCGGCGAGCTGCTGCCAGGATAGCATCACGGTCTCTATAATTAAGGAGCTTGAAGATGAAAGGACGAGAAGGTGCTCCAGGAGGCAGGGGACGAGTGGGAATCCTGTGGGCCCGTTCCACCGCAAAAGTCCCTGAGAGATTTATAGGATCAAAGATTTGCTTTATAAGACGCTCCACAAACTCCTCAGGAGAGGGCCCCTCTGCTCTTTCGGGTAAACCCATAATGCGGATATTATTCCGTCTGTTACGGTTCTCGGCGTCTTCTACCTTTGCCATCAGAGTCTTGACTTGATTCTGCAGATAGTTTATCGCAGAGTCATCACGCTGAACCCTGTCCTCCACGTCACTCACCCTCCTTTCCACTTCAGTAGTTCTCTCTCTAATTTTATCTATATCATGTCTGAGGAGAGTAAGATCGGCCTGGACATGGTCAATTTTGACCGTGAGCGCCGTCTGGCAGTTAGTGATGGCCGCCATAACTTTCGCAAGGTCCACTGCTGAGTGTCCAGAGGAGGTCCCAACCTCCCGATCATCTGTTTGGCTCATGTTGTCCAGCATTAGTTTAGGTGGAATAGCTGGGCCCGAGGTGCCCGTTTTCCGGCCCATAAGGTGATCACCCCTCCACCAGTAATAGGAGTACTGGCCCTTTAATCAGCGCCCTCACACAGGGGTAACAGGACAGCAGCTGCACCACTCGCCAGAAAGATTATTTTCTTTGAATCAGAGGGCACTTGCCCCACAGCTGCAGGCAAGCCGCACGCTTCACCCGATATAAACAGGAGAACAAGGGTCCCGTGCCAACCCTGGAGCGCGAAGAGGACCGTCCCCAGCGTCACCGGTAAGATGGCGCCCGCACCACCAGACACGTGGGGAGCTTCAGGCCGGCAGTCCAGTAAGGAAGGAGGGAGAGAGCCCGGGGGTCACACCAACCTGCAGCTCCAGACTCCACCCGATCACCAGAACTGGTGAGTACAATACTTTAGCGTCCCCACTTCTCCCGCTCTCACCGAGGGGTCCGTAGTACAGGGAACCGCTCCGTTCACAGGCCTCTCTCAAAGGGATCCAGCAGACAGTGACCGCAGCAGCTACAGATCAGAAAGCCCGGCTACCGGTAAACCGTGAGGCTGTGGATCACATAGGGGTGTTTCTATCCGGTCAGATGAACAGACGATCAGGATAATACAGGATAGTGTCGGAGCTGAAACGACTTGCGTCCTCACACCATGACAGTCAGGCCACGCCCCCCCAACTATTATCATTAGTTTTTTTTTTCAAAATGGGGGATTTCATTAGCCTTGTTTTTAATCCAATTTTATATTTTTAGTTCTTTTAAACATATGTATTTAACCTGTATTTGTACTGGCCTGCAGTAAAATTGATATCCATTGACCGTGTAATATACCTCCAGCCGCATAATCACTTGATCTTTTCTGTCCGGTGAATGCCTAATGTTTGGGGCCTGTAGTCCAGTGGCCTACAGTAAAAATTTTATCCATTGATTTTTTGGTCATTGATCCCCCTCTAGTATGTCACTATCCATGTTGTGGGACTATTTGTACACTTCTACTAAGTATTTGGTGGCTGCAAATATGAGCTTAAGGTTTTTCAGGTTCGCCTGCCATTAAAGTAAATGGGGCCCGCCGCAAACTTGTGGTTCGCGAACATTTAATCGCGTTCACGAACCATCCCGGCCGATGTTCGTCCATGACTAGCAGCAACTAGTTAACCTAATTCAAAGAAATCCTTCATTTACTGCAGTATTTTTATGCCTACGTATCTTTGATGACAGTCTTGGTATTCATACACATTAGACACAAATTATCCAAATCCATTAATTTTTTAAAGATTGTATAATGATTTAATGTGTATAGAGACCAGTAAGAACATCACTCAGCTAATTATAGACACATTTAAGTAAAGGATATCTAGAGACTAAATTACCAGAAAAATATATGTGCAAATTAGCTCCCTTTCCAAAAGGAAAAGAAAGCTGAGCCCACGATACCAAAAGATGTACTACATTGGAGACTCTGTTTTTTTTACTTTTTTGGAAAGGGAGCTAAATTGCATATCATAATGTCTACTAGGCACTCTCTATAAGGGGAAATAGTACCCCCAAACACTAAGTTACCAGAATTATATGGCAGTGTGCTATATACGGCAAACACGCATACTTACAGATGAGAAATAAGGGGTTAGGTCTCACAATAAAGTCTGGAAAGTACAACCATTTAATTATATTGGAATTAAATTTGGCTCCATGATGTCTCCAAGGATAATCTTAAAACAGAGATAACATATTTAAAAACAATTACTTCTTGGTACAAGAATAATTTGGCATAATAAAAAAAAATATCTAATACTTTTGGATGAAAAATTATATTTTACCTTTACATGGAGCCGGAGGAATGCCAATACATATGAAATACTGGAATGTAATAATGCAAGCAAGAAAGCAGCAATATCTATGCCAGATTTCTGCAATTGCTTTTCTCCTTCGTCTATACAGTACGGCAAAGAGCCAAAATGCATGGATCATGGCAAAGAAATCCATCCTCTGACCGATTACATTAACAGACAGTAAGAAGCAAGTCTGCACAAGAAAATGAAAATGCATTTTATATAACACCATATTTACTGTAAAGTTACAACTTTCTGAAGCATTAGGTGTTTTTATTAGATGCTCTGTGTTTACATTTATTAGCCTTGAAAGCCTATTTTTTCTGCCTAAATACTAATAACATCTAAAACTACATACATCTTAAAATTTACCTTGTTTTATATACTGCATGCTCTGTACAGATATGCTGGGTTCACAAAATAAGTATCTTCATTTGTTGCTGAAAATTTTACTTTTGCGTCGTTTTACATTTCCCCATTAAAGATTTTAGAACAACTATTCTTGCTAAAGAAAACTGATGTAAGTAGACATCTTCCCTATAGTGGCTCACACAGCTCAAATGTGACTATCCTTCAGGGAAAACCTACTTCCATGCAGGCTCTGTGAATTTTCCCTTAGTCTCATCCCCTCCTTGCACTCAACTCTATTATTAATGCGGGAAATAAATATATAAAAATATTGGTGCCACTGGACAGCCTGGACAAAACTGGAGCCTGCAGTAGTGAGTAACCATTGGTAACCAAGTATGTAGCATTAACCCTTCCACTATCCCCCACCCAAAATCATAAAATTTGTAATTTAATTATCCTAGACCACTAGAGTCCCTTACATTAACTCCTTTATTGGCCTAGATCACCTGGAATGCTGTAGTTAAGCCAGCTCAATGACCTACATCAAAGGTATACTGACATTAACTAATTTACTATGTTACAGCATTAGGGATCCTTGCATTAACTATATCACTGCCCAAAACCAATAGGGATACTGGATTAAGCCCCTTTACTGTATTAGACTACCATGTACACTTACATAATCCCTTCACTGTTCTATATCACCAAGGATACTGCCATTATTTGCTTCACTATCCTAGAGTAAGAGGACTATTGTCATTAACTCTTTCACTGCCTTAGGCCTCATGCACACGACCGTTGTGTGCATCCGCGGCCATTGTTCAGTTTTTTCCGCGGACCCATTGACTTTCAATGGGTCCATGGAAAAATCGGAAAATGCTCCGTTTGGCATCTGCGTCCGTGTTTCCAGTCCGTGAAAAAAATATGACCTGTCCTATTTTTTTCACGGACAACGGTTCACGGACCCATTCAAGTCAATGGGTCCGTGAAAAAACACGGCTGCACACAAGATTGTCATCCGCGTCCGTGTCCGTTTTTTTCTATCATTTCAAAGGCAAACTTGACTTAGATTTTTTTTTCATTTTTCATGTCCGTGGATCCTCCAAAAATCAAGGAAGACCCACGGAAGAAAAAACGGACACGGATCACGGAACAACGAAAACCATTTTTGCGGACCGCAAAAAAAAACGTCCGTGTGCATGAGGCCTTAGGCAGAAATTACTGCCCTAGAAAACCAAGTTTACAAACAAAGGCTTAGAGGGAACTTTGCAAGCCAGTTGTGCAGCTGTACAGGTTAGAGCTTGTGCTATTTCCTGTACTGATAGCACCACCATGCTGGGAATGGCAGACAAGTGTTCACGTTACTGGTGCAATGGTGCTAGTAAAACATCAAGTTAGTACAGCCAGCAATTTTCTGCAGGGACAGAGGGACACCTGGATTTGATATTCATATGCCCTAATAGGGCATTTGGACAGGGCTTGTGTTAATTAGACAATTCATTTAAGGATAAGTCTTGCTATAGAAATTGACTCAAAATATGTTGTTTTTGCTGCAGATTTACACACAAAAAACATAAAAAATATTACTCTGCAACAAATTTGCTATATGTGATCTTTCATATTTTTTTTTTTAAGATTTTCTTTTAATGGGTGTGTTCACCTTTGCATGCTTCCTACAAGGCTTACCTCCATACCAAATTTGTAGAAAAAATAGTTTATGAAATACTTGGCACAATTTATGAGGCCGTCATCGAGGTGATGTCTTGTTATATTATGAAATATTGTTTTTGTGACTGGTGCTGTCAGATTGTTTCTACACCTGTAATATTCCTGATGCCGGTAGATGGTCACTTCAAAAGCTAATATGAACAACATGAGTAAGTTATTCTGTAAGGAAAAAGAAAGGGAAAACTTATACATCTAGCTGACTAAACCATTTTTGTACTCCAAATGGAGGTCTAACAACTAATATAGTATACTAATGAAAGCATCTACATTAAACAAATTGTCTGACAGGCATACATTTTAGAACAAACATGAGAAATAAGTGGGTTACTGAAAAAAAAAGGGATAGCACCAGAGTGGAAGAATAACACAATATACTTACCAAACCAGTTACATATATTTTAAATTGCTAACATAACACTTTCACTAACATCTATTTTTTCCTACTCCCTCATAAATGTTCACATTTACATGCTTATTTTAAAGGGGAGAGTGGAAACAGCAGTTACCTTAAAGCGAAGATATCTGATCCTTTTATTTCACATACATTAGATAAACAGCTGATCCTTCCTAAATCTTCATGTTTTAGTTGACATTGGTATATGTATATGTATGGCTAGTTTGACCCCATAAAGAGGCTGTGTAAGAATTGGTTGGCAAATCCCCCCTTTTTGCCGGACCTGCAAAAGGAAGATAACTCACTTCCTGGTGCCGGCTCCCCACTACTTCTCCTGCAGGCCTGTGATGCTACTCTGGGCTCCATCAATGTCAACATCCGGTTTGACATCGCCAAAGCGAATGACTGGTGTCCTGCTCCCCTTGCATCATCTGATCATTGATCATGACTTAAGGGCAGCCGGACACTGCTGCAGTTTCACTATGACAGGCCAGAGAGCCTTCACAAAGCCTCAGGCTGTCATAGCAACTCACTATGTCTAACTAATCAGATGCTGTGGCTATTGACTGCGGGATCTGAGACGTTATATGATTGGGAGTTACTTACAGTCCTGGTCATTGTTGCCTTGTGTCAGCTGTATTGCACAGCCTGCACCCACTGCATATACCTCTCATGCCCATTGATTTTCTATTATGTCAGGGGTCACAAATGGTTAATAGCCAGCTATAAGATTTTGAATTTATATGAGATGTGGTATCCATTCATAATGATAGCTATAATACTTTGCCAAATCTATTTTATGACAGATTCCAAAGGTACATGACAGACTAAACTGACTTATAATAGAGTCTGCTGGGGTTCAATTGCACTGCACTGCATACTATGCTGAGATAATTACTAATGGAGGCTCCAAATTGAGCCTCCATCACAAGTGGAAACACCTTTTTTTAAATGTAACTTACTCGTAAGTATGAAAGAAGAGGTATGGACTTTTTTAGTCCAACCCATCCAGATGGATCAATTGGACCACTGTACAGAAGCGATTTCTGCAGGTCTTCTGTTCTGACAATATTTGTCTGATTGAGAAAAGGCTAAAATAGAAAGACAAAATACACATATTATTATACAACTGACTGGTATTGCAGGACCAATAACACTACATTTCCGCTATGAAGTAATATGATTCAAAATAAGAATGTTTATGTCTTATGTTAATACATAACGTTTATTAGCTTCACTGTATAAATGTAGAAGCCACAACACCAGCACAGTTCTGCATTTATTGTTCTAACTGTAAAGAACATCTACTAATTATGTTGTTAGGTTAGGTTTTATTTCTGGCTGCCTACATGAGATAGCAGATCTGATTATATATAGCTTATAAAGCAAAGTATTCTGTCCACTGTTGTTTGTATAATACAACTCACCATAGTACAGTTGCTGGAAAAGTTCAGTGGCTCAATTGTTGTGAGTTGATACAACATTTTGCACACAATGATCACACAAGTCCAGACAGTGCAAACACTAGATGCCAATGGTCGTAACTGGGAATAAGGTAATGCAAATGCCCAGGCGATCAAAAACACATAATTCAGCAAAGATACCTGCATCCAAATAAAAAGAATAATGTAATATACATTTATTAGTTTAGTCATAATATTAATGAACATGGCTTTCATCTATTACACCAATAGTACTGCCATAACCATCAAAAGGATATTATTTTCAAAACTCCTTTATCCTTTCCCTCCAGATTTCTTTGAACTAAAGCCAGTTGCAGGCATTGGGTGGACTTATTCTCTGATGACCACCACACATCAAATGAGGAGTCATTTTTGTGATCTTGCTCTGATGGCTTCTCAGTATCTGACAACAGATGTCAGAAGTGACAGAACGGTGCTTTATATCAGATCTTTTGAGTTCTTAAGTTTTAGGATCAATCAGAGCCATGTCCTTTGAGTGGCCAACGGCCCTATTTTGAGCTTTTTAAGGACACCGGTCCCCAGAGAAGGACAATGGGGGACCACTAGTAAAGTGAAATGTACAGTATGTGCGTGTTTGTTTGACTATGTATAGAATGTGAGCAAGTCTTTCACTGTATGAGAGTGTGCATATTTCTGACTGTAGAAGTCTGCCTATTCATGACTGTTTGTATGTGTGTATTCCTGCCTCTGACTGACATGCGGGAGTAGGCATCTGTCTGTCTATATCAATAAGAGCGTGAGCACACATACAACTTTCCCTGGCTGCTTTGGTGAGCATACATCTGGTCCTGTCTGCATGGAAGGGTGAAGTGTCTGGACCAAGTAGTCATGACCACTGCTTTACTCTGGATGTCTGGATGAGAGAATAAATGTCTTACCCTGTTTGCACACTGTGTGGTATTATTGCCATTTCTACAGTATATCTCACTGTTTGCATACAGTATGGCTTCATTAATGTTATGCCATGTATCAAAGTTATTGTGCACACTATATAGCACTGCTACTTATACAATGTCTGCAATTAGGGTAAGTTCAAGTCGTAGTGGATAAAACCCACACCATATCTGCAAGTAAATCCACAACACATTTATCAGTATGGAAGAATGGAACAGAAGAAATCCACTAAAGGTGGATTTACATGATCCGACATTTGGGGCATATTATCAGGAAGGAAAGTTCCTGCGAACGCTCAATCCCGACAATCTGCAAGTCTAAATGTGCTTCTAATCACCCGATGAACGAGCAAAACGCTTGTTCATCGGGTGCAGAAATAATGCAGCTGTATGAGGACTATTACTGTGAAGGAGATTGCTGCATGTAAATGCAGCGGTCTCCTTCACTGAATGAGTAGCCCACTATTGGGAAGGAATGCTTCCTTTCTGACAAAAGTCTGCTCCTCGGCCCGTGTAAATGCGCCTTAATACTTGGTGAACAATATTTAAGCTAATGGGCACGCTGCAGATTTGAAGTCCTATCCGCAAAATATATAAAGCCCTGAAATATGAAACTGTATTCCTAACAATGTGGTCAACTACTACTTTATGTAAAGTGATAGAGAAATATGTGCTGAAGCTCAAAGTAACATTCATAATGGACAGGCAGTGGGCATGTTAAAGGGCATCTGTCATCAGATTTGTACCTAGGAAACTGGCTGACCTGTTGCATGTGGCAGCTGAAGGCAGCTGAAGGCATCTGTGTTGGTCCCATGTTCTTATGTGCCCACATTGCTGAGAAAAATGAAGTTTTAATATATGCAAATGAGCATGTAGGTGCAATGGGGGTGTTGCCATTACACCTGGAGGCTCCAATTTCTCTGCAACTGCTGCTCCCTCCCCATTGTAATTGACAAGACCATGCATGCTGACATTTACACTGCTTGCCCTTTCATTTGTCAGGAGTATTTTGGACATATATGGTAAACTTTGAGACATAAAAATAGACTTATTTGAACATTATTTGGCACAGCTATTTTCGAACTAAACTAAAGGGGTTGCGCAGAGGTTTTATATTGATGACCTATCTTCAAGATAGGTCATCAATATCTGATCATCAGGGGTCCTACAGCCGGCAACCCAGCAGATCAGCTGTTTGAAGAGGAGGTGGCAGGCCGTGTGAGCACTGCTTCCTCTTCATTACACTGCCTGTCATCTCGGAAGCAAGTGTAATTACAAGTACTTGCTCCATTCACATGAACAGAACTAGTACTTGTAATTACGCTACACTGCTGCTGCAAGGGAGACAACATGTAGAGCAATGAACAGGAAGCTGCGCTCCCATGGAGCACTGCCTCCTCTTCAAACAGCTCATCCTGAGGATAGGTCATCAGTATAAAACCCCTGCACAATCCCTTTAGGTTACAGGTGTTGGCAACATAATGTAGTATATGCCATGCACTAAATCTACTGTGTTTTACACTTTTTATGCTTACTTTGACAGTTTTTGAAAAGTGTACAGAAAAAGAACTGTGGCTAAGAGGATTTGTAAGATGCACCTATTTTATTGAAAATGTGCACTGTGTTTTGGCACAACATATTGCTGTATATTTATGCCAGCCATGAGGTAGCATGAAGAAGAGAAACAAGGCTAGCAAGCTGCTCCAAATTTGCTCCAAAAGTTGCTCCACCTGCCATATGCACCATTTTAATAAATTTGACCATTGACTATAATGGACCAAACATGCAGCCTCTTGAAAAGCAATTTACATAAATACTCCTGTTGCTACTTATGGGGGGTCAGACTTAATGTTAAATGACTAATACGTGACTACTCTGTAACAGTAAACCAAAGATATTCAAACAATAAACCCAAGACATCAATAAAATGTTTAATACAGTATATCAGAAAGAAGAAACAAATGTTGTACCTCTCTCAAAGTCACCCATATGATGTACGAAGTAACTATTTTTATTATATGAAGTTCCAGAAACCACCAGGCAAACACTTGCATCTTATGGAAATATTCCAGAAACTTTAGGAAGAGGACTGTCAAGCGGTCGATAACTAGATGCCATTTATTTCTGGAATCTGAAAAAAAATATAAAAAAATAAAAAGCACATTTCATTCATAATTACTTTGTGAAAACGCTTTGCTAGAAGACCTGTTAGCTCTCATTTGACCCATTTGTCAATTTATTAAAAATATTTCAGAAGACATAACAGAAGAATGGCACAACACAGAGTTAAGGGGAAAAGATGCATCAGAATTGTTATTACATGAGGAATGCAAGTATATACTAAAACAGGTCCTTTTTACTGAAGCACATTTTCTGTATTTTAGAGTCTGCTCTGCAAACAAAACAAGTACACTGTCCCCAAATATGCAGCTGAGATATAAAGAATACCTTGTATTCTTCTAGACTAGTTAGAGCATATAGCTTTCTTACTAATTGGAATAATAATCCATATTTCTGAGGTAACTTGAACAATCTGAAATATTTTATTTTTATTAAAGGGGATGAGCCATCAAAATGCATATCCCCATCTACAAGACATATCCCCATCTACAAGACATGGGTACCATTAGTGGTCAGTATTTACTGTTATTTCTATTTTGAGAGAGACCCGAGATTTCGCGTGAACGTGCGCGAGCAGCTCTGAAGTTAAACTACAGCCTGCCAGCGCTAATCATTCGCTGGCAGGCTGTAGATGTTTAAAAAATCGCATCAGAAAGGTATATTAGACGCTGTTTTGTTAACAGCGTCTGATATACCTGCTCCCTGCTCCTGTGGTGGTCCCTTTTGCTTGGATCGACCACCAGAGGACACAGGCAGCTCTGTAAGTAGCACCAAGCACCACACTACACTACACCCCCCCCCTGTCACTTATTAACCCCTGATCACCCCATATAGACTCTCTGATCACCCCCCTGTCACCCCCCTGTCATTCATCACCCCCCTGTCCGCAAAACACGGACACTGGCAATGTGCTTTCCGCATTTTGCGAATCCGCACATTGACAGAACTATGTAGAAAATGCCTTTTCTTGTCCGCAATTGCGGACAAGAATAGGACATGTTCTATATTTTTGCGGAACGGAAGTGCAGATCCGCAATTCCGGATTCAAGCGGGACAAAGTCTGTCCCTATAGAAATGAGAGGGTCCGCAATTCCGTTCCGCAAAATGCGGAACAGACTTGCGGACGTGTGAATGGGGCCTAAGGGTCCCTTATCACCACCAGTTAGTTAGCTACTTGTTAGGTAGTTAGCGCCCAGCCCACCGCACCGCAGTCACTGATTAGCATCATCGCTGTCGCTAATCAGCACTAGTACTATATAGTATCTGTAAGTGATCAAGACTGCTCGCAATCAGATCTATATCAGTACATTAGGGTCACCTTAGGCCAGTGATGGTGAACCTTTTAGAGACAGAGTGCACAAACCGCAACCCAAAACCCACTTATTTATCGCAAAGTGCCAACACAGCAATTTAAACTGAATATTACAGTCCAGTATATGTATATATCTTCCATGTTCCATGTATATATCTTCCATGTAGCCTGCCTGCATTCAGTGCACTGCCTGTGCCATTCATAGCGCGCCCTGCACTGATGAATGGCAGCGAAAGTCTAAGGCTTATTGGCACACTGTAGACTTTTTCCAGGGTGCGGGTGCCTACAGAGAGGGATCTGAGTGCCTCCTCTGGCACCTGTGCCATAGGTTCGCCACCACTGCCTTAGGCTCTACAAAAATGCAGTGTTCGCTCGATCAGGCCTGATCTTGTGCACACACTTGCGTTCAGTCCGCCCCACCGCAGTGACAGAATATTTTTTTCTCTGATCACTGCAAAAACACTGTAAAATCGCTGCCGCGCTATAAAGATCACTTTTGAGCTTTTTGGATCTTTATTAGCGATCACAGCTTTACTTCACAAGCACTCCTATGTCCTTTCCCCTCTTTTTTTTTTTTTTTGCACATTTTTTGGCTGAGATTTTTTCATGCACACTGATCGATGCGAACGAAGAAATCTGTGCCGTTCATTTTTTCTTTCAGCCCAGAGGCTGAACGGAAAAAATTATCTCATTACCCGTATGCTCAATATAAGGAGAATAGCAGAAACTCCTAATTCTGGCGTTACATGTAATGATTGTGGAGACCCTCAAATGCCAGGGCAGTACAAACACCCCACAAATGACCCCATTTAGGAAAGAAGACAACCCAAGGTATTCGCTGAGGGGCATATTGAGTTCATGAAAGATTGAACTTTTTGTCACAAGTTAGCGGAAAGGGAGACTTTGTGAGAAAAAACAAAAAAATATCAATTTCCGCTAACTTGTGCCCAAAAAAATCTTCTATGAACTCGCCATGCCCCTCACGGAATACCTTGGCGTGTCTTCTTTCCAAAATGGGGTCACATGTGGGGTATTTATACTGCCCTGGCATTTTAGGGGCCCTAAAGCGTGATAACAAGTCTGGAATCCAAATGTCTAAAAATGCCCTCCTAAAAGGTACTCATTGGAATTTGGGCCCCTTTGTGCACCTAGGCTGCAAAAAAGTATCACACATGTGGTACCGCCGTACTCAGGAGAAGTAGGGCTATGTGTTTTGGGGTGTATTTTTACATATACCCATGCTGGGTGAGAGAAATATCTCTGTAAATGACAACTTTGTATAAAAAAAATTGAAAAAGTTGTAATTTACAGAGATATTTCTCACACACAGTATGGGTATATGTAAAAATACACCCCAAAACACATTGCCCTACTTCTCCTGAGTACGGTGATACCACATGTGTGACACTTTTTTGCAGCCTAGGTGTGCAAAGGGGCCCAAATTCCAATAAGTACCTTTAGGATTTCACAGGGCATTTTTACGCATTTGAATTCCAAACTACTTCTCATGCTTTAGGGCCCCTAAAATGCCAGGGCAGTATAAATACCCCACAAGTGACCCCATTTTGGAAAGAAGACACCCCAAGGTATTCCGTTAGGGGCATGGCGAGTTCATGTAAAATTTTATTTTTTGTCACAAGTTAGTAGAATATGAGACTTTGTAAGAAAAAAAATTAAAATAAATCCCATTTTCCGCTAACTTGTGCCAACAAAAAAAAATCTTCTATGAACTCACCATGCCCCTTGCGGAATACCTTGGGGTGTCTTCTTTCTAAAATGGGGTCACTTGTGGGGTATTTATACTGCCCTGGCATTTTAGGGGCCCTAAAGCGTGATAAGTAGTTTGGAATCCAAATGCGTAAAACTGGCCTGTGAAATCCTAAAGGTACTCATTGGAATTTGGGCCCCTTTGTGCACCTAGGCTGCAAAAAAGTGTCACACATGTGGTATCATTGTACTCAGAAGAAGTAGGGCAATGTGTTTTGGGGTGTATTTTTACATATACCCATACTGTGTGTGAGAAATATCTCTGTAAATGACAACTTTTTAATTTTTTTTATACAAAGTTGTCAATTTACAGAGATATTTCGCTCACCCACCATGGGTATATGTAAAAATACACCCCAAAACACATTGCCCTACTTCTGAGTACGGCGATACCACATGTGTGACACTTTTTTGCAGCCTAGGTGCGTAAAGGGGCCGAAAGTCCAACGAGCACCTTTAGGCTTTACAGGGTTGCTCACAATTTAGCCCCGCCCAAAATGCCAGAACAGTAAACACACCCCACAAATGACCCCATTTCGGAAAGTAGACACCCCAAGGTATTCACTGAGCGGCATAGTGAGTCCGTGGGAGATTTTTATTTTTTTTTGCCAGAAGTTAGCAGAAATGGAAAGTTTATTATTATTTTTTTTCCTCAGAAAGTGTCATTTTCAGCTAACTTGTGAAAAAAAAATTAAATCATACATGAACTCACCATGCCCCTCCGCAAATACAATGGGGTGTCTTCTTTCTAAAATGGGGTCATTTGGGGGGTATTTATACTATCCTGGCATTCTAGCCCCTCAAGAAACATGACAGGTGCTCAGAAAGTCAGAGCTGCTTCAAAATGCGGAAATTCTCATTTTTGTACCATAGTTTGTAAACGCTATAACTTTTGCGCAAACCAATAAATATACACTTATTGGATTTTTTTATCAGACATGTAGCACAATAAATTCTGACACAAACTTGTATAGAAATGTAATTATATTTGAACAATTTTACCAGAAAAAGTTAAAAATACACTTTTTATGAGAAAACTGCGGTCTATTTTGATTAATATCAGAAAAACTAAAAATCTCAACAGCAATTAAATACCACCAAAAGAAAGCTGTATTTGTGAGAAGAAAAGGAGGTAAAAATAATTTGGGTGCCAAATTGCATGACCGAGAAATAAACCGTTAAATTTGTGAAGTGCCGATTTGTAAAAAAGGGCCTGGTCACTAGGGGGGTATAAACTTGTGGTACTTAAGTGGTTAATAAAGATTATAGTAATCATATTCTATCAACTGTTGTGTGGTAGTATATTGTTTGGGGCATATAATTCCCTGGGTACTTTAAGAATGAGACTGTTTTTAGCTGATTCAAATTAATTATTTCTATCCTTCTTTCTGCTACAGTTTTTTTTAAATAGTTTTTATGTTTACATTTTTCAAGTGAACATCAAAGGCAAATAATATTGTTAATTTACATCAATAAGGAGGCATTCATACAATCGTATAGATTTTGCGGTGCACAAATCGCAGATCCACAAAAAACAGATACCGCCCATGTGCATCTCGCATTTTCCCCTTCCGCAGATCTTGCACTAATAAATACCTATTCTTGTCTGCATAATTACCTTCAACTCTGCAGTCAAAAACACCCTAGGGGCATACCGCAATGCCATTAATACCTCACTGATGGAACTTGAGGATCAGGATAACAGAAGCCGCAGGCAGAGAATCCTGGGCTTTCCAGACACCTGCTCTCCGTTTCAAAATCTGTTAGGTCAAGCAACAGCAGAGAGCATAACAGTTGAAAGGGTCCACAAGGCATTGTGCCCTAAACCTTCTCCCATGGAGAACCCCAGGAAATAATCTGTTGAATCTTGAGCTTCCGTGACATGGAGGCCATTTGGCATGAAACAAGAGAACTTGGTGAAGTATAAATGGATGGCTTTAAAATACAAGTGTTTCTTGCCTCATCAACACTCCAGAAGCGATGGATCCTGAAACCCCTTACAGATCGACTGTTTGCAACAAAGATCCCATATCGCTGTTATTTCCATTTTGCCTCACTACTCATAGCCCCCTACCTTCAAAAACTGATATCGCCTGAACAATCAGGATTTGTGGGGGGAGAGAGTGCAGGGACCTTCAGGGTTCAACAGGCAATAGAATATGCTATATCCACTAATACCCAACTCACGCTCTTAAGCACAGATGCTGAGAAAGCATTTGACAGAGTAGATTGGAGATTCATGGAAGCTACCCTTCAGAAATGTGGCTTTCCGGTCCAGTTTATAGCAGTGGTGCTGTCTCTGTACTCCTCCCTCTCTGCAAAAATTTGGATCAAATGAGTACTCTCCCCCTCTTCTCAATCTCGAACGGAACGCGACAAGGATGCCCGCTATCACCTACTCTTTTTATACTGTGCCTAGAGACACTTTTAGGGGGTGATTAGACAAGATGACCATATAAGAGGCCTAATGGTAGGGCCTGTGACTCACGATGTTGCCGTGTTTGCGGACGACATGCTTATGTTCTTGTCCGACCCAGTAGAGGCATTCCCTGCCATACTTACCTTATTACATAAGTTTGGACAATTGTCTAACTTTAAAATAAACCTTTCCAAATGTCAGGCTATGGGAATCAATACCCCTAATAGAGTCATATCTGAGCTATCAAAGGAATATCCATTCATATGTGCTGATTCTCAGATCAATTACTTGGGATATTATTACCAAAGATCCTAATAGGGTATATCAGGTAAATTATCCCGGGATATTGTCAAGTATCCAAAAATAATTAAAAGAACCATCTATACTTTTTATGTCTTGGATGCAGGCTCTTCCGATACATTTAACTGTCCCATTCTTCTTATTAGCATGCAGGCTTTTCTCTTTCTTTATCTGGAAACACACCAAACCATGCCTAGCATACAATATTTTAGTACTACCCAAACAAAAAGGGGGTTTCGGGCTCCCAGACATTCAGTTGTATAATAATACTATTCAATTGAGACTTCACTCTGAATTGATAAACCCACAAATAACCAAATTGGGTTGCCAGATTGCCAGCAACATACTCTCTCCTAAGGATTATGCTAATTATTGGAGGGTTTCATCAGCGGCGCGGCCTGGTCTCGTGGTCCCATCACAGTTCAGAGGAGTCCTCAATACATGGCAACATATATCCTCACTCAGAACTTCTCAGAAAGCCCCTCATCATTTATGCCCATTCGACTGCTACCTTATTTTTTTCCCAAAAGGACTACGTAGACGATATGAGCGTTTGGTAGGCTTTTGGCAACTAGGCGGTTGGTTATATTTTGAAAGGGAGATAGATACCTTCCATGCATGACATCCAGACATCGTGGGGGATCTCTAGATGGACACTAATCCATTACTCACAATTTTGCTTCATCTGTAAGAAATACCTTGACAAAACTCAAGGGCATTATGTACCTTCATGGTATGACACAATAACAGAATCTTCTGATCCTGGTAGGAGGCTTGTTTCCCTTCTCTATAATAAGATTTAAGAGTTGAAAACTTCTTCAAAACCTAGTTATATCCTTCAATAGGAGAAAGACTTAGGGATAACATTTACAACTGAGGAGGTCACCAAAATCCTAAATAGTTCCCATGGATTTTCCTGATGTATCCGCATACAGGAAAATTCCTTTAAGATGTTGGTCAGGTGGTACCGCACCCCAGATGTTCTACACATAATGTACTCGCTTCCCTCAGTGTGTTGGAGATGTCATAGGGCACACGGTTCTGCCTTTCATATTTGGTGGACTTGTTCCAAGATAGCCCCCTTCTGGGAAGAGGTGTCACAGGCCATTAGCTAGATATGTTTGATGGCATTCCCTATATCGCCTACACTAGTTCTCCTAAACTTGCCAAATAGTCAATGCCCGCTAACTAGATTTTCTCTAGCTGCACATTTAATTGCTGCAGCCAAATTGCTTATATCGCTTCATTGGCTTTCGGATCAGATGCTGTCATTTACTGAATGGAGGAATAAAACACATGAAATATGCAGATTAGAGGAACAAACTAGCTGGGAAACACTTTCTCCTGATAAGTTTTTTAAGATCTGGTCCCCTTGGATTCAGTGGTATGAGAGATCTCCTCAGGCACCATAATGATGTACCATCAGATATGTATTTCCTATTCTCACCCTTTTCCTTTTCCCTCCCCCACCTCTTCCCTCCCTTTACAACCTCTCCTCCTGTAAGGGCCTTGATTGGCCAAATCAATCCTGCATAACAAATGTACACAATGAGGTACCGTTTTTAATTTTAGTTTTCATTTTAGTTATCATTTTTTACTTTCATTCTTGATTATTTTGCAGTCAAGTGTAAGCAGCTTTAATTCTTTCAGTGTCTGTATTACTTGTACGACGAGCACCCGACATGCTTTACGTTTTATGTTAAAGTTGATGTTTTAAAATGTAACATTAATCTGACGACTGTAGAACTGCAGAAATAAAAAAAAAAAAGACAAGATAGGACATGTCCTATTGAAATGCATGGGTCCACATACAATTCCCCAAAAATGCAGATCGGATGTGAACCGAAAATATGGTTGTGTAAATGGACCCTAAGGAGAAGAAGACCAATGAACTGCACATGCACAACAATAATAATTTCCAGAATTACCCAATTAGGACTTTCTTGTATAACATTGCAATGGCTATTTGATCCAGGGGTCCAGTATTTTAAATGAAATAATTAGGAACCCCTCTAGCAGTATACTGTGTGCTAGCTTATAAGGGGGTAGATCAGTGTTAAAGGGGTTGTCCAAGTTATATTTATTGATGACCTATCCTCAGGATAGGTCATCAATATCAGATCGGAGGGGGTCCAACACCCGGCACCCCCTCCGATCAGCTGTTTGAAGAGATGGCGTGCGCGGTGTCAGCGCTACCTCCTCTTCACTGCTTACCTTCTAGCCGTTGCATCTGCAGTGGTGAGCAGGTGTAATTACACCCAAGCCGTCCCATTCATTTCAATAGAAAGGCTTGGGTGTAATTACACCTGCTCACCACTGCAGATGCAACGGCTAGAAGGTAAACAGTGAAGAGGAGGCAGCGCTGACACCGCGCATGCCTTCTCTTCAAACAGCTGATCGGAGGGGGTGCCGGGTGTCGGACCCCTCCGATCTGATATTGATAACCTATCCTGAGGATAGGTCATCAATAAATATAACTTGGACAACCCCTTTAACTAAATACACCCAATAGAATATAAAAAAAATCTTAGGAGGGTTTTAATTAAATGTATTTCCTTGTGCAAAACATTAGTAATCTAAATAAGATTCTACCATATTTGGAGAGGATAATGTCAGTAACTAACCCCAGTAGGCTGACTAGTACATACTGTAGATGTCTTTGGACAGGTGTCAGGTGTGGTCTGTGGAGCTACACTGATGAGCAAAAGGGTAACAATGTTTTGAACTTTTGACTTTCAGGCTCCATATCTCACCATTCACTACAGCTTCGAACATGAGATTACCATCATTTTATAGACAATCATCTTGGCTATCTCATGCATACATTGGACTTGCAACTATTTAGCATATGATAAGTTATGCAGATTCTTGTCATGTAACTGCATTGTTACTGTTTTGTTCTTAAAATTCTAAATTTTTATTTTTATTATTTTGTTAGTATTTTGAAAATCTACCTTTGGCTTTCAATACTGCCTAAATCCTTCTGGGCATGCTATTGATCAGATTCAAGCATGTCTTGACCGAAATCTGTTCCCAGGTCTCTTCTATATGTTCCCAATGTTGGTGCATACTAGTCAACTCACTTGGGTACGAATGCAGTTTCAACTCTACCCACAAGTGTTCAATTGGGTTGAGGTCTGGGGACTCTGGGGACCATTCCAGAACCTCTACTTTATTGTCATTGAACCAAATTCTTCGCCAATCTCGACACATGCTTCAGGTCGTTGTCCTGCTGGAACACTATGTTGTCCTTTATTATACCCAAAATACTCAAGTGTATGAAGTAACTCGTCTTGTAGGATACTCACATATACTGTAGCTCAGTATTCAGATCACCATTGATCCTGGTCAAGTATCCAACTCTGTGAAACAAACCCATATCATCGGGCTTCCGCCACCGAACTTAACAGTCCCTTCAATTTCTCGATCCGTTAGATCCCTTTTCCCTTGTTTCTTCCAGACCTATTTGCACTTATCAGACCCCAGTCTATTGACTTTCATCTCATCGCTCCAAATCACCCATTTCCATTCTTCCACTGTCCACTGTTTGTACTTTTTTTGCTAACTCGAGCCGACGCTTTTTATGACCATATTGAAGTCGAGGCTTCTTTTTTGGGCCACCATTCCAGACTTGTATAATGTGCATCGCTGTATTCATACCCAAGTGAGTTGACCATTTAAATTTAGAATTTTAGGAGCAAAACAGTAACAATGCAGTTACATAACAAGAATCTGCATAACTAATTATATGCTAAATAGTTGCAATAGTCCAATTTATGTATGAGAAAGCCAAAATGATTATCTATACAATGATGGTAGTCTCACGTTTAAAGCTGTAATGGATAGTGAGATATGGAGCCTGAAAATCAAAAGTTTAAAACATTGTTACCCCTTGGCTCATCAGTGTATTTCACGTATGAACTGGTCCATAGTGCTAATCACTGGGATGTCCAACTGGAGGCTAATTCCTTCATACAGTAGTCCTCCAGTTTTATGATGTCTCTTCTTGATAATGTGATGTTTACCTGATGTTTCCTCTTCTTCTGATTCTTCTTCCTCAGCCTCTTCCTCCTCGTCCTCATCAGTTCCTCCTCCACCTTTGTCATCTCCTTTCTCCCATTCATCTCCTGAACCCTGACCTTTTTGATGTCCATACACTTCCAACTGCTTTTCATTCTTCTCTTCCAACATTTCAGACTCTGTAGTTAAGTTCATCATTGTAATATCAGGTAAACTACCGTCTGGATGCACCAATCTGTGGGTTATACATATGTGTTAATAACTAGTTTTTTAAGTATCTTGGGCGAAATAATGTTGGCCAAACAAAAAAGGCCCTGGAAATATACTATAGTATATACATTTATGTGTCAGAATTGCTATTATGGGATAAAACCAAAGAAGACTATGGCTCATACGTGGATGGTGTTTATTTGCAACGTTGTACTTAAGTGGTTGTAAAACTTAAACTTGATATTTTCCCCATGGGAGAAAATAGTCAGAGTTTAAGATACAGAAGCATGAAATGACAGCATGGTATTTTGCGCATTTCATGGCTTCACAGCACTTACTCATTCTGGTGAATTGGAATTTTTTTCTTGATGCTGCTCAAGAGCAATTAAAACAGAAAGAGAAAAGGAATATGAGAATTGGAGAAGTAAAGGGATGCTTTCTATAAAGATGCAGCATGCAGCAAGACAATATTTAATGATGTCTTCAATTAGAACAACTGTAGTTAGTACATGCATCCTGAACTTACCCATGCTGTATATTTATACTACATTTATTAGCTAAATCTGAGTATAGTTTCTAACTAACTACAGAACTTGCATATGGTTACATGCAGGGTATGGCTGTGCAGCATTGCCTATACATGTGTCCTTATTTTACCATATGATATTGTACACATTTATGTACTATATATATATTCTTTTAATTGCATTCAGCATCCTATAAATGCTATATATCATTCAGTATGTATTTCATGTACCATGCCAATACCTGATTTTTTTTTTACAATATTGGTCTACTGTCTGATTATTAATCTGAGTTGAGCTAATAAGCTCTACTTAGCAAATAGATCCATCATCATTCAAGAGCACAATTGATATCAAAGAAACTATGCCAATATACACACAAAATGTGATAAAAAAAAGTGATAACACCAATCTCAGACATTTAACCCCTTAGATACCCTGGCCAATTGTGGCCACGGCATCTGAAGCTGCTTTCCAGGGCCCATATGGCTCCCCTGCGTGGAGAGCAGGAAACTCATCCATTTGCTGTAGTAGCCATGGTCCCTATGAAGGATACTTGGCTACCAGAGTATCAGTTCTTATGGAGACTTGCAGGTGTCAGGGCTCCATAGGAACATAGCACAACTCACATTGTCTGCAATGTTAATTCATTGCAGTCTATGGGGCAAGTGATCTAACAATCACTTGTTAAAGTCCACTAAGAGGACTTAAAATATGTATAAAAAAGTAAACAAAAGTGTTTTTATAAATAAATAACTGATAATATAACGATAATGAAAATTCAAAATTAAAAAATTATTATAGGTTCATCTCCCCACAAAAAAACTGAATAAAAAGTTATCAAAAAGTCATACACACCCTTAAAAGGTATCACTAAAAACTACAGATCCTCCTGCAAAAAATAAGCCCTCACACAAATCCATAGACATAACTATAGAAAGTTATGGGTTTCAGAATATGGCAATACAAATAAAAGAAATAATAGTTTCCAAAGTTTTTATTTTTTTTAAATACAAGAAAAACTATACAAATGTGGTATCACTGTAATTGTATTGATCCTGAGAATGAAGGTAACAGACCCGTTTAACCACATAGGCGCAACAGCTTTTTTTTCCAGTTCATCCCCATTTGGCATTTTTTTTTCAGGTTCCAACTACATTGTATGCAAAATTTTATTATGCTATTAGAAAGTACAACTTATTCTGCAAAAACAGGCCACCATATAGCTGTGTGAACTGAAAATAAAAATATATGGCCCAGGGAAGGCAGGCATTGAAAATGCAAAAACTGAAAAATGCCTGGTAATGAAGTGGTTAAAATTGTGTCAATACTTACAATATTTACTACGCACATTAGCTTTTCTGTTTGTCTTTTTTATTTTGTGTGTTTATATATTTTTATTTGCATGTTTGAAGTATGAGGAAAGTCAGCGGTAGAACATGATGCAATTTAAAAAATACAGCCTATAAAATAGTTTAACCTCATAACAACACTGCACCATAATAGCAGAAGGGGAGTATGGAGTGGGCTTAGGAGCTGAGCCTACGCAATGTGTGGCAGGTGCCAGCTCTGTTATATGGCTGACACCCAAATACAGTGACTAGGATTGGGAATAACTCTGGTCCTAGTGATTTAACCCCTTTAATGTTGCAGTCAATAGTGGTTAAACAGAGGGAGGGGACTCCCTCTGTCCTCCGATCAACCCCCATTACCGATCAATTATATGCAGCCTGGAGCCTTGTGAAGGTTTCAAGACCTGCTATTCTAAACTGTCTAATTAAGAGTCACTGAGTTTTCATAAACATTTTGATATGTCATAGAAACATATGAAGGGTTTTGATCAGTGGGGGGTCTGAATGCTGAGACCCCCTCTGACCAGTAAAACAAGGAAAGAGTAGCAATCACATATCAGGCTCTCTCTCCTCACTGCAGAAGACGCTATTGAGACAGGCCCATGGACTTTCTATTGAGTTCATCATATTTCCTCTTTAGCAGCAAGCATGACATAACACAATATGCGTGCGCTTCTCAGGATAGGGGATGACTATTAGCTCGTTGGGGTCTTAATGCTTACCAATCAGAAGAAGAAAATTAAAAATGGAATATGTTTATGCCGCCAAGGTGTTAATGTTAATGGAAGATTTTATTTTCAGCTACCATCTGGATGTAACAAATTAGGCTACTTTCACACTTGCGGCAGAGTGATCCGGCAAGCATTTCTGTGGCCGGAACTGCCAGCCAGATCCGGCAATCTGCATTCAAACGGACAGAATTTGTAGACGGATCCAGATGCGGATCCGTCTTACAAATGCATTGCAAGAACGGATCTGTCTCTCCGGACGTCATCCGGAGAAACGGATCGGTTATATATATTTTTTTCACATTTTTACCAGTCTGCTCATGATCCGGCATTGCGGAATTTTGAATGCCTTATCCGACACTAATACATTTCAATGTAAATTAATGCCGGATCCGGCATTCCGGCAACTGATCCGGAATTTTGGACGGAGATAATACCGCAGCATTCTGCGGTATTTCCTCCGTCCAAAACGCAGTTTAGTGACTGAACTGAAGACATCCTGATGCATCCTGAACGGATTTCTCTCCATTCAGAATGCATGGGGATAAAACTGATCAGTTCTTTTCCGGTATTGCCGGAAAAGAAAAAAGCTAGTGTAAAAGTACCCTAAGAATACACAAAATATACATCACTAAAAAATGTACCCAAAAATGTATATGCTGGACAGCACTGCAAACAAGGTGGAGAAACGGAGTGCCAGCGGCTGTGGAAGCGATCCAACATCCAGGTAATAATAAAAATGAAAATTCCATGGCACTTCCAAAGATAAAGTGTGTTTATTACACCAGACGCGACGTTTCGGTTCTCTCTATGGAACCTTTTTCAAGCAGTGACA
Organism: Bufo gargarizans; assembly: GCF_014858855.1. Taxonomy (NCBI): domain Eukaryota; kingdom Metazoa; phylum Chordata; class Amphibia; order Anura; family Bufonidae; genus Bufo; species Bufo gargarizans. Next base: position 148,937,675 of record NC_058084.1, read on the forward strand.
ATACAAATGGTGCAAAGTGCCAATATTTCATAAAAAATCTTTGAATCCACAATCAATTACAGACGATAAATTAGTGAATCGTGTGCAGGATAAAAATATATTGTAAATACATGAAAAGTGCATATAATCACAAATAACCTGCAGTTTATTTATGATTATATGCACTTTTCATGTATTTAAATGATATTTTTATCCTGCACACAAATCACTTATTTATTGTCTGCATTTGATTGTGGATTCAATGATTTTTTATGAAATATTTTGGATTCATTTGCACTATGATTGTTAATTATTTCACTTATTTAAATATTAATGTTGATGGTATTTATACTTGCACTGTGCACCATTTGTATTGTCACTGCTTGAAAAAGGTTCCATAGAGAGAACCGAAACGTCGCATCTGGTGTAATAAATACACTATTTATCTTTGGAAGTGCCATGAAATTTTAATTTTCATTAAATATTTACTCGATACAGTCATGTGAAAAAATTAGGACACCCTTTGAAAGCATGTGGTTTTTTGTAACATTTTTAATAAAAGGTTATTTCATCTCCGTTTCAACAATACAGAGAGATTAAAGTAATCCAACTAAACAAAGAAAACTGAAGAAAAGTCTTTTCAAGATCTTCTGTAAATGTCATTCTACAAAAATGCCTATTCTAACTGAGGAAAAAGATAGGACACCCTCACATGTATTCCCTCTTAAATTGGCTCAGATCTCACACAGGTATATCACACCAGGTGCACATAATTAGTAGATCGTTACTCTGCATGTTGAATGAGGCTTGCCCTATTTAAACCTCAGACATTTAGTTTGGTGTGCTCCTGACTGTTGAAGTGAGAGTGAGCACCATGGTGAGAGCAAAAGAGCTGTCAGAGGACTTCAGAAAAAAGATTGTAGCAGCCTATGAGTCTGGGAAGGGATTTAAAAAGATCTCAAAAGATTTTGAAATCAGCCATTCCACTGTCCGGAAGATAGTCTACAAGTGGAGGGCTTTCAAAACAACTGCCAACATGCCCAGGACTGGTCGCCCCAGCAAGTTCACCCCAAGAGCAGACCGCAAGATGCTAAAAGAGGTCTCCAAAAACCCTAAAGTGTCATCTCGAGAACTACAGCAGGCTCTGGCTACTGTTGATGTAGAAGTACATGCCTCTACAATCAGAAAGAGACTGTACAAGTTTAACTTGCATGGGAGGTGTGCAAGGAGGAAACCTTTGCTTTCCAAGAGAAACATCGAGGCCAGACTGACATTTGCCAGAGATAAAGTTGACAAAGACCAGGACTTCTGGAATAATGTTCTTTGGACAGATGAGTCCAAAATTGAATTATTTGGACACAACAGCAGAGGACATGTTTGGCGTAAACCAAACACAGCATTCCAAGAAAAGAACCTCATACCAACTGTGAAGCATGGAGGTGGAAGTGTCATGGTTTGGGGCTGCTTTGCTGCAGCAGGACCTGGTCAGCTCACCATCATAGAATCCACGATGAATTCTACTGTGTATCAGAAGGTGCTTGAAGAACATGTGAGACCATCAGTTAGAAAATTAAAGCTGAAGCGGAACTGGACCATGCAACATGACAATGACCCAAAACATACTAGTAAATCAACCAAAGATTGGCTGAAAAGGAAGAAATGGAGAGTCCTGGAATGGCCAAGTCAAAGTCCAGATTTGAATCCCATTGAGATGCTGTGGGGTGACTTGAAAAGGGCTGTACGTGCAAGAAACCCCTCAAACATCTCACAGCTGAAAAAGTTCTGCATTGAGGAGTGGGGTAAAATTTCCTCAGACCGATGTCGAAGACTGGTAGATGGCTACAAGAACCGTCTCACTGCAGTTATTTCAGCCAAAGGAGGTAACACTCGCTATTAGGGGCAAGGGTGTCCTATCTTTTTCCTCAGTTAGAATAGGCATTTTTGTAGAATGACATTTACAGAAGATCTTGAAAAGACTTTTCTTCAGTTTTCTTTGTTTAGTCGGATTACTTTAATCTCTCTGTATTGTTGAAACGGAGATGAAATAACCTTTTATTAAAAATGTTACAAAAAACCACATGCTTTCAAAGGGTGTCCTAATTTTTTCACATGACTGTAGTTACCAAATTACATATTATTCTATCTGATGTAAGTCTATCTACTGTACATCTACAATGTAAGTATCACTGCTGCAAATTACAATCTACTGTACAATTTTCATATATAAAAAAGACCAAACATTCTTCGCCTTTTATAATGGATATCACCTGTTAAAACGTTATTCTGTAAAATGGAGAATACATTTGCAGTTTGCACAGAGACGAGATTTAGGGTCCATTCACACGTCCGCAAATGGGTCTGCATCCGTTCCGCAATAACTGGAACGGGTGCGGACCAATTCATTCTCTATGGGGCTGGAAGAGATGTGGAACGGGTTCGGCCCCGAACTTCTGGGCTGCGGCTCTGCAAAAAAAAAAGAACATGTCCTATTCTTAAATGAAGGAAGAGACCGGCACTCCTTGGTACTGCAATTATATCGGGTTCATTCGCCACTCATAGAAGAGGTGACGCTGCTCACATTGCTTTGATAAAGGCACTTGCATGTGTCGAAATGTGCGTCACCTATTCTATGAGTGGAGAATAAACCCGATATAACTGCAGTACCAAGGAGTGCCGGTCTCTTCCTTCATTTAAGCATCCGGAGTGACGTCTGCAAACCGCGCACCCATACCTTCACGCAGTGCCGCCCGACTATTCGTAACCATGTCCTATTCTTGTCCGCAATTGCAGTTCTATGGGGGTGCTGGCCGGGTGTATTGCGGATCCGCAATACACTACGGACGTGTGAATGGACCCTTATCAAATATGGTGTAAGGAAAACTGGCTTAGCTGCCCATTGCAACCAATCAGATTCCACCTTTCATTTTTTAAAAGAGCTCTAAAAATTTAATCTGATTGGTTGCTATGGGCAACTAAGACAGTTTTCCTTTATACCAGTTTTGATAAATCTTCCTTAAAATGTATTTCTGAAATTCTGAAAATCAAAATAGACTTAGACTTCTATGTCACCACAAAAAAAGGGAAAAGTCTACAATTTAGGGTCCATTCACACGTCCTTAAGTGTTTTGCGGATCCGCAAATTGCGAAATGCACATTGCCGGCACTATAATAGAAAATGCCTAATCTTGTCCACAATTGTGGAAACGAAAGCCCGGATGCGGAAATGCGGATCTGCAAATGCAGATGCGGACAGCACATTTTGGCCCCATTGAAAATGAATGGGGCTGCACCCATTCTGCAAAATTGCGGAACGGATGCAGACCCATTTTGCGGACGTGTGAATGGACCCTTACAGTGTCACAAAAGATACTTTTACTGCATTAATATACTGAATTTTAAATGTCATATCCATCATAAATTAATTTTAACCACTGGTATTTTGTTTGTAATATCCCTTATAGTATTTTGCCATAGGCAGATGGCACTTGAGTACCTACCTATTTATTATTAGGTAAACCCGACCATTAACTTTGGCATGGCTACGAGTTGGAGATGGAGGCACAAGAATACATGCAATGGAAATATGAGTTAAGAGAGAGAAGGAAAGATGTTAAATAAGATGAAATAGAGCATAGTTTGATGCATGGCACAGTGGTAGTTAGAAAAGAAATAGTGAAAAATAACACTCAAATTTGGCTATGTACATGAAAACAATACAAAGACTAATATTAAGAGAATAATGGCTGTGAGTATGGGTCTCACAAGTACTGTAGATGACTAGATTACAACAGGCACAGACTAATAATGCATCATTCTTATCTGACCACAGAGTTATAGTTCAGACAGTGCAGTCATTTGACAATCGTTCTCAGAAATATTCTTGAAGTGTATAGAAATAAAACATAAAGGACACTTCTATGTATGTATTTATTTCCCTTTGCCTACAGTATATAGAGCCAGCATATTTCACACTGCTGCACAGAGATTCTCATCACTTCCATGTGTTGCAATTATGTATGTATGTATGTATGTATGACTAAATACCTAATAATATTGTATGGCTGTTGTTGACAAACACTAAGAAAATGGGGATCAAATAGTGAGAGGATGGAAGTAAGGACTGATAGTAACATATAATAGAAAGGAAAACAAAAAAGGTAGCTTGAATATATTTAAGTGATTCACAAACTCATGTACGTACAGATTTAACATAGCTGCATTTAAGTAGCTCTCTAGTGCACCACAACCCACTGAGCTAAAATAACTTGGGCTAGGTTCACATCTCCCAGCAGAGGAACAGACTACCAAAGTTACTGTATCTGGCATGGCCAGAAACCGCTGTACACTGCCAGGCACCACCAGATCCCCACTGACTATAATAGGAGCCAACGAGGATCAGCAGCGGTATTTGTCCAGTCAAAAGTCGGAATTAATGCTGGAAAGCTAATAGTCAGATAATATTATTGTCAATGGGGATGTAACAGCGGCTGCTGTGCACCGCTGTTTCTCTGCTTACCGCCACAGTCCCGGGCGTCGTGTTCAGAGGTGATCTGCTGCCAGTGCTTCCCATTCACAGCTGCAGTCCTGGACTCTATCTGTGTAGGTACTTGTTGTTCTGGGATCCGTTCCTCTCAGCCCTGGCCACAGCATGCTTGCTGCTTTTTCCCTGCAGCGCTTCCTTAAGGGCCGGCGTGCGTCACTTCCTATGCTTTATAAGTTAGGTCATGTGACCTCACTGACCAATGTTAGTCCTCCTGCACATATATAAGTGGCTCAGCCCCCTTCCCAGAAGCCTCAGTGTCAAGGTCCTTGTGTCCTGCTAAGGTTCCTGATATCTGCTTGTGTTCCTGTGTTCCTGTCTCGTACTTGTATATCTGGACTCAGCTACCTGTTTGATCCCTATCTGCTTGTCTTGAGTCTCCTGTTGCTGACCCGGATTGCCTGACCTGTACCTGTGCCGCCTGCCCTGATCTATTGTCTGTCTGACTTCGCCTCTGCCTCATCCTTCGGTCCTGCACTGTTGCTCCTGGTTATAACTCAGTCTGCTGACAACACCTGTACCTCTGGTACCTTGCTCAGGTACCTCCTGGTCTGCCTGGATCAGCTGCCTCGTGTTCCAATCCTCCTCAAGAGGTAGCGACCTGGTGTTCCACCTCAAAAATGTTTCTTTTTTTTCTTTTTACCTACCTGTAAATTGTGTTGTCCTGTTTGCTGGTTACAACCTTAAGGTCTGTGAGCTGCAGGAAATGGTCATGAAAGTAATGAAGGTGTAATATGCACACCAACAAAAAAGACGTTGGGATAAATATACGAGTGAACAGGTCACCAATGGTAAAGGTTTCTAAACCAAGATCTGCTAGCCTGAAAAACAAAGCAAGGTGTCAATTTAGGACCACTGTGCCACGACTAACATTGCCAATAAACTTTAGCTGTTAGTCAGACAGAAGCAAGCAAACTACTGGAACTACAAGAATCACAAATACATATGTTTTTAACTCATTTTTAATAGTGGTTTTGCAACCTTTTTATTGGGTGAAGATGTTTTTCTGAAAATGCAGCATGCTCTAGGTACAATGTACCAATGCAAAGAAAAACACATGTACTAAATGATAAAGGGAATGTCACCTATTATTTTTTTTCTGCCAGTTAAAACCAGATCGTGACACATCATTTTCTTAACCTGTTTTGATTTTCTCATTGTAGATTTTTTTACTTCTGTGATAATTGGGGAGCAATTTTGCCTGATCTTTTGTAAACAAGATTTATAGAAATGCTTTACAGCATAGACACAATAGACTTGGGGACTCACTGACTTGATTCGTTTTCTCATATACTATGACCTGTGCAGAGGTCAAGAGGGAGTAGATAAGCTTTGACAATAGCCTATTGTAAAAAGCAGATTCTGTGTTATTTATGTAGGTGACATTTGACACTCTAAATCCTGCCTCTTAATCATAATGAAGTACAGATAAAAAAGTGGCATGGATTATTAGGCTTAGTGACCAGTGCAAAAAGTGCAGGATATTAGGATTTTTTTTAATTATAGATAGTTACATGGAAAATTAAGATTACCAAAAATTGTTAAAAAATATGTTTAAATGGCATCTGTGAGCAGATTTTTACCTATGAAATTTACTGACCTGTTACATGTGCACTTGGCAGCTGAAGGCATCTGTGTTGGTCCCATGTTTATATGTGCCCACATTGCTGAGAAAAATAATGATTTAATGGATGAAAATGAGCTTCTAGGAGCAACGGGGGTGTCATCATTACACCTAGAGGCTATGCTCTCTGTAACTGCTGCGCCCTCTGGACTTTGATTGGCAGAGCCAGGCATGATAAGGTTTTTACTGCCTGGCCCTGTCGAAGTGGAGAGGGCGTGGCAGTTCCAGAGAGAGCGGAGCCTCTAGGTGTAATGACAACTCCCCCGTTTCTCCCAGAGGCTCATTTGCATATATTAAAACATCATGTTTCTCAGCAATGTGAGGACATATGAAAATGAGACCAACGCCTTCAGCTGGCATGCGCACATGTAACAGGTCAGCCAGTTTCACAGCTACAAATCTGCTGACAGATGCCCTTTAATATAAACACATGATTTAAACAATAGGTCATTTTTTTGATGATATATTCTCTTTTAAGTTATTTTTTAATACAGCTTTCCATTGAACTTATTTTTTCTTACTATAGGGGTTTCCCCTAGTATTGACAATATATAAATGGAAAAACTTCCTCATAAAACATTGCATAAAAAAACTATAATGAAGACCAAGAGACAATGTAAGAATTATTAATGTTTCCTCTGTGCTACTGGTTCCCTGTAGTTCACACATGGTGTAATATTTGAACTTTACATAAAATTTTCATTATGGAAGCGTTCATCTCTGCATATTCAACTGTATCGCTATATTAACCGCCTCCGGACCGCCTAACGCAGGATTGTGTCACGGCCTATGGTATGTTATGTGACACTTTCCTTCACTTGGTTGCCCGTAGCAATGTGTGGTGTTGTGTGCATGTGGTGGCAGTGTCTCAGCCCTATGGCTGATCCCCAGGACATGATTGCCACACATGCTGTTGCCCGCGGCAACAGGTGAAGTGTGTTTGTTTATGTGTGTATTCCCCTTTAAGTGGCCGTCTTCCCTTGCCTTGTGTTTGAAGGGTTAATTTCCTTCTGTGTGTGTGAACACTGGGTGGATCTGTGTGGGTGTGACTACTTGGGCCTATAAAGCCTCAGTGAATAGCACTTGTCTGAGGGGTACTTCAGCCATGGTTAGCTGGAGCATCCTCCTGTGTATTCCACCTGCCAGTGGGGGCCACCCTTGTGGTCATAAGTTTATGTGTGATGTTTACTTGATGTTTTCCTTTGTTATTCGGTGCAGATATGGATCTGGGTTCCTGTGTGTGTATGTGTGTGTGCTGAGTTCATTTTGTATTGTGTGGACTTCAGCTTGCCAGAACAGGGATCCAGTCAGCAAGGCTGTGGCAGGTGGCTGGAACTAGTGCAGTTCACCTGCCATATCCATAGAACTGTTTGTGTTCCCCTTTTCCCTGCATCTTGGCCAGTGAGACTCCTGTTCCTCCGTGTCCATAAGGAACAGGTCGTCTTACCCTACTCCTAGTTCAGAGACCGGCGGAGGGTGAGTAGGGATCCGAGGTTCCTGAGCATGGGCCCTCCTACCTTCAAGGTCGGCTCATGCAGCTAGGAGTTAGGGACGGATTAGGGATGCGTTAGGAGGTGACCTGCTCCCTAATTCTCTCGTCCTGGCCGAGCAGCCGTTAACATCTTCTGGCATCGCACGGCTGAGGGTTTTCCCCATCCTCAGCCATGACAGATTGTGGTCTGGAGGCGGTCGATTCATTCCTCCTTGACACGCCGGCGCATCATCTCACGAGATTTCCTGTGAACGCGCGCACATAGGAGCGTGCGTTCACAGGAGGTAAACGAGAGCATCTACAGCCTGCCAGCGGCGATCATTCGCTGGCAGGCTGTAGATGCGATTTTTTTTTTAACCCTTGAAAGGTATATCAGATGCTGTTTTGTTAACAACATCTGATATACCTGCTACCTGGTCCTCTGGTGGTCCCTTTTGCTTGGATCGACCACCAGAGGACACAGGCAGCTCTGTAAGTAGCACAAAACACCACTACACTACACCCCCCACCCCCCTGTCACTTATTAATCCCTTATTAACCCCTGATCACCCCATATAGACTCCCTGATCACCCCCCTGTCATTGATTACCCCCTTGTAAGGCTCCATTCAGAAGTCCGTATGCGTTTTGCGGATCAACGGATCCTCAAAACACATACGGACGTCTGAATGGAGCCTTACAGGGGGGTGATCAATGACAGGGGGGTGATCACCCCATATAGACTCCCTGATCACCCCCCTGTAAGGCTCCATTCAGACGTCCGTATGTGTTTTGCAAAACACGGACACCGCGGTTCTGCAAATCTTGTGCGCACACTTGCGTTCAGTCCGCCCAAAACTATGAATTAACACATGTGGAATTATATACATAATAAAAAAGTGTGAAACAACTGAAAATATGTCATATTCTAGGTTCTTCAAAGTAGCCACCTTTTGCTTTGATTACTTTTGCTTTGCTTTGATTACACTTTTTTGTTATGTATATAATTCCACATGTGTTAATTCATAGTTTTGATGCCTTCAGTGTGAATCTACAATTTTCATAGTCATGAAAATAAAGAAAACTCTTTGAATGAGAAGGTGTGTCCAAACTTTTGGTCTATACTCTACACTTTTGCATTTTTTTTTTTATCAAAGACAAGTAGAACAATAAATTTAGAGAAAAAATGTATATAGAAATGTAGTTTTATTTGAAAAATTTTACAACCGAAAGTGAAAAATGTCATTTTTTGGCAAAAATTTTAGTAAATTTTGATTAATATCAAAAAAAGTAAAAATGTCAGCAGCAATGAAATACCATCAAATGAAAGCTCTATTAGTGAGAAGAAAAGGAGGCAAAATTCATTTGGTTGGTAAGTTGTATGACTGAGCAATAAATCATAAAAGTAGTGTAGTGCAGAATTGTAAAAAATGGTCTGGTCATTAAGGGGGTTTAAGCTAGGGGAGCTGAGGTGGTTAACCAGTATGTTTTGTAGCACTATATGTCATTTAACAGTAGGGCGGGAGGGAAGAGGTAAGGTTGATAATTTGGCATGATGGGGGGGCAATTCATTTTCGTTTTTGCCTCAGGCAGAAGAAAGGCTAGATGCACCCATGACAATGATAGTAAAAAAGAAAATTAAAAAAAAATTAAAAAGATAAAAAATAAAGGATAAAAAAAGAAAGACGTACTTATCTTCATCTAATCCTGTCATGTTCATCCAGAGAGGTGGGAAGGATTTAAACTGGTAAGTATAAATTAAGATAAGCACCAACATGGTGTAAACTACCACAGACATCCAGAAATATTTTAAAATCCGTCTCCACCATTCATAGTGCACCTAGAATATAGAAAATATAGATAACTAGAAGGAAGAATGGAAGTGTATCATCAAGGAAAAGTTCAACAACAGGCACAGAATACAGATGTTGCATAATATTAGGATTTGGGCACACAGGAACACAGATTGTGTGGCAATGCATTAAAGGGGTTTTCCAAGAATGAAATACTGATGACCAATTCACAGGATAGGTATCTGATCTGCTGATCAGCTATTCGGAAAGGCAGTGGAGCTCGCAGTAGCGCTGCGGCCTTCTCACAGCTTTCCCTAGGCCAAAACATTCATCAGTCAGATTGAAGTGAATGGGGCTGGGCTGCGATACCAAGCACAGCCGCTATACAAAGTACGGTGCTGTGCTTGGTGAGCAGGGAGAAGATTGCTGCATTCACAGGAGTGCTGGTGCCTTCTCAAACAGGTGATTGGCGGGGTTCCTAGGTATTGGACTCATTATTCAGATACTGATGACCTATCCAGAGGATAGGTCATCAGTATTTAAATTTCAGAAAAGCCCTTTAAGCTTGTACAGCTCCCTTATAAAAAGTGATATGGACCTTGTGCACAGTGATAGAGACCAATGAAACATAACTTTTTTCTACTTCTACTTTTTTGTAATGTGACATAAAAAACTCAGCATGCTTCAATATGAAATTGGAGGCATACAGAGGTACAGAAGAGCCTCATGCAACATCTGTTAATGTTCCGCACAAAACAGAGCTGTTAGAGTATGGCAACACACTCTTAGGTTTCCTGATGCAGTTTTGAAACCCAAAATCAAGACCAGATCTTATAAGGACAGAAAGTATAAAGCACAGATACGACTTCTCTTTTTTTTCTAGTTTTGGCATAAAAAAGTGCATCTAGAAACCTGACCGTGTGGCCGTATTATAGAAGAATGGTCAAAAAAATAGAAGAATGGTCAAAAATCTGGCAACTAAAATTTAATGTGGATAAGTGCAAAATAATGCACCTGGAGCACCTAAGAGCAGAATATAAAATCAGTGATACAGTCCTAACCTCAGTATCTGAGGAAAGGGATTTAGGGGTCATTATTTCAGAAGACTTAAAGGTAGGCAGACAATGTCATAGAGCAGCAGGAAATGCTAGCAGAATGCTTGGGTGTATTGGGAGAGGCATTACCAGTAGAACGAGGGAGGTGCTCATGCCGCTGACAGAGCACTAGTGAGACCTCATTTGGAGTATTGTGCTCAGTACTGGAGACCATATCTCCAGAAGGATATTGATACTTTGGAGAGAGTTCAGAGAAGAGCTACTAAACTGGTACATGGATTGCAGGATAAAACTTACCAGGAAAGATTAAAGGACCTTAACATGTATAGCTTGGAAGAAAGATGAGACAGAGGGGATATGATAGAAACTTTTAAATACATAAAGGGAATCAACAAGGTAAAAGAGGAGAGAATATTTAAAAGAAGAAAAACGGCTACAAGAGGACATAGTTTTAAATTAGCGGGGCAAAGTTTTAAAAGTAATATCAGGAAGTATTACTGAGAGAGTAGTGGATGCATGGAATAGCCTTCCTGCAGAAGTGGTAGCTGCAAATACAGTGAAGGAGTTTAAGCATGCATGGGATAGGCATAAGGCCATCCTTCATATAAGATAGGGCCAGGGGCTATCCATAGTATTTAGTATATTGGGCAGACTAGATGGGCCAAATGGTTCTTATCTGTCGACACATTCTATGTTTCTATAATATGGCAGTATGTAAGAACCTTAACTGTGAGAATGTGAAGAAAAAAAAAATCCAAACTAAAAGTACATGCCACTCACATATGAGATTAGTCTAACTAAATTTGCTCAAACACTGCTAAACTGCTGCCTACAGGTACTCAAAACTTTCTGTATGCAGTCATTCATGTGACATATAACAATTAGAAAATCCTGTATACTATTGGTAAGCCTTTTTATGAGCATTTACAGTTAACCCATTAAAAAGCAACACCAAGCGATCAAAATGGTGTATGCTCCCCAAAATAGTACCAATCAAACCATCACCTGATCCCGCAAAAATGAGACCCTACCTAAGACAATCGGTTGAAAAATAAAAAAAGCTATGGCTTTCAGACTATGGAGACACTAAAACATATTTTTGGGGGTTTAAAAAATGCTATTATTGTGTTAAACTTAAATAAATAAGAAAAAGTACACATATTAGGTATTGCCACATCCATAACAATCTGCTCTATAAAAATGTCACATGATCTAACCCCTCAGATGAACGCTGTAAAAATAAATAAATAAAAACTGTGCCAAAAAAACAGATTTTTTGGTCACCTTGCCCCATAAAGTGTAATAATAAATGATCAAAAAATCATATGTACCCAAAAATGGTACCAAGAAAACCATCAACCCTTCCTGCAAAAAACGAGCCCCTGCAGAAGACGATCTGCATAAAAAATAAATAAATAAGGCGTTCAGAAAATGGAGACACAAAAACATAATTCTTTTTCAAAAAGGTTTTATTATGTAAAACTGAAACAAACAAAGTAGACATATTTGATATCATTGTGTCCGTATTAACCTGCTCTATAAAAATAGCACATGATCTACCCTGTCAGATGAATTTTGTAAAAAATAAAAATGGTGCCAAGACAGCTATTTTTTGGTCATTTTGCCACACAAAAAACATAATATAGAGCAAATAAAAATCTTATGTACCCTAAAATAGTACCAATAAAACTGGCACCTTATCCCCTAGTTTCCAAAATGGGGTCACTTTTTGGGAGTTTCTACTGTAAGGGTGCATCAGGGGGGCTTCAAATGGGACATGGCATCTAAAAACCAGTCCAGCAAAATATGCCTTCAAAAAAACATATAGCCCTGTTGTGTGCCCTTACATCAGTTTATGACCACATGTGGGGTGTTTCTGTAAACCGCAGAATCAGGGTAAAAAATATTGAGTTTTGTTTGGCTGTTAACCCTCGATTTGTTAAAGAAAACAATGGACTAAAATGGAAAATCTGCCAAAAAAGTGAAATTTTTAAATTTAATCTCCATTTTCATTTAATTCTTGTGGAACACCTAAAGGGTTAACAAAGTTTGTAAAATCAGTTTTGAGTAACTTGAGGGGTGTAGGTCATTAAGGGGGGGTTTCTGTGATGCTTCGCGATCTAAGCAATACGAAGAAATCACGAATGCGTCCGGTTTTAAAATCACAAGAGCCCTCTCCTGCACACAATGAGTTAAAATCATTATTTTATTTTTTAACCCAGAAGTAATTCACCTTGCTAGCATAGCTCACAGAGATAATTAGCACCTCCGTGCAAAAAGAATCTTCCTGGACAGCACCCCCTGCCAGGTTATACATCCATCACTCTGATATCATGACAAAACCTCATAAAAGGTGCATCTTGCCAGTCTGTTTGGCTCCTGCATCGCAGGAGGTCTCACACCTTTAGCCTGGGCAGCAAACTTCAGAAGAAAAGGACAGATCCTTATCACACAGCTGGTTGGTACAAGAAGGAAGATGACCTCAAAGTCACCTCCAATCCATAGACTTTATATTTTTCCCATATATTTTTCCCATATATACCTCATATTTGATGGGTTAGGAAAATATGAAAGGAACCATCTCTTCAGAGGTTGTTTGGGTTATTCTAACACACCTTCCTGGAAATCCGCAAACAAATCAGAAATTCCCTCTCTGAAATATGACAGTTCTCAGGCACACTATATTGTCTTCCAGTCATATTTGATATCAGATGATGCACAAAATTGTCCTAATTTGACCTACGGGTATGGCAAAGCAATGATGCTGCCAGATTTTCTCCCTCCAGGGCAAGGACTGCCCCTCTTCCAATTACACAAGGCTGGACTTGTGCGTGTCACAGCTACTCCCACCTCCAGAGTAGGTAAAACAGAGTAATGATAGAAACCACGGAACTCTGAAGAAACTTTTTGATATAATTTCTAATTTATTTCATTATTATTATTTCATCATTTTAATCCATCCGCATAGTTAGATACTGGCTAGTAATTAACTATGCGGATGGATTAAAATAATGAAATAAATAATAAATTATTACAAACATTTCTTCAGAGTTCTGTGCTTTCTATCATTACTGTTAGCATCCTTTACCACTGAGCCCTGCCCATCTCCAAGAGGAGTGCCGTTCAACTCTTTTGTTTAAAGTTTGGGTAAAACAGAGTGACCCATGCAGATCCTAGCCCTTCATCTACCATCTGACGTTGACTAACATCATGACCGCCCGCTGGACACAGGCACACCGCCATCTTGTATTATTCTTTGCAAAGACTTTATCTTTTACTGGACTTTACTACGGTAATTCTGAACTTACAGACATTCTACTCCTTTCCATCTCTTACCTATTTCCCTCCAACCAATCTGTTCGTGGCAGGTATATTTATCTGTCAGTTTTAATGTATATTTTTGTTTATAGTTTTTTACCAATGAAAAGTACAAGTCATCCTGCGAAAATCAAGCCCAAAAAGAAAAAGATAAAAAGTTTTGGGATGTAGTGAAGCAAAAACATTTTACTTATTTAAATTTTTTATTGTGCAAAAATAGTAAAATGTAAAAACAAAACTATATGTATTTGGTATTGTCATTTGTACTGATCCAGAGAATAAAGTTATAATTAGTGATGAGAAAATTTCAGTTCAAGAAGTGGACTTCAATCTGAATTTCAGGGAAAATTCAATTCGCCATGAAGCCAAATTTCCTCGTGCTTCATGGTAGTGGATCAATTTTCTCTAAAATGGTGGTAAAAAAAATGTATACTGAACTCTTCCATTTGAGCGCAAAGAGCCTATCATGACAATCTTGATTTAAGCTCCTGTGCAAAATCTCATGCACGGTGACATATGACATCACCATGCCGGCCAGCATGATGACATTATCATGCACTGCACAAGATTTCGAGCTGGATCTTCAATCAAGATGGCTGCGGCGGACTCTTCGCGAGCAAATGGATAAAGTATTTTTTATTTTTTTAACAGAATAACCCCTTACAGCCCTCAATGGTTATCTCAGATGCTGCGATCAGCGATGAAAGTGGCATCTAAGAGGTTCACTGACGGGGGACAGCACCATGGCTGTTCCCCGTCATTGCGCCCGCTACTCACAAAGAAATGTGCTTTGTGATGAAGCAATTTGAAAATTCTAATCTCAGACTATGAGTAAATATGACAAATGCCTGAATGGGAAGATCAATGAATCTAATAGTTTTTAATGTATAAATGCATTACGTTGTATTAAGCTATCAGTTGTATCAAACATTTCAAATGTATTTTAATGTGTAAAAAGGTAGTTTAATCTTTAGTTTTAGGTTTAGACAGTCCAACCTTTTGTATGTTTATTCACTTTCAAATAGGGTAAATCATGTTGAGCCCCCACCAAAGGGAAAAGCCAATTAATGTCATGACCAATTTATAGTATATGATTTTTGCTGTAGCTTTTACAGTGACAGCAGTTTTGTCCTTAGTATGAAATTCTTGTACTGCTGGGGGCAGCAGGGGGCATGAGAGCCACATGTGGCATGCTGGTATACATTATTTAACCTCCATCTATTACCATTGCTATGTGATTGATAGTTGTAGATAGATAGATACCTGATACAGAGCCACGCAGAACAGGAACAGCATCATATAGATGATTTTGTACATGACTATTTTCCCTTCAAAACTGACAAAGAAGAACATTCCTCCGCAAACGTAAATCCAATACTTCACAAACAGTGCCATCACCATGTTCCCTAGCACCTTCATAATATCATTTTCATCTTCTTCTTCATCTTCAGCTTTTTGTATTTCTTCCTCTAGTAAAAGCAAAAATAATAGCAATAAAATAAAATGAAAGGCATATATGTAATAAAATGAAAGCATTCAACAAATACAATAAAATAGGTAATTCACTAATTACTTGCATCCAGCATAAATAACAGTTGGAAACTGCTATATTATCAGATACTCTTGATTAGTGGTAATAGAAATTATAATAAAACTTTTTTTTTCTAATATGAAGAGTTTCCTAACTGGTTCACGCTGTTAAGTGTTTTGGTCCTGTGAAATTCTAATATAGTGTAGCTCTGTACTGTAAACAAACTCTGAATTATCAAACTTTTGGGATTATTAAATGTCAGATTAATAGAACTGCATTTAATTTAGAACAATTCCTCCCTTACCTTTCTCTTGACTCCCAACTTTAATTTCTGACAAAGTGGCTTCTTGTTCCTTTAAATGTTTTTGCTCTGTAAGGTGTTGTCTCAATAAAAGCCAAAAGGTAACATTGAAAAGTATCTATGTCAAATAAATAAAAAATACACATATTTAACGTCTGCTGATTTTTTTCCCCTTTTTGCCATGCATTTTAGGACATCCTCATTTGCCAGGGAAAAATGTGCGGTGTGTAAAAGTCAGATGTAATGTATCACAAGAGGAAGTAAAAATCACTTACTATGGCTCTACACCAGTCTTCTGGCATATAAGAGCCACAAACAATGGGTTTGTGACTTTTATAAACACCATTATGCCTAAACTTTCAACATTTGGGTATGGCAGGTGCAGCAATTTCCAAAAAGGGTGTGTGTCAGGGGTGGGAGTGGTCAGAGCCATTGGCCTTGGCACATTTACCATTATTTACATCACTTTATAGGTGTAAATAAATACTGAAATCTACAGCACTCCAGCTACAATCTGGCGTAGATATTAGTCTAGTTGCAAGGACTGCCACCTCTTTAACTCTTTTAGAGAGTTCAACATCACAAACTCCTCTAGCAGTGAGTTCCATAGATTCATTGCTATTACAGTAAAGATTCTGTGTAAAACATTAATAAAGAACTTTATATATTCTTATGGTCTTGATATCCCTCTGCACAGCCTGGGGATGCACATAATGAGGAGCAGGCCTTGCCCTAAAGTAAGTGCATCCACAGGCTGTGCAGGGGGATATCAATCTGGGCATGTCGGGAGTTGTAGTTTTACAACAGCTGGAGAGCCGCAGGTTGGCAATCCCTGAGCTATCCCATTGAAATAAATGGGATAGGTCATCAATATAAAAAAACTCAGAAAAACCCTTTAAGGCTACTTTCATAGAAACTCAATAGCGGATGAAAACGCTTCCGTTTTGTTCCCATTCATTGTCAATAGGGACAAAACTGAACTGAACGAAACAGAATGCACCAAAATTCATTCCGTTCCATTTGGTTGCGCTCCCATCACGGACAGAATAACGCTGCAAGCAGCGTTTTTATGTCCGTTATATGGTGCGGAGCAAGACGGATCCGTCCTGACACACAATGTAAGTCAATGGGGACGGATCCATTTTCTCTGACACAATAGAAAACTGATCCGTCCCCCATTGACTTTCAATGGTGTTCATGACGGATCCGGCTATATAAGACATAATACAACAGGATCTGTTCATGACGGATGCATGCGGTTGTATTATTGTAACGGAAGCATTTTTGCAGATCCATGCGGATCCACAAAAAATGCTAGTGAGAAAGTAGCCTAAGTTTGTGTTAGCATACTTTTATCAAATGTTGTTTGATAAATGTGTCTCATCCTTAGGCCTCATGCACACGACAGTATTTTTTCACGGTCCGCAAAACAGGGTTCCGTTGGTCCGTGATCCGTGACCGTTTTTTCATCCGTGGGTCTTCCTTGATTTTTGGAGGATCCACAGACATGAAAAAAAAGTCGTTTTGCTGTCCGCCTGGCCGTGCGGAGCCAAACGGATCCGTCCTGAATTACAATGCAAGTCAATGGGGACGGATCCGTTTGACGTTGACACAATATGGTGCAATTGCAAACGGATCCGTCCCCATTGACTTTCAATGTAAAGTCTGGAGTCCCTTTTATACCATCGGATCGGAGTTTTCTCCATTCCGATGGTATATTTTAACTTGAAGCGTTCCCATCACCATGGGAACGCCTCTATGTTAGAATTTACTGTCGGATATGAGTTACATCATGAAAACTCATATCCGACAGTATATTCTAACACAGAGGCGTTCCCATGGTGATGGGGACGCTTCTAGTTAGAATATACTACAAACTGTGTACATGACTGCCCCCTGCTGCCTGGCAGCACCCGATCTCTTACAGGGGGCCGTGATCAGCACAATTAACCCCTCAGGTGCCGCACCTGAAGGGGTTAATTGTGCATATCATAGCCCCCTGTAAGAGATCAGGGCTGCCAGGCAGCAGGGGGCAGACCCCCCCTCCCCAGTTTGAATATCATTGGTGGCCAGTGCGGCCCCCCCCTCCCTCCCTCTATTGTAATAATAACATTGGTGGCACAGTGTGCGGCCTCTCCCGGCCCCCCCTCCCTCCATCTATTGTAATAAGAACATTGGTGGCCAGTGTGCGGCCTCCCCCGGCCCCCCCTCCCTCCCTCTATTGTAATAAGAACATTGGTGGCCAGTGTGCGGCCTCCCCCGGCCCCCCTCCCTCTATTGTAATAATAACATTGGTAGCCAGTGTGCGGCCTCCCCCGGCCCCCCCCCCTCCCTCCCTCTATTGCATTAATAACATTGGTGGCCAGTGTGCGGCCTCCCCTCCCCCCCGATCATTGGTGGCAGCGGAGTTTCGATTGGAGTCCCAGTTTAATCGCTGGGGCTCCGATCGGTAACCATGGCAACCAGGACGCTACTGCATTCCTGGTTGCCATGGTTACTTAGCAATAGTAGAAGCATCATACCTGCTGGCTGCTGCGATGTCTATGTCCGGCCGGGAGCTCCTCCTACTGGTAAGTGACAGGTTTGTGCGCGCATTGCTAAATGAACTGTCACTTACCAGTAGGAGGAGCTCCTGGCCAGACACAGACATAGCAGCAGCCAGCAGGTAAGTATGATGCTTCTACTATTGCTAAGTAACCATGGCAACCAGGACTGCAGTAGCATCCTGGTTGCCATGGTTACCGATCAGAGCCCCAGCGATTAAACTGGGACTCCGATCGGAACTCCGCTGCCACCAATGATCGGGAAGGGGGGGGGGGGAGAGGGGAGGCCGCACACTGGCCACCAATGTTATTAATGCAATAGAGGGAGGGAGGGGGGGGCCGGGGGAGGCCGCACACTGTGCCACCAACATATTAATACAATAGAGGGAGGAAGGGGGGGGCGCACACTGGCCACCAATGTTATTATTACAATAGAGGGAGGGAGGGGGGGGGGCGCACACTGTGCCACCAATGTTATTAATACAATAGAGGGAGGGAGGGGGGTCTGCCCCCTGCTGCCTGGCAGCCCCGGATCTCTTACAGGGGGCTATGATACGCACAATTAACCCCTTTAGGTGCAGCACCTGAGGCGTTAATTGTATGGATCACAGCCCCCTGTAAGAGATCGGGTGCTGCCAGGCAGCAGGGGGCAGTCATGTACACAGTTCGTTGTATATTCTAACTAGAAGTATCCCCATAACTATGGGAACGCCTCTGTGTTAGAATATACTGTCGGATCTGAGTTTTCACAAAGTGAAAACTCAGCTCTGAAAAAGCTTTTATGCAGACGGATCTTCGGATCCGTCTGTATGAAAGTAACCTACGGCCACGGATCACGGACACGGATGCCAATCTTGTGTGCATCCGTGTTCTTTCACAGACCCATTGACTTGAATGGGTCCGTGAACCGTTGTCCGTCAAAAAAATAGGACAGGTCTTATTTTTTGGACGGACAGGATACACGGATCACGGAGGCGGATGACAAACGGTGCATTTTCCGAGTTTTCAACGGACCCATTGAAAGTTAATGGGTCCGCAGAAAATCACGGAAAACGGAACAACAGCCACGGGTGCACACAACGGTCGTGTGCATGAGGCCTTATTAACATAGCTCACAACACCTACATTCCCGCCCATGTTTACAAAAGTCAAAATTTTTGGAGCAAGTAAGTTCAAAATTCGCAAAAGCCCCATTTTGCAACTTTTTAAAGCCAAAATTCAGGAGTGAAGGCATGATAAATCAGGACCTACGTTAATAGGCCCAGCCCCCACTGGAATAATAATACACTCATGTGCCCAGGAGAAAGTATTGCCATATCTAGGAACTAGGAACCCTGGTCTTAGGAGGAAAATATGTTATTGCAGGAACAAGATCACACCCCACAAGGGGCTACAATACAACTATACAAGTCATTCACATTTTATTAATATATTTGACCTGAAAATGTGTCTAAAGGTAGTTAAGATTAAGAGTGTTTATGCAATTTACCTTTGATGCGAGTTCCTCCGGGCTCTTACGTTCAAGAAGACCAGAAATGTCTTTAAGTTCTGTAGGCAAATTTATGCTCCAAATGTATTGTAATGTTACCAACAAATTGCCATAGATAACCATAAAGGGTGAACTAAGCATGGCATATTTCCTTCTATCACGAATCATCCAGAGAGCACAAGACCAGATTAGCAATACAAAGGTTAACCAGCTGTGGTATGTAATACTCCAAGCCTAGGCAGAAATAGAAAAAATAAAATAGTGTCACTGAATGAAGAAGCAGTTAACAGAATAGACTCATTTGCAACTTAAAGGGGTTCTCCGGGAATTAAGAAAATGAAAATATTTAAATATTACTTTATTATAAATATATTCCCAAATACCTTTTGTTACTTATAATGGCTTGTTTTGTCTAGGGAGCGATCATTAGGAGAAATAAAGTGGCCACTGTCCTATTAGTCCACACAAAACCTGTCCTAATCACACAGAAGGACAAGTGACTTCACAATACTGAACTAAAGAGCTGCCTCATCTTCCTTGTCAGGGATTATGATTCTGAATACTGTGATAGCTGATAAGATCTATAGCTGAATCTCTGTAAGAATGGAGTTCACAAGGAGACATGAAAAAGAGAGAGGAGGTGGGATAGTGGCTAATGAGCAGCAGCACTTGTATGAAGTCTCCATTACCACAGCCCCACATCACCACAGTCTGTCCTGTCCATCCTCTCTGTACATTTATGTCTCCTCATCAAATCCAGTCCTACAGAGATTCAGGTGAAGTTCTTATCAAACAAATAATGTGGGGATAGGCGCTAAAACAAAATAATAATGTCTTTATTAAATGTACGGTTAAAAAAGAGGATATCACCCGTCAGTGTGACAATCAACACTGACTATAACTAAGTATGTGAGAAAATAATGATATCTGCCAAACAGCGCCACCATCTGGGATACCAGGACAGTCTCACAAACTCACTAACACATAGAGGGCTCAATACACCGCAGGGTTCAAGATGTATGACCCAGGGTGAAGACTATATCCAGGGGATGTCTGGTATGGGGGATTCACCAAACACCACTCCACACAGCGAGAGCTGGCGCGCAGACTCTCACTGTACTGATAATCGCAGGTGCAGGACTATGGCAGAGCAAATGCCATCACTCCAAGGTAGATTTGCGGAGCAAGGATTGCCCTGACATACCCCTAATTGGTAACAGCTCAACGCGTTTCCATGCATTGAGGATGCATTTCGTCAGGAGCTATGTGCACCAAACTTAGAATGGAGCCCAAAGCCTCAGTTATGTTTTTATTCACCGAGGTAGTGGACGGACAGACAGCAATAGAAGTACCTGCCTAGCGCAATATTCCTCTAGTGTGAGGTACGGAGCTGTAACAACCAAGCTACTATCCTGCCTGAGCTAGCAGCCTCTAGGTTGAGGTGCTGCGTGCTAGTATGCATGTGAATCGGCACTGTGATGGCGATCCCCTGGATATAGTCTTCACCCTGGGTCATACATCTTGAACCCTGTGGTGTATTGAGCCCTCTATGTGTTAGTGAGTTTGTGAGACTGTCCTGGTATCCCAGATGGTGGCGCTGTTTGGCAGATATCATTATTTTCTCACATACTTAGTTATAGTCAGTGTTGATTGTCACACTGACGGGTGATATCCTCTTTTTTAACCGTACATTTAATAAAGACATTATTATTTTGTTTTAGCGCCTATCCCCACATTATTTGTTTGATTGTATATATAGGCGTATATTTAATATGCCACTCTAGTTTTTTTTCCATGAAGTTCTTATCAGCTGTATTCAGGATCATAATCACTGACAAGTAGAGAGGAGGAAGAGGCAGCTCTTTAGCTCAGTGTTGTGAAGTAACTTGTCCTGCTGTGTGATTAGGACAAGTTTTGTGTGCACTAATAGGACGGCAGCCATTTTATTTCTTCTAAGTATTGCTCCCTAGACAAAACAAGCCATTATAAGTAATGAAAGGTATTTGGGAATATATTTATAATAAAGTAATATTTAAGTATTTTCATTTTCTTAATTCCTGGAGAACCCCTTTAATGAATTCTGAACCAACCAGTCAAAGCAAGGATAGGTCATATGTGCAGTTCATACATTGTTGTCAAGCTGGCCCTACACACAAGTGAAAAGTAGATTTTGGGACTTGGCTGGCGATTTTTTGTAGGTGAGTCAAAGTCTTTGTTCCATTAGAAGCTGCTGTCTTAGGCACCTGGAAGAAGCACCACATTAAAATAAACATGCACGCTCGGCCAAGCATGCTTGTTTGTGGAGGAGTCAGAAGAAATAGTTGAAAGCAGAATGCGTGTTTTTAGCCAAAGTTATTTCACATGTACGACCACCTTTAAGGCTTAGGCCTCATGCACACGACCGTTGTGTGCATCCGCGTCCGTTCCGTCATTTTTCAAAGTTTAGCGGAGGTCCCATTCATTTCTATTGAGCTGTGAAAAAAAACTGATAGTCCTCAGTTTTTTCCTCCGCGTCCGTTATTCCAGTCCATCAAAAAAATATAACCTGTCCTATTCTTGTCAGTGGAAAACGGAGGACGGACCCATTCAAGTCAATGGGTCTGTCAAAAAAAACGGATGCACAACTGGTATGTCATCCGTGTCCGTTTTTTTTCTACAAGACCTTGGTGCAATAAATTTACACTTTTCATTAACCTTCCTTTTTTTCCCCCCTGTCAGACAAAAAAAAAGGAAGACACAAGGAAACACAACTGCAGCAAAATCGGACACGGACCACTGAAGCCAAATCACTGACAGTGAAAAAACATGAGGCCTTAATCACATGTAAGGTACAGTCAGGGGTGCACCTAGCTTTTCTGATGCCTTAGGTGAAAACTGAAACTGCGCACCACTTCCCCCATGCAAATTTCTTAACCTAACCCCTTTGCCACAATGAAAGCGCTCTTTCCCCTGGCCCTTCCGCAGCCCCCCTCTTGCCCCTACCTGGTGCTGCCTGAGGCGATCACCTCACCTGGCTTATTGGTGCATACCTGGGTACAGTAAAGGTCCATATGTTGCAAATTTTCCTTCTCTGTGGCACCGAATATGCTATATATTCCTACATACCAGACAGGAAAACTGCTACATGTGAACAAGAACTTGCTGTTTTTATAACTATAAAAATACTTCTCTAGAATAAATGCAACCAATATAACAGGAATCTTGTCTTACCATCATAGAAATAAGAGCACAGATGTAACTCTGCTTCATAATAAACTGCAAAACTGCCACCATAGCGTGAACTTTGGCATTTTCCTTTTTCTCAGAAACGTCCACTTCCATCTCCTCTTCCTCTTCTTCTTCTTTCTTTTCTAATGGAAAACATGTTAGTAATTCTCCATCACAGCACATAAACTGAATTTACAGTACTTGTTTACTTGCTGATACACATGCACACTCCCAATTAGTGGGATTGAAACAAAATAATCTTTGGACTCATTTCTGGTATCAATGACTCATGCTTACCATTTTCTGCTTGGCTACCACCTTATGTAAGGAGGACAGAAGGTATTCCTACCTTACTGTTGCATTTAGTGCTGTGTTACTTTAAATTTGTTATAGTTTATCAAAAAATCTTTTGGGGATTGGGGTCACTGCAGGAGGACTTGGCTCTGTGATGGGAGGTCAGGAGTTTTTGGGCCCTTTAGTGTGTTGTGAGTTCCTCAACAATATGGCGCTTGAGACTATCAACTACATGGTGACTGACTGTGCTAACCTACTGCAACTGGGCCTTACACTCCCACAAATCCAGCAGGATGTAATTCCACAGCACAGGAGTGGCCAACCCGCGGCTCTCGAGCCGCATGCGGCTCTTTGCCTCTTATAGTGCAGCTCTAGCGGTGGAGCTGGGAAGCAGTCAGAACAGCGCACTCTCCACCCCATGTTCAGATCTCCTTTCCTGATTGGGCACCGTTGCTACTCTGCAGCTCTCTCGCCACTTCGCTGAGCCATAAGCTTGCGCATGCGCCGTGGATACACATGTTAGCGCCTGGAATCGGCCTCACAGGAAGCACTGCACATGTGCCAGCCGGCAATGAGGAGTGAATAAATTAGCAGTGGGGTGGTGCTGGGCTCCAGGAGAAGGGGCGCGTCTGAGCTCCAACGGCCGGAGGGACAGCCCCTTGGGCTCCTTACTCAGTTAATTACCATATTAATAAAAGCGATTTTCTAGACAAATGACAACACTTAGGGTAGTAACACTAGTATATTTTAATACAAAACGAGCAGACTGAAGTGATGATGTTAAAAGCTCTGTCACTAAAATCCAGGTGACAGAATCCCTTTAACAAAGCAAGGACGGATTCGTCAAACTCCATTGAAAGTCAAATGGAAGACAAAGTAGTGTGAATATAAAATAAAAAGTTCATATCATTTTAGAGGTTTTGTTTCTAAGATATTCCTTATGTGGTAAAACTGACATGTTAACTACATTCTACAGGTCAGTACGATTACAACAATACAACATTTATAAAAAGTTTGAAAAAATGTTCTTTTAATTGTCATAATCTGACCCCCCCCCCCATAACTCTTTTATATTTACGTCTGCAGAGCTGTGTGAGAGATCATTTTTGAGGGACAATCTGTATGCATGTATGAGTTTTTAATCACTTTTTAATCAATGTTTTTTACCTTTTTTTTTTCCTTTAAAGCTTTCACCATAAGATAAATACATTTATATTTTAATAGTTTGGGCCATTTGGGACGTGGCAATATTTAAAAAGTTGTTCTTTTATTTACTTGTTAAATGAGGAAATGGTGTGATTTGAAAGGTTATATTTTTTGTTCTCCTTTTATATGTTTAAAAACTTATTTTTTTAACTTTTTTACATTAATTTTTAGTTTCCCTAAGGGACTTTAACGGGATCGTAAGATTGTTTCTTCCGTAGACTGTAATGATTTAACACTGCAGTTTATGGGAGAATAATTTAATTCCAATCAAGCCTAGCCCCTTTGAGCCTTCAGAAGGCTGGATGGTGCCATAGCAACAAATGGTGCCTTCGATCTTGGCTCGGTGAGGACCCGTTCTGGTCCTGAAAGCACAGCGCTCCCGGAAAATAACCACTCAGATGCACATTTGAATGAGGCTTAAAAAACTACTGAACAACAGAACTTATTCACATGACTGTGTCCTATATCTGTGAAAAATTAATAGCTTCCATGTACTTTCTGTTTTTTTCTCAGTACCGCCAATGGAAATGGCTTTTCTGATCTACAAAAAACAGACTAGAATAAGACATGCAGTGAGTTTCCGGCACACGGAGGTGTTTAAAAAACAAAAAACTGTGTGAAAAGCTACATACATATGTAATGGACAGCACATGGGAGAAAAATGTGTGTGAAAAAGCTCTTACAGAAACAGCCCCAATTAAGTATATGGAACAGATTTCCATTAGCTGAGGTTCCTACAACTGATCTGCCACATATGAACATATCTAACAGGGCTCCAGACTAAAAAACAAATATCAAGGAGCCGATGGCTCCTAACCTGAAAAATTTAGGAGCCAAATTTAAATTTTTAATCGCCAAATTTAAAATACATATAATTACGGTATAATAAAAAAAATGAAAACACATGTCTTACCTAGGTTTGTCACGATACCAACATTTTGACTCGATTTCGATACCATAAAAAAGTATTGCGATACTTTAATAGTATCTATCTTTTTATAGTAGATATTTTAATAGTTCGCAATTTTTCGGACATGGCGATATGTAATTTTTTAAATTTGTTTATATATTTTATATGTAAAATTGGGCAAGGGGGTGATTTAAACTTAAAGGGGTTATCCCATCTTAGACAATGAGGGCATATCGTTAGGATATGCCCCCATTGTCTGATAGGGGTGGATCCCACCTCTGGGACCCGCACCTACAAGGAGAACGGAGCCGGGGAGAGTTGTGGCTGGAGGATCCTGAGTTTCCCGGGGTCTTTCCACCACCAGGCGCAGCTCCCCGCCTCTCCCATTGAAGTGAATGGGAGCACACCGTGCATACACGGTCATCGCTCCCATTTATTTCTATGGGGCCGACGGAAATAGCGGAGCCAGCGCCTATCAGGCAATGGGGGCATATCCTAGCGAAATGCCCCCATTGTCTAAGATGGGATAACCCCTTAAATATTTTAGTGTTTGTTTTTTTTAACCTTTTTTTTTTTTCACTTTTCATTTAATAACTATTTCCCCCCTTAGGGGCTAGAAACTGGGATCTTTCATCCCTTGTCCTATTCATCTTGATAGAACTCTATCAGGGTGAATAGGATCTCACACTGTCCCTGCTGATCTGTGCTTTGTGCACACAGCAGCAGGAAGGTTACTATGGCAGCCAGGGCTTCAGTAGCGTCCTGGCTGCCATGGTAACCGATCAGAGCCGCAGGCTTACACTGCTGGGGCTCTGATCGGAACTGCCACTGCCACTAAAGATAATAATACTTGGGGGGGGGGGGTGGGGGAGTTGGGGGTGCACTGTGCCACCAATGATTCTACTTTATAATACTGGGGTTGGGGGGAAGGTTTAGTGCACTGTGCCACTAATGAATATAGTTTATGCTTAATACAAACGCAGGCTGCGGGTGCCGGTCATATCCCATAACTGGCACCCAGCATCTATGACTGCGCGCTGCGATCTGCCGCTATTAACCCCTCAGGGTGCGGCACCTGAGGGGTTAATAGCGGCAGATCACAGCGCACAGTCATAGGGGCTGGGTGCCGGGTATGGGATATGACCGGCACCCGCAGCCTGCGTTTGTATTAAACATAAACTATATTCATTGGTGGTGCAGTGGCCATAGCCCCTCCCCTCCTCCTCCCTGCTATCAGCCCATTGGTGGCAGCGGCATCAGCGGTACAGGGGGGAGGGACTGTCTCCTTCTACCCTGTGCTGTTGAGAAGAACATGGCACGCGCTGACAGCAGTAGAGGGTTATTTCTAGCTTTGTTAGAAAGGTATTGCCACGTACTACAGTCATGTGAAAAAATTAGGACACCCTTTGAAAGCATGTGGTTTTTTGTAACATTTTTAATAAAAGGTTATTTCATCTCCGTTTCAACAATACAGAGAGATTAAAGTAATCCAACTAAACAAAGAAAACTGAAGAAAAGTCTTTTCAAGATCTTCTGTAAATGTCATTCTACAAAAATGCCTATTCTAACTGAGGAAAAAGATAGGACACCCTCACATGTATTCCCTCTTAAATTGGCTCAGATCTCACACAGGTATATCACACCAGGTGCACATAATTAGTAGATCGTTACTCTGCATGTTGAATGAGGCTTGCCCTATTTAAACCTCAGACATTTAGTTTGGTGTGCTCCTGACTGTTGAAGTGAGAGTGAGCACCATGGTGAGAGCAAAAGAGCTGTCAGAGGACTTCAGAAAAAAGATTGTAGCAGCCTATGAGTCTGGGAAGGGATTTAAAAAGATCTCAAAAGATTTTGAAATCAGCCATTCCACTGTCCGGAAGATAGTCTACAAGTGGAGGGCTTTCAAAACAACTGCCAACATGCCCAGGACTGGTCGCCCCAGCAAGTTCACCCCAAGAGCAGACCGCAAGATGCTAAAAGAGGTCTCCAAAAACCCTAAAGTGTCATCTCGAGAACTACAGCAGGCTCTGGCTACTGTTGATGTAGAAGTACATGCCTCTACAATCAGAAAGAGACTGTACAAGTTTAACTTGCATGGGAGGTGTGCAAGGAGGAAACCTTTGCTTTCCAAGAGAAACATCGAGGCCAGACTGACATTTGCCAGAGATAAAGTTGACAAAGACCAGGACTTCTGGAATAATGTTCTTTGGACAGATGAGTCCAAAATTGAATTATTTGGACACAACAGCAGAGGACATGTTTGGCGTAAACCAAACACAGCATTCCAAGAAAAGAACCTCATACCAACTGTGAAGCATGGAGGTGGAAGTGTCATGGTTTGGGGCTGCTTTGCTGCAGCAGGACCTGGTCAGCTCACCATCATAGAATCCACGATGAATTCTACTGTGTATCAGAAGGTGCTTGAAGAACATGTGAGACCATCAGTTAGAAAATTAAAGCTGAAGCGGAACTGGACCATGCAACATGACAATGACCCAAAACATACTAGTAAATCAACCAAAGATTGGCTGAAAAAGAAGAAATGGAGAGTCCTGGAATGGCCAAGTCAAAGTCCAGATTTGAATCCCATTGAGATGCTGTGGGGTGACTTGAAAAGGGCTGTACGTGCAAGAAACCCCTCAAACATCTCACAGCTGAAAAAGTTCTGCATTGAGGAGTGGGGTAAAATTTCCTCAGACCGATGTCGAAGACTGGTAGATGGCTACAAGAACCGTCTCACTGCAGTTATTTCAGCCAAAGGAGGTAACACTCGCTATTAGGGGCAAGGGTGTCCTATCTTTTTCCTCAGTTAGAATAGGCATTTTTGTAGAATGACATTTACAGAAGATCTTGAAAAGACTTTTCTTCAGTTTTCTTTGTTTAGTTGGATTACTTTAATCTCTCTGTATTGTTGAAACGGAGATGAAATAACCTTTTATTAAAAATGTTACAAAAAACCACATGCTTTCAAAGGGTGTCCTAATTTTTTCACATGACTGTATATGATGTCTGATTTTCATTTTTACATTGATCATGACATAACGCCTTTAAGTATTGCAAGTAAACTATAATCAGATTTCAGTTTTACTAATCACATCATATAGGAGAACTTTATGAAGGTGTACTCCTACCTGAGATTTCATCTGTATGCTCCCATTTATACTGAGGTGTAGAATACATATCTATTTTAGTAGGTCCATTCTCTATAGGGAGTGACGTATTTATTGTATGATAGTCCACTGGTGTCCCGTTAACTGTTACAAGCAGTACCTGTCATGAAGAATTGGCAAATGATACTCAAATCAAATTTAAGAATTAACTTACTCTGTAGAATATCATAGCATAATACAAACCATAGCCTAAGGTAACTCAGTTGCCGTATTGTCAGATATGATATGGCTGCACTGGTTTTCACTAAGGCCCCTTTCACACGAGCGAGTTCTCAGCACAGGTCTAATGTGTGATGCGAACGCATTGCGCCCACATGGAATCCAGACCCATTCATTTCAATGGGGCTGTGTACATGTGCACTGGTTTTCACGCATCACTCCTGCGTTGCGTGAAAATCGCAGCATGTTCTATATTCTGCAAATTTCATGCAAAACTGGCCCCATAGAAGTGAATGGAGCTGCGTGAAAATCGCATTGCATCCGCAAGCAAGTGCGGATGCAATGTTTTTTTTTTACGCATGCTTGCTAAGAGATGATGTTTGCATACATTTGTTTTTTTATCATGCGCATGCAAAACGCATTAAATCGCATTGCACCCGCGCGATAAAAACTGAACGTGATCGCAGGCAGAACTGAATGACTTTGCCTGCGAAATCGCGCATTTTTCACTGAACACATTTGCAAGGCATCCGGACCAAATCCGGACATGCTCGTCTGGGGCCTAAGACTTTCAAAATCACTGCATATGGGCCAAAATATCTAGATTATCATTCATTCTGCTTAAATGTAAATTCCTAATTAAAGTCATGCATGTGTACTAACTGGTCATCTGACTGCACCAGCATACATCCCTGTTTTGGAAGCATGATCGCCTGATATATTCTCATATATAGACTACCCAGTTTTACAACTGAACATGCATATAAGGCTACTCAGGTATGTGATGACATGAGTACGCCAAACCAGTGAAGCACAATCGTTAATAAACTCTTGCTTGTATACTAACATCAGATGGCTTGTATTCATCTTGAGTCATGGAAAGAAGCTGCAAAACCAAATCAGGAAAGAAAATTAATGGTAGCCACAATGAATCTAATGCTCTGGAATTAAACTACTCACACAGCATTGCAACAAAATGAAAGCAACACACAACACACACCTGACATTAAAGTAAAACAGTAGCTAAAATGCAATAAAAATGCATAAACAATAAGGAATCGATTTTAAAAACATCATTACATAAGTAGCTGTTTTAGCTGACTACTTGACTTTTTTCTTTGCATATATACATATACAGTATTGTGTTTTAGCTACAGTTTATTCTTTAATGAAGCATTTGCAATACAACAATTTGAAAATTGTTTAAGGTATATAAAATGCCTGCGTAATGTCACTTTTGTAATTTTCTGTAGTCAACGGAAATGATAAAGGGGTAAAATGTTGATGCAGAACTGCATCAAAAGGACTACAGTATGGGAATATTAGTGATTTGCAATAAAAAGATAGTAAGACTGGTCACGCATAAAACAACTCTATTGTAGCAATGAAACAAGCGTAGAATTTACAAGCAAGAGAATATTTGAAAAGTTCAGCATCCTAACAATTAAACTATTAATAAGCTAGTCAGATCAGGAGATGGCAAGCAACTGAAGACCTCATGCACATGGTCATGTTATGGCTTTGAGTTGTATGTTACCTATAGACATATTTGGGGCCTGCTGTATGAGCCAGATCCCATACAGAGATATACAGAGTTATTTTCTAACTGACTGTGATGGAAAACAAATTGTGTCATGCTCCATATAACAGAGAACATCTTAGTAAGATGGTGCTGGAATAACAAAGTACTTACAGCCCTGGGGTACAGAGCCACAGGCACTTTATATGTGCCACCGTACAGGTCTTACAAACCCTTTTGTGTGACGAAGTTGTCAAGCAAACTGTACTCTCATAGGCCTAATGATTTATACTCAAAAGCAACAATTAGAAAGTTATATGCACCACAAGGAATGGCCCGAGTGCCATCCTGTTTTCCTGTACGTCTTATGGTTCTTTCAAATAAATCAGTAATGGGCCTGTACAGTGTTATCCCTGCAATAACCAGGGCCAGTTTTCTACATTTTGCTGACATCAGTGTATTCATAGAATAATACAAAATGTTTTTAACGTCTCACTTCTTTATAATCATCTAGCTGAATACAGGCTTACTTTTCGCTCATCTGTGGGATAGTGAGTAGCATACCACAGACTTCGTCTTCTTTCTGCAGTAAGTGCAGGTGGGCTGCAGTCTCCCTCTATCTCACCTTCTTCATTCTCCTTATTTTCTTCAAAGATCACCTACAAAATTAGAATGCAGTAATTACAAAAGTCATTCTTAAATTACAACATATCCTGATAGTTTCAAATGTTGTGACAAGCCTCCTTTAATACCCTGCTAACAGTTTACACAAGAGAAAAAAAGTACAAAGCTATAAGTCCCTATTAATAAATTTGGTGCATTCTGCACCAACTGACTTTATACTAAGATTGGCTTTGTAACACCAGTCTTAGTATATCTCGCCCATTGACAGATACTTGTTGGGGTCCCGTTTTTTATGGTGGCAAACTGTGCTGTTCTTAGTGCTAAAGTAGAAACCCTGATGGAGTCCAATACCGCCCTTGTCAACATAACCTTTATTGTCCCACCCTATGCTCCTCCATGGAATGTCACATTTATTAATATTATACAATAGTTTACTTTAGTCTTCAGCCCAGTGACATACCTCTATGGTAACCCAATTGCAACTCTGTACAAAACTGAGCCATCATCCAGGTGTGCATATGAGACCAAACACAATTTATATTTCACTCTGGCTAATTCTGCAAAACACTGTTTAATTATTCTGGAAAAATGAATCCTAATCGGCTCACACTTTACTACTGAAATGCACAGGAAACAAGAAACAGACTGTACAAGGGCAGGACAACTCAATGATCAATAGAGATCAATGACAAAGTGAAAATGCTAACTGACTTACAGTACTGTATTAGTCTGAAAACAAATAGGTCCATTAAGAGTATGATACAGTTGTATTTAAGTGGTTTCTTTAATGTGTTTTCCTTGGAGCAAGAAAAATCCAAGGATCAATACAAATAAATAATTAATAAAATGTTACACTTACGACAGGTTCTTGCAGCCAAAGGCGTATCAGAGTCGCCAGTGTGTAATACAGTACTAAAAGCATGACAGGGTTGGTGTAGTGGTACCAACTTATGTCTGGATTTGCTAAGAATTTCCATGTATTTGAACAGTTGGTCTGAACTATCGAAGTGACACCAAACAACCTATGATAGAAGAACAAATAAACACATATAATGTATTTGTTGCAGAGCAATGTACTGTTTAATACTGCAGCTCCCTAATTTTATAAAACTATATTCAAGTTCAGATAGGTAAGTTGACCTATTTTTTTTAATGTTATTTTTAACTTATTTAGAATTTCAGCTTGTGCCAAATGAGATCACATTTGTCACCTCAATATGCTGCCCAATATAAAGGCAAAATATTACAAAATATTATAGAGACCCATTTTTGCTATTGTAATGGTCCTTTCTCTTCTGTGTGAACCACAGTATATTATGTACTGTATTGGACATTTGTGATTTAAATAGTGCAGGAAAGTGGGATGCTCAATTTGCTGTTCTACTAGATATGGGTTTGTAACTTTTTTGCTTGGTGATCGCTAAGTACTGTGAGCGTTATGTTATCCTGCATGAAGTTTGTACAGTATATGTAACATTGGACCACTTGCTTTTATCCGTTCTTGCCACTGTGTGACTTTCATGTGAAATGTGAATTTCATTTCATAGTTTTTTTGTGTTTATATAAGAGGAATGTTAAATTTGGATCGTGCTCACTCATTTGTTGAGGGCACTTTGTATTGGAAGCATATACTTCTGGGTCTGTATTTGATTTGGCATTATGCTGTTACTGTATGCTTGTAAAACATGCACTCTTTTATTCTGTTCCAACTGTATTTATGTCAGCATGATGATACAGTTAATAAAACGCCCAATACAAAGATTTAATGTTACTTTAGGCACAGTACAGACATACATACTGATGTATACAGTCATGGCCGTAAATGTTGGCACTAGAGTTGAGCGGACACACAGATGTTCGGTTTTGGCCGAACTTCACAAAAAAGTTTGAGTTCGGGACCCGAATTTGACCCCAAACCCCATTGAAGTCAATGGGGACCCGAACTTTTGAGCACTAAAATGGCTCTAAAAATGTAATGAAAAGGGCTAGAGGGTTGCAAATGGCATCAACATGTGGTTAAGAGCATGGCAAGTGCTCTGAAAACAAATGTGGAAAGGGAAATGACTTTAAATAACATAAAATACGTGAAAAAATAAATACAAATCTTGATCTAGGAGGACGAGGTCCATATGGAGTAGGAGGATGAGGAGGCAGTGGATGTGGCGGTGTAGGTGGAAGCGGCGGTAGAGGAGGAGGAGGTAGCCTACATTGCTTTTTGGTTTTAAATTTATTTTTATTTTTGTAAATTAGGGTACACCCCAAAACATTGGGAAATATAACCTGTGATAACCCCAGTCGTGCTAAACACACGTTCAGACAATACATTGGCTGCAGGGCAGGCCAGCACCTCCAAGGCGTAAAGGGCAAGCTCAGGCCATGTGCCCAATTTGGAGACCCAGAAGTTGCAGGGGGCAGACCCATCAGTCATTTAGTGTAGGCATCTGCACACATACTGCCCCACCATGTCGCACGTCCCCGTGATGTTCACGATCCAATTGGATATCTGCTCTATCAACTTTCGATGTTCTTGTCTGTGCCTACCATATTGATCATGGTTAGCGGCGAATCAGGGTTCCATGCCGGAGAGGGAGCGTGAGAAAGAGAGACTACATCCAAGGGAGATCAATGGATAAAATTTAATTGTGATCGAGCGGAAATCTGGGAGAAGCTATTAAAACGGAAGAATTGAAGGAAAGGAGGGGGCGTGCGGCAATTACCCACTCCCGACTCAGGGAGGTAGTGACGATAAATAATACAGGACTCTTAAGATGCCCTGTTATTGGAATGATTAATAAAAAATTATAGGGAATGTCACATGGGTATTTTGGATTTGGAAACGTTAGACAGGAGAGGCCCTGCTGCTGCTTTGTTGACTATAGATAACTTCTGCCTGATCGCACGTCCTCGCGACGTCCACAATCTATTTGGATATCTTCTCTATTAACTTTCGATGTTCTTCTCTGAGCCTACCATGTTGATCACGGTTATCAGCGAATCCGGGTTCCACGCCGGAGAGGGAGCGTGAGAAAGGGATACCGCATCCAAGGGAGGTCAATCGCTGCAATGTGATCTCCCTGTAACCTATGCAGAGCAGGGGTTTAATCAAGGCAAAAATGGTAAAATGTCACCCAAGAATGTAACAGAAAAATTCGGGAAATTTATTAACCTGTCTAGTAGGTAGAGCAGGGGGTATATCACAGCCAAAAATTAGTGAATTTCACCTGAATGTGTAACAGACAAAGTAATGTTTTTTTTTTTACCTGTCTACTAGGTATAGCAGTGGTATATCACACCCAAAAATTGGTGAATTTCACCCGAAAATGTAACAGACAAATTAGTGAAATGTTACCTGTCTACTAGGTATAGCAGGGGTATATCACACCCAAAAATTGGTGAATTACACCCGATTATGTAACAGACAAATTAGTGAAATGTTACCTGTCTACTAGGTAGAGCAGGGGTATATCACAGCCAAAAATTGGTGAATTTCACCCGAATATGTAACAGACTGTTAAGGAAATTATCCAGCTTTTCTGAAAGTGGATATAAAATTCATAAGATTTTTTTCATTTTCTCTGTATTTGTGATATAATGTGGTGACATTTGAAAAGAACAAGCGTAAGCTAAAAAAACTATAGAAGTGAACTGTGTGTGTTAAGATAAGATAACATTTGTACTACTCCTTGTAATTTTGCCTCTCTTGCTTAAAATTCTAAATCCATTAGTTAACACATTTTTGTATAAGTGAAACTTGAAAAATAACTAACCAATCAATAGATGGATTCAAAAGCCATTATTGAAATGTCTGTAAACCAATCATGTTTTACTTTGAGGGGTTACACCCTGTGAACTGTGTATAAATAAAGGGTGCAGGACACTTTCACTTTAGGGTCCTGACAAGGTTTTGAACTATACTCAGACTTCTGTCATTTTCCTCCGTCGACATCATTCACCTGAACACGAGGCAACGATCATCACGTGGCTGACCCTTGGCCTGCCGCAACACAGACAAATTAATGAATTTTTTAAACCTGTCTACTAGGTATAGCAGTGGTATATAACAGCCAAAAATTTGTGCATTTCAACTGAAAATGTAACAGACAAATTAGTGAAATGTTTTTACCTGTCTACTAGGTACAGCAGGGGTATATAACACCCAAAAATGGGTGAATATCACCTTAATATGTAACAGACAAATTAGTGAAATGTTACCTGTCTACTAGGTAGAGCAGGGGTATATCACACCCAAAAATTGGTGAATTACTCCTGAATATGTAACATACAAATTAGTGAAATGTTACCTGTCTACTAGGTAGAGCAGGGGTATATCACAACCAAAAATTGGTGAATTTCACCCGAATATGTAACAGACAAATTAGTGATTTTTTTTTACCTGTCTACTAGGTATAGCAGTGGTATATCACACCCAAAAATTGGTGAATTTCCCCAGAAGATGTAACAGACAAATTTGTGAAATTACATCAAATAAAATACGTACAAATAAAAAAAAAATTAACTTGATTTATGAGGTGGAGGTCCATATGGAGTAGGAGTTTGAGGAGGCGGTGGACGCAGCGGTGTAGGTGGAAGCGGCGGTGGAGGAGGATGAGGTAGCCAACACAGTTTTTTTATTTAAATTTAAATGTATTTATTATTATTTTTTAATTAGGGTACACTTCAAAAGAGAAATATCCAAAATACAACAATGAGCAATTGAGCTGTAGTATAACAATGGCTGGTTAAGGCCGGTATACATGTCTATTCTGCACAAGGTACGGACAAGTCCTGTGGGATCCACGCCTGATTCATTTTAATGAACGTGAGCTTGTCCACATTGGCTGTAGACAGGCGGCTGCGCTTGTCTGTGATAACGCCCCCTGCCGTGCTAAACACACGTTCAGACAATACACTGGCTGCAGGGCAGGCCAGCACCTCCAAGGCGTAAAGGGCAAGCTCAGGCCATGTGCCCAATTTGGAGACCCAGAAGTTGAAGGGGGCAGACCCGTCATTCAGTATGTGTAGGCGTGTGCACACATATTGCTCCACCATGTTGGTAAAATGCTGCCTCCTGCTAAGACGTTCCATATCAGCTGGCGGTGCTGGTTGTTGTGGCATGCTGACAAAGCTTTTCTGCATTTCGGCCATGCTAACCCTGCCTTCTGAGGTGCTGGCGGTGCCACAGCTGCGTTGGCGACCTCTTCCTCCTCCTCTGCCTTCGTGTTGTGCTTCCAGTGTGGCCCCGCTGTCAGATGGGAATGTCCACTGGCGGAGTACTCGAAACAGCAACACAGGTCTCGCATGGAGGCCCAGTCATTGGTGGTGAAGTGGTGCTGTTCCGGAGAGCGACTCACCAGTGTGTGCTGCAGCTGAAACTCCACTATCGCCTGCTGCTGCTCGCACAGTCTGGCCAGCATGTGCAAGGTGGAGTTCCACCTTGTGGGCACGTCGCATATGAGGTGGTGAGTGGAAAGGCCGAAGTTACGCTGCAGTGTTGACAGGGGAGCAGCAGCAGGGTGAGAACGCCGAAAGCGGGCACAGACAGCCCGCATTTTATGCAGCAGCTCTGACATATCGGGGTAACTTTTAAGGAACCTCTGCACCACCAAATTCTGCAAATGCGCCAGGCAAGGGATGTGCGTCAAACCGGCTTGTCCCAGAGCTGCTACGAGATTTCGCACACAACCAGGCCAAACTTGAGGCTCACTGGCACCAATCACTTATCGGTCTGTTGCTCAAGGCCCGTCCACAGCTCCTGTGCGGTGTGGGGTTTGTCCCCCAAACAGATACGTTTTAAAACTGCCTGCTGTCGTTTACCCCTGTGCTTAAGTTGGTGGTGAAGGTGTTACGCTGACCAGATGAGGAGCCGGTAGTGGATGAGGATGAGGAAGCAGAGTAGGAGGAGGAAGTAACAACAGGAGGCAAACTGAAGCGCCCTGCAAACCTCGGTGGTGGAAGGACATGTGCCAAACTGCTATCCGCCTCAGGCCCAGCCGCCACTGCATTTACCCAGTGTGCTATTATGGAGATATAACGTCCCTGACAGTGCTTACTGGTCCATGTATCCATAGTGAGGTGCACCTTGCCACAGATGGCATTGCGCAGTGCACACCTGATTTTTTCCCCCACTTGGTTGTGCAGGGAAGGGATGGCACGCCTGGAAAAGTAGTGGCGGCTGGGCACGACGTACTGTGGGACAGCGACCGCCATAAGGCTTTTAAAACTCTGTCTCCACCAGACAGAATTACAGCATTTCAGTAAAAAATGCTGGCATTCAGGGCCAGGGATCGCAGGTGGGTAGGGGGGTAATTCCTCTTCCGCTCTAGTGTTTGGGAGATGGAGAGCTGAACGCTTCCGTGTGACATTGTGGAGATGCTTAATGACCCAGGTGGTGGTGTTGCTGGCAGATCCTCTGTTTGCGGGGTGGCAGGTGGCACTGTCACTGCAAAGGTGAATGAAGAGGCCGAGACTGCAGCAGAAGAGGAAGCAGGAGGAGCCAGAGACCTTTCTTGGTTTTTGAGGTGTCTACTTCAATGAAGCTCGTGCTGGTCATGCAGGTTGTGCTCAGTTTGAGAACGTTTATGCCTCGCTTCAGACTCTGATTGTACAGCGTGCAAACCACTCATGTCTTGTTGTCAGCTCATTGTCTGAAGAACTGCCACGCCAGGGAACTCCTTGGAGCTGGCTTTGGTGTGCTCGGTCCCTTGCTGTGGTGGGCAGTAGCAGGCGTACCGTCTAGGGGACGGCCGCTCCGCTTTTGCACCCTGCTCCCTCTTCTGCTGTGCTGGTGGCTCTGTGCGACCACCGCCTCTTCCTCCGAACTACACAGGTCACTCGCATGACCTTGATTCCATGTGGGGTCGAGGACCTCATCATCCTCCACATTATCTTCCACCCAGTCTTCACCCCTGCCTTCCTTGTCGGTCTGCACACTATCGAAAGCCACAGCAGTTAGCACCTGTATTTCATCATCATACAAGACGTGCTGCGGTGGTCCTCCCATGTACTCATCTTGAAACATAAGTGATTGGGCATCGGTGCACTGAATCTCTTCCACCTCTGGGGCAGAGCTAAGTAGATGGCCCTGGGAAACCCTGCTAGCAGAGTCATCAAAAAGCAGAGGAGACTGCTGCTTGACTTGGGGCTCAGACTGCTTGGTTGTTTTGCAAGGGGGTGAGGTGAAAGACTGATGGACATCGGCTGCAGATGCCAACTCTAATCTTTCAGCAGGACACTGAGTGGGAGACAATGTAAAGGAACTGGAGGCACTATCAGCAACCCAATCTACTATTGCCTGTACTTGTTCTGGCCTCACCATTCGTAGAGCCGCATTAGGCCCGACCAAATACCGCTGAAGGTTCTGTCGCCTACTCGCACCTGCAAGAGGAGCTCCACCAGCAGCACCACGACTGGGGCCACGTCTCTTATTTGACGCTCTCCACATATTTCTCAAATTTAGACTCTTGCCCAAAATGAGTGTTTTTTTCATAGCAGAATAGAACAACAGTATCTAAAGGGTGTATCTCACAATGACAGATGCAGCAAAGGCTGCAAAATTAAGTTTTTTGCCCTAAATAGTTTTTTTTAATAGCAGAATATAACAACAGTATCTAAAGGGTGTATCTCACACTGACAGATGCAGACAAGGCCGCAAATTAAGTATTTTGCCCAAAAAGGGTGTTTTTTGAATAACAGAATATGACAGCAGTATATAACGCTTGAATTTTACACGTACAGTCGTGGCCAAAAGTTTGAATTACATAAATATTGGAAATTAGAAAAGTTGCTGCTTAAGTATTTATAATAGCAATTTGCATATACTCCAGAATGTTATGAAGAGTGATCAGATGAATTGCATAGTCCTTCTTTGCCATGAAAATTAACTTAATAAAAAAAAAACTTTCCACTGCATTTCATTGCTGTCATTAAAGCACCTGCTGAGATCATTTCAGTAATCGTCTTGTTAACTCAGGTGAGAATGTTGACGAGCACAAGGCTGGAGATCATTATGTCAGGCTGATTGGGTTAAAATGTCAGACTTGACCTGATAAAAAGGAGGTTGATGCTTGAAATCATTGTTCTTCCATTGTTAACCATGGTGACCTGCAAAGAAACGCGTGCAGCCATCATTGCATTGCATAAAAATG
Source organism: Bufo gargarizans (assembly GCF_014858855.1). Classification (NCBI taxonomy): domain Eukaryota; kingdom Metazoa; phylum Chordata; class Amphibia; order Anura; family Bufonidae; genus Bufo; species Bufo gargarizans. Next base: position 148,976,551 of record NC_058084.1, read on the forward strand.
GCTTCACAGGCAAGGATATTGTGGCTACTAAGATTGCACCTCAATCAACAATTTATAGGATCATCAAGAACTTCAAGGAAAGAGGTTCAATTCTTGTTAAGAAGGCTTCAGGGAATCCAAGAAAGTCCAGCAAGCGCCAGGATCGTCTTCTTAAGAGGATTCAGCTGCGGGATCGGAGTGCCACCAGTGCAGAGCTTGCTCAGGAATGGCAGCAGGCAGGTGTGAGCGCATCTGCACGCACAGTGAGGCGAAGACTTTTGAAAGATGGCCTGGTGTCAAGAAGGGCAGCAAAGAAGCCACTTCTCTCCCAAAAAAAAAATCAGGGACAGATTGATCTTCTGCAGAAAATATGGTGAATGGACTGCTGAGGACTGGGGCAAAGTCATATTCTCCGATGAAGCTTCTTTCCGATTGTTTGGGGCATCAGGAAAAAGGCTTGTCCGGAGAAGAAAAGGTGAGCACTACCATCAGTCCTGTGTCATGCCAACAGTAAAGCATCCTGAGACCATTCATGTGTGGGGTTGCTACTCATCCAAGGGAGTGGGCTCACTCACAATTTTGCCCAAAAACACAGCCATGAATAAAGAATGGTACCAAAACACCCTCCAACAGCAAATTCTTCCAACAATCCAACAACAGTTTGGTGAAAAACAATGCATTTTCCAGCACGATGGAGCACCGTGTCATAAGGCAAGAGTGATAACTAAGTGGCTCGGGGACCAAAACGTTGACATTTTGGGTCCATGGCCTGGAAACTCCCCAGATCTTAATCCCATTGAGAACTTGTGGTCAATCAAAAACCCACTAATTCTGACAAACTCCAAGAAGTGATTATGAAAGAATGGAATTGGCCCAGAAGTTGATTGAGAGCATGCCCAGTTGAATTGCAGAGGTCCTGAAAAAGAAGGGCCAACACTGCAATTACTGACTCTTTGCATAAATGTCATGTAATTGTCGATAAAAGCCTTTGAAACGTATGAAGTGCGTGTAATTATATTTCACTACATCACAAAAACAACTGAAACAAAGATCAAAAAGCAGTTTAGCAGCAAACTTTGTGAAAACTAATATTTGTGTCATTCTCAAAACTTTTGGCCACGACTGTACAGATGCAGACAAGGCCGCAAAATTAAGTATTTTGGCCAAAATGGGTGTTTTTTAAATACCAGAATAGCACAGCAGTATCTAAAGCGTGTATCTCACACGTACAGATGCAGACAAGGCCGCAAAATAAGTATTTTGCCCAAAATGGGTGTTTTTTTAATAACAGAATATGACAGCAGTATATAACGCTTGATATTCACACGTACAGATGCAGACAAGGTCGCAAATTAAGTATTTTGCAAAAAATTGGTGTTTTTTTTATAACAGAATAGCATAGCAGTATCTAAAGCGTGTATCTAAGACTGACAGATGCAGACAAGGCCACAAATTAAGTATTTTACCCAAAAAGGGTGTTTTTTGAATAACAGCAGTATATAACTCTTGAATTCACACTGACAGATGCAGACAAGGCCACAAATTAAGTATTTTGCCCAAAAAGGGTGTTTTTTTAATAACAGAATATGACAGCAGTATATAACGCTTGAATTTCACACTTAGAGAAGCAGCAAGGGCTGTAAAATTTTGTATTTTGCCCCAAAAGGGTGTTTTTTAAAACCCAGAAAATTATTGCTGTATTTCTAGCTTAAATTGCACACTGACTAATACGGCAGACGGGAGGGTTTTGCCCAAAATGGGTGTTTTTTAAAACCCAGAAAATTATTGAAGTATTTAAAGATTGTTTTTAACAATCACAGATGCAGCAAAGGCTGCAATATTAAGTACTTTGCCCAAAAATGGGTGTTCTTTTACTAACAGAATATGACAGCAGTATATAACGCTTGAATTTCACACTGACAGATGCAGACAAGGCTGCAAATTAAGTATTTTGCCCAAAAAGTGTGTTTTTTTTATAACAGAATATGACAGCAGTATATAACGCTTGAATTTCACACCGACAGATGCAGCAAAAAGGGTGTTTGCCCAAAAAGGGTGTTTTTTAAAACACAGAAAATTATTGTTGTATTTCTAGCTTAAATTGCACACTGACAAATGCTGCAAAGGCACCAGATGTAGGATATTGCCAAAAATTGGTGTTTTTTTTAACCCAGATTATTATTGCAGTATTTCAAGCTTGGATTTGAATGTCACAAAAGCACATATGCTATGCTGGTGCACTGAGCTTGGATAAAATGGCCGCCGCCCACCCCAGGTGAATTTAAAGGAGCATCACATGCTTGAAACAATCTTATTTATCCACAATTTTGAAAGGGTGCCAATAATTTTGTCCAGTCCATTTTTGGAGTTTGGTGTGACATCATGTCCAATTTGCTTTTTTCCCTCCCTTTTTTGGTTTTGTTCCAATACACACAAAGGGAATAAACATGTGTATAGCAAAACATGTGTTACTGCAATACTTTTCTGTGAGAAATACTTCATTTTCTTGAAAAATTTCAGGGGTGCCAACATTTACGGCCATGACTGTATAATCAATGTCTATGTTTGGTGCAGATAAATGAGGCTTAATTCTTTAACATAAGGGTTATGTTTCTTGTTTGCTCTAGATTACAAACTGCTATTCAGTCTCAATATAAACTGTAATATGTGATTCCAAGATCAAGGGATTTAATGCAATAAAGCCCACATCTTGTATATATTATGTCATGTAGCATATCTTCAATATAAACTAATGTAACTATTTGCAAATCTGTAAAATTATAAAACCCCTTGTATTTTGAGAGCAGACCCAGCAGGGGACACCCTTAATTCATGCAATCATTTTAAATTCATGCAAATGTCACAAAGCGCACCTAAGGTCAGTGACAAGCATGCACAGCGATGAGCTTTGCTACATGGTTCAGCACTAATCTGGACATATGCCAAGATCTGTTGCTTGAGGGGAGCTATATCCCGTTTAAACTACAGAAGGCAAGTTAATGCACCTTCCTTAAAAGAGTAATGTATTGATTGTCTGGTGAGCCCCGTCCGTCTCTATTGTAAATCAATAAAATAGTAGTCCCAAAGTCAGCTGTATGTGTTTTAAAGGGCTACACTGTTTACATTTCAAGCAGTCATATTGGCATTTTGAAAATTTCATGCAAAAATTCTGGCGTATGAAAGGCTCTCTTGTGATTAATATCCCTACTTCAAAGAATTACAGTAGCAACAGCCAGGAAGTTATAAGCCTCTGAAATTGCTGCTGGCTGATGGAAAGTGAAATCACAGGATGAATGAAGCCTGCTTACTCAATTTAGCAAAAACTAAACAAAACCACACATTAATTAACATCTTCTCATCAGCAAAACATCTCCTGAAGCAGAATGCTGTTCTGTCCAGGACTCTGCATTAGCTGCAATTGACAGAAGTTTTTAATAAACATGAGACTGCTAATTTGGAACAATGCATAAAAGGGGGGGGGGGGGGGGGCGGTAGCAAATACAGCCTTTGAACCACATTGAGACTGAATTCACCTATGCAGTTTAGGCTACTTTTAAACTCGTGTTTGGTGCGGATCCATCATGGATCTGCACAGACGGATCTGTTCAGATAACACAAACGTCTGCATCAGTTCAGAACGGATCCGTTTGTATTATCTTTAACATAGTCTTGAACACCATTGAAAGTCAACGGAGGATGGATCAGTTTTCTATTGTGCCTATTCTGTCATTATTGACTTACATTGTGTGTCAGAACGGATCCGTTTAGCTTAGTTTTGTCAGAGGGACGCAGCGTTTTGGTGTCTGCCTCCAAAGTGGAATGGAGACGGAACGGGGGAAAACTGATGCATCCTTTTCCATTCAGAATGCATTAGGGCAAAACTGATCTATTTTGGACCACTTGGGAGAGCCCTGAATGGATCTCAGGAACGGAAAGCCAAAACGCCATTGTGAAAGTAGCCTTAGATGCAGTTTTTTGAGCCAACTCAGAAGTAGATCCAAAATCCAATTTATAAGAGAGGTATAAGACTTTCCTTTATACTTCCATTCTTATTGGATTGACTCCTTATTCAAAAAAATAATAATAAATGAAATAGAAAAAAAAAAAAATGCATGTGTGAATACAGACAAACCGCAAAAGCTGAAGTGTGTGTACATATCTATATGTATATCTACATATACAAACCGGATTCCAAAAAAGTTGGGACACTATACAAATCGTGAATAAAAACTGAATGCAATGATGTGGAGGTGCCAACTTCTAATATTTTATTCAGAATAGAACATAAATCACGGAACAAAAGTTTAAACTGAGAAAATGTACCATTTTAAGGGAAAAATATGTTAAATCAGAATTTCATGGTGTCAACAAATCCCCCAAAAGTTGGGACAAGGCCATTTTCACCACTGTGTGGCATCTCCCCTTCTTCTTACAACACTCAACAGACGTCTGGGGACCGAGGAGACCAGTTTCTCAAGTTTAGAAATAGGAATGCTCTCCAATTCTTGTCTAATACAGGCCTCTAACTGTTCAATCGTCTTGGGCCTTCTTTGTTGCACCTTCCTCTTTATGATGCGCCAAATGTTCTCTATAGGTGAAAGATCTGGATTGCAGACTGGCCATTTCAGTACCCGGATCCTTCTCCTACGCAGCCATGATGTTGTGATTGATGCAGAATGTGGTCTGGCATTATCTTGTTGAAAAATGCAGGGTCTTCCCTGAAAGAGATGACGTCCGGATAGGAGCATATGTTGTTCTAGAACCTGAATATATTTTTCTGCATTGATGGTGCCTTTCCAGACATGCAAGCTGCCCATGCCACACGCAATCATGCAACCCCATACCATCAGAGATGCAGGCTTCTGAACTGAGCGTTGATAACAACTTGGGTTGTCCTTGTCCTCTTTGGTCCGGATGACATGGCGTCCCAGATTTCTAAAAAGAACTTCGAATCGTGACTTGTCTGACCACAGAACAGTCTTCCATTTTGCCACACTCCATTTTAAATGATCCCTGGCCCAGTGAAAACGCCTGAGCTTGTGGATCTTGCTTAGAAATGGCTTCTTCTTTGCACTGTAGAGTTTCAGCTGGCAACGGCAGATGGCACGGTGGATTGTGTTCACTGACAATGGTTTCTGGAAGTATTCCTGAGCCCATTCTGTGATTTCCTTTACAGTAGCATTCCTGTTTGTGGTGCAGTGTCGTTTAAGGGCCCGGAGATCACGGGCATCCAGTATGGTTTTACGGCCTTGACCCTTACGCACAGAGATTGTTCCAGATTCTCTGAATCTTCGGATGATGTTATGCACAGTTGATGATGATAGATGCAAAGTCTTTGCAATTTTTCGCTGGGTAACACCTTTCTGATATTGCTCCACTATCTTTCTGCGCAACATTGTGAGAATTGGTGATCCTCTACCCATCTTGGCTTCTGAGAGACACAGCCACTCTGAGAAGCTCTTTTTATACCCAATCATGTTGCCAATTGACCTAATTAGTGTTAATTGGTCTTCCAGCTCTTCGTTATGCTCAAATTTACTTTTTCCAGCCTCTTATTTCTACTTGTCCCAACTTTTTGGGGATTTGTTGACACCGTGAAAATTTTAATCAACGTATTTTTCCTTTAAAATGATACATTTACTCAGATTAAAAGTTTGATCTGTCATCTACGTTCTATTACAAATAAAATATTGACATTTGCCATCTCCACATCATTGCATTCAGTTTTTATTCACAACTTGTTTAGTGTCCCAACTTTTTGGGAATCCGGTTTGTATATATAGATATATATATATATATACATATATATAATGTGTTACATTATAAAAAAATATTATACCAAATTAATGTTGAAATTATTTTTACCATTATAATAGTTTGGACTTAATGGGCATCTGTCAGCAGATTTGGGACCAACACAGATGTCTTCAGCCGCCAAGCGCGAATGCAAAAGGTCAGCCAGTTTCATAGGTACAAATCTACTGACAGATGCCCTTTAACTGCATTATTAGGTTCCCTTTAAAGGGCTGTTTCAGGAAGACAATTCCTTTTTAAAATGAAACCAGCTTCTCTCATCTCTGACTATCTGCTGTTATTGCTGGAGGAAACCATGTTTCAGCATACATTTCCCCTGCAGAGGTAGCAATGAAATATAACATTATATGGCCACTATTCAAATGAATGTAATGCACAGACATGCAGGTTTCATCAAAGGGAAGAATCTCTTACAGGGCAGTCCTCTGTTCTCACAGGATGACCCCTGTATTATGTCTAAATGTCTTAAAAGGGCATATAGACAGGGAATGACATCATGAGCCAATACCTTCCTGAGACAACCACCTTTAAGGTATGACTGAGCTTTCAAGAAACTTTGCATTAATCAATAGTACAGTGTGTGTACATCAGGAATTACAATATTTCTGGAAACTATATGACTTGTACCTGGCATTGTTTATCAGTTTTCCTCTTTACAGGTTCTGTCTCTGGTTTGCAGTTCTCCTAGATATGGTGGGTGGAGATTAGCTCCCATCCACTGCACACAGAAAGTAGTGGAGAATCTATTCCTAAGTGTCTCACTAACTCAGAAGCAGCCACAGGATAATAGGTGGCATTACAGAGAAGTACTGACCTGTATGGTTGTGAATAAAGCTATTGTGCTGAGCTATAAGCTTCCTATGTAGATGCAGCAGTCTCTTTGCCTGTGCCGGATGATCCCCCCTGGACAGGCTTAAGTCATTTTTCAAAGTAAAAAGCAATTAGCTATTGGGGAAGGGGGAGGGGGAGGTAAACAGCTGATAACAGGAGAACTAAACATTTCTCACTGATAATATAGATTACAAAGTTTCTTGAGGTCACTTGTACTACTGATTAAGTTGTGAGAAAAGTTAGTAACCATTTAAGTGCATTAAGGTCCAATGAACAGAAAATTAATTAATTAATGTTTTTCACTTACCTGGCATAAAAATCACCAGGTGGAATGATCTCTTGAAAAAACTGAAACTGGTACAGATAAAGTCCAATCAAGTGCCCTGCACTAAATATGGCCATTAATACACATAGACAGCTGAATATCAGCGGATCAAATACTCGGCAACAGGACCACCATGTGCATAACCCCAAAAATACAAAGAAATATACAGCTGAGGTCAAAGAAGGCAACATCATGCCTAGACAGAAGCAAAAAAAAAGAGGCATTAAGTACTGTACTTAGGAAGAATAGTTACTAGAGATGAGCAAATTTCATATTTTGATATTCGTTCATGCTTTGATATTTGTACAATGCTATCCTACTCTTCTGTAGGGCGTAATGGAGGATGAAACTAGCATTTGAGTGAAAGTTCATTAGATTTTTTAAGCAAATATACATCATTTCTGTAACTATTAGAGATGAGTGAATTTCATGTTCTGAAATTTGTTCACGCTTCGTTTGGTGGCAAAAGCAGAATTGCGTTATTTATTCCGTTACCACAGACCATAATGCAATTCTATGATGGAATGCATAACGGAATGCCTTTAGAGGCTTTCTGGTATTCATTCCGTCATAATAGAAGTCTATGGGCTGCAAAACGGATCTGTCCCTTTTCCGTTATGCAGGGGACTCCTCTCTTGCATAACGGAAACAGGACAGATCCGTTATGCAGGCCATAGACTTCTATTATGACTAAATGAATAACGGAATGCCTATAAAGGCATTCCGTTATGCATTGCGTCATAGAATTGCGTTATGGTCCGTGGTAACGGAATCCATAACGCAATTCTACCTTTACCACCAAACAAAGTGTGAACAAATTTCAGAACATGAAATTCACTCACCTCTAATAGTTACAGAAATGATGTATATTTGCAGTAAAAATCTAATGAACTTTCACTCAAATGCTAGTTTCATCCTCCATTACTCCCTACAGAAGAGTAGGATAGCATTGTACACTATTTTAAAAACTGTTTTCCCATAACTTTATTTATCTATAAGGTGTTGCCAGTTGCATAAAATGTCAAATAACACCTGTATAAGGAGTAAGACTAATAGTCCATAG